>NW_023494801.1:19897952-20417952 GCF_904425465.1 Colossoma macropomum | reverse complement strand
TAGTTGGGCAAACTGGAGTTTAAATAGTATTTTATATTTGAAAATCTGTGGGAGACAGTTGGGCCTGATGCAGCTGATAAAATTAATAACAGTATTATTTATCATTTTTCAGGCGCTATGCTTAAATTTGTGAGTAGAAAAGTAAATATTGATTGATAAATAAATATTCAGATCTGTATAGGTCGTATTCTTAGACTGACAGATGGAGTAAACTGTTTTAAAGGAGGGAGAATTGTACTGGGAACACTGGGGTGTCAGTTTTTTAGTATATTTAAGTTCTTCAAGGGGGCTACGCACCTAAGATTTTCACTCAGCTTCGCACCTGTGTAAATGTGATGTGACAATAAATGTGATTTGATTTGTGCCACTATAGCAAGTAGGTTAGCAGCCAGTCAACATGGGACCCCCCCCCAAATACCAGAGAGTATGTTGCACACAACCAGCGTCAAAACACCACCTGCGAGAATATCTTTTAAAAGAATGGTTTTCCATCTCTCTAGGAAAGTTCCAGAGACTTGTAGAAACAACATCGAGACACACTGAAACTATGACCTTACTATGACACCTTTGTTGGTTTTTCCATGAATTTGTCACCAGTCTGTACATTCATTCCTGCATGGACTTAGAGGGAGAGAAGTTCAGCTGGAGAGTCTGTCTGAATAAGCAGCTGCGCGATGCACCTGTCTGCTCCCTACGGAGGAAAAGAAGGAGGGAGCCCCCAGAGGAGTGTGGAGTATGGAGGTGTGAGAGGGAGAAATTAGAGGCAATCAGAGAGGTGGAATATGGAGAGGAATTATCAGAGGACGAAGTGGATGCGGTTGCGAGCAAGAGCAGAGTACTGAGTTGAATCTGTACAGACAGAAGCTATGATCAGGACATGCTTTCCTGGGCTTGCTGTCTTCATATGAGCCAAGATGAGAGGAAGATTCTAATCTAAACAGATGGTTCCCTAGCATACAGAAGAAGCAGCCTACGTAATGATCTGCTGATGAGCAGACGGTGTAGAAGCAGAGTGATGGAGGGAGAAAGGAGCTGTGAGCCTATGAAAAAAAATTACAGGTATTTGGTGTCATCGTTTTACAGCCCAATTTAAAGAAATGAGCTCATAAAAATGATGAATACATCATTTTTCCTGCTCGTGACAAAAGCCAATGAGATCTGTTCTTCATTAAATCTGCACAGCAATGTATTCTATCATTTCGTTAATGTAGACTGGGCCTGCACAATGGTTTTTGGCTTGCATGTATGAATCTAGAAAAAGCCTTAAATTGGTAAAGAACCTTTATATTGTGTTGAGGTTCTTTAAGCCAGTGATGCTCAAACTGAGACCTCAGGGCCCATAGATTGTCCACAACTTAAGTGGCAATGCATAAGGATAAAGCAAAAATGTGAACCGTTTGGGGGATCCTGAGGACGGGTTTGAGAATCACTGTTTTTAACAATGTAGAACTGTGTGTCTTGCCTGTGATACATTCAAAAACATTGGTGATGGCTCCTTGTTTAACTATATAAAAGATGCATACTTCATTTATTGTTGGTATACAGTTATTTTTTTCCTTTTTTCAAAGCAAACATTCAAGCTCATTTAGGATAAGTAAGTGTTTATTATTGATTTCTTTATTTCAGAGTGATGATTAAATGTAACTGAAATGTGACTTATGTTCCTATTCATGTTTTTTCTTGTTCAGAAGGGTGAACTGTGACTCAAAAATTTAAATCAGGTCAGGTCAGTTCTTTACATCTCAAATAAGTGCAACATCGTCTCGTTATTAAGTGAGAACAGCAGGTTAAATTGTAGAAATAGACACTTTTTTGTGTCTGCCTTATAGCTGTTCTCTTCACAGTCACTCATCTCATTTTCAAAAGGATTATCATTTGAAGGTTCTTCATGGAACCAAAAGTGATTTTCTACTGCATTGCTCCAACGAAGTGCTTCCTTTTCATGCTACCTTTATGTAGTGATCATACAATTTCAAAGTCATGTCTGAAAAGTACCGTCTCAGGCTTTGTTTTCAGTTTCAGTTTTTTCTGTCTAAAAATAAGGCCTATAGAAGATGAGCCAAATCATACTTGCCTTTATAAACCTTTTGAGCAAAATGTCAAATAGAAGCTTACATTTCTCAAGGCATGTTTAGGCTTTTATTTTCGGGGGCTTGACGTTTCACCAGCACAGAAAAAAGACCACATCTAAAGCTCTTTTTCTTTGATATCTTACTCTGACCCAGCAGTTAGGGGAAAGAAAAATAGACTTTTAACTGAGATAAAAGAGAGACGGAGAATGAGACCAGATCATGGCCCTGTGTTCTTAAAGCTTTTACTCAGAAACAGATGGTTCTGCTCTTTTAACTCCAGCCAGTTGCATCTTATCTTTTCTCCAATCGATAGGGCACCTGTTTTAAGATCCACATAGAACAGAAAGGCTACATGGAACCAGACTTATTTAGAGACTGCACATCAGCAACTAATAACTACAACTGCATGTTGTGAGGCAGATTTTTGTAAGTCAGGAGCACTCTAAAGTCATCCAAATATAGAATGCTCTCATGCTATTCAGTAATCTGAATGCTTTAATTAGAATGCCTAAATGACTTAAGTGACCCTACATGGTGCGAAATACGTAGCACCACAGTTCTAACCATGTAGAAGCTGTCCATGGTGCCAACTACATAGGGGCAATCCAAAAGTACATAGAAGCTGCCCTTGGCTCTAACTACGTAAGGCTATGCATAACTACATAGGAGCTGTTCATGTTGCCAACTACATAGAGGCTGTTTAGAACCACAAAAGAGCCATCTATGGTACTAACTACATAAACCCTGTCCAGAACCGCAAAGGAGCTCTCTATAGTGCTAACTATGTAGGAGCTGTCCTTGTTGCCAACTACATAAAGGCTGTCCACAACTACAAAGGAGCTGTCCATAGTGCTAACTACAAAAAGTCTGTCTAGAACCACCAAGGAGCTGTCTATGGTGCCAACTACATAGAAGCTGTCCATGGTGCTAACTGCATAGAGGCTGCCCAGAACTGTATAGGAGCTGTCCATGGTGATAAGCACATAAGTGCAATCATTGTTACTTGTTTGTTGACATGCACATCAGTGGTTTGATCTAGCTATGTGTTTGTGTAGAAATGTTGAGGGCACACTGTTTCTTAATGATTGCAGTCCAACTACAGCTAGAGTGTAGCATCCAATCACCTCAGCCAGTGAGCCTGGGTTGAAGGGAAGCTCATACATCTGTAAATCATACAAAGATAGGCACAGTATCAGCTACTGAAAGCTACAGTATCTGCGGACTCACCCCTGCAGCTCTTTGACGGAGACTGAAATCTTGAGGTTGTGTCCCAGCACATGAAGGGCTGTAAGAATATCAGCCCACTGCACCATCTCCCCCAGCGGCCCTCCTTTCAGCACTTTAGGACTGAACACATCCCCAGATTCTTCTGTCAGAAAACCCACATGCACCAGGACCTGAGAAAGGGAAAGGGAGAAAAGAAATAAAGAGAGAGCAACTTCATAAAATGAGTCGTCAGGGAGAAATGGTTTTACGGTAGAGTTGAGCGGTATAATGGTAATAAGGTATAACACAGTATTTGAAAATGATGCCGGTATTTCAAAATCATGAAGCGTCAAAATATAAATGTATGGAATAGCGATTTAAGTCTGAACAGCTATTCCACACATTTATATTTTAGAGGATAGGTGATGGGTAAGAGCTACACACACCACAGAACACACCATCTGAATTTGGCTTTCACTCTAGCACCAATCACTCAACTTTGCTTTCTCAGATATCCTCTGAATGGGTGTCATTCAGCATCAGTGAGCTGGAATCTAGACTGTACTGTGTGGTATGTTTGGCCTGCTAACTATGCTAGCATTAGCTTAGCCAAAACACTGCAGTCCTAAACACCACAGAACAGGTTTGACACTGGTTTACTGTTACTCCGACACCAGTCACTCAATTTTTTGCTCTCTCAGACATTAGTTATCATCCATACTTGTGTTAGCAGAGCAGCAGGTAGTCAATCAAGCCTGTACTGTAGTGTGTGGCACTGTTTGGGTCCATCTATCGGTCTGTCCATCACCTATCAGAATGTAACTGGCAAAATCCTGCTAGTTGTGGCCAGCTTTGCTTGCAAAAGATATCAGATGGTCTGTACCTCTGTAGGCTGGAGTGTCTGAGGTTGCCATTCTTCTGCCTGCTATGTATTCAGCTGAGTGGGCTCGCTATCTGTGGTACAATCTTTTGAAGTAATAAAGCACTGCTGTATGACTAGACAATCAATGCACTCTGATGCTCCTCCACAGGAAATATAAAGGAATGAAAGTGAAGCATTGAAGAGAAAATAAATGGAGGGCACTTTGTGACCAGATCAACATATATAGTGAACTATAGGGCATGGTTTTAGTGGACTCTCTTCGTCCTCATGGGTTTGTGTCAGCAGTCTGTCCTCCTCTCATTACCCCTTTATCACCACACTCACACGTTCCTCTCTGTTGGGGTGAAACTGAGGCCCAGAGGGCTCTGTAATGGACAGCAGCCATTACTGTCCAGCTCTAAAGCAGTCCCTCTTGCCAATGTGTGTGCGTGCCTCAGTGGTTTTGGAGGAAAGCGTTATGTTTGAACAGGCTGATTCAGAATCAGGCTTTACTGAAAAGACTCCACATTGCTACAAAAGGCCACAAGGCCACAGAAAGCCAGTGTAGCAGCTGAATAAGCTTCTGAACATTTTATTTTGTTAGCTTAATTATTTTGATAAAATGTCAGAAACATTTTGCTGCTGCCAGAACAAAACCTTATATCTCCTTTTTGTCGTTTGTTTATACAGAATTGGAAAATGCCACTGCCATTTGCATTGTGTCAAAATTTTGTAACAACAATGGTTTAAATGACTTAGAATAAAATCTTGCTGCACAAACAGCCAATTTTGAATTCCTTCTTTCTGTTATGTCACAGAACACAACCCATTTACATATCCACTGTTCATCCAAATGTTTGTAGACACCTTCTCATCTCTTGCCGAAACTTTGTGAATGGTGACCTTCGGCTCATGTGCAGCTGCTCCTGAGCATCCCATTCTGTTGGTAATGCTTTTCTATGGAGTGTGTCAGCTATTGACCGTCTGTGTCAGCAGTGGGTGCACCTTGAAGTAGCTCAGTTCACTAATTAAACAAGGTGTCTACAACTGTTTCAACATGTAGTGTATCTGCCCAGCCAGCTTACAGCAGTTTAGCCCTGCCCATTCACACTGAAGTTATAAGGACTGTTTTAGCCTACACAGCTTTTTGATGAGGCACAATTCAGGACAACCAATCAGAACAGAGTTTAGTTACATGGGTTAGTCTTAATGGCAAAGTAACAAAAACAACCCTTTTAACTCTAAGTAAAAAAGAAATGGAAATGGATATCTAAAAATAAATGATCTCTCTTTTTTTGTACATAAACAATATAAGTGAACAATAAAATACAAGAAAAAATGTAGGATATAGCCCTTTATGGAGGTTTTGGGGGTGATATGTGTTTATTTTCTATCATGAACATTAAAGATTAAACACTTCTAATGTTGTTCTGGCATTTTGTAATACAAAAAAATATGAGATAGAAATCTGTTGTTAATCCACTGTGTCTTCTGTAGGTGAACTAATACATAAAACAAAGTAAGACACACAACACCAATTCCAAAAAAGTTGAGACGTTGTGTAAAATGAAAATAAATGTAAATAAAAACAGAATGTAATGATTTGCAAATTTCATAGACATATATTTTATTCAAAACATAACACAGAACACATATCAGATGTTGAAAGTGAGACAATTTATAATTTCATGAAAAATATTAACTCGTTTAGATCTTGGTAGCAGTAACGCAACTCAAAAAAGTTAAAAAGGGAGAAGAGCAACAAAAGGCTGGAAAAGTAAGTGGTACTAATAAAAAACAGCTGGAGGAGCAATTTGCAACTAACTCACATGACTCGGTATAAAAAGAGTATTTTAGAGAGGCAGAGTCTCTCAGAAGCAAAGATGGGCAGAAGTTCACCAATCTGTGAATAACTGTGTCTAAAAATTGTGAAACAATTTCAGAAAAATGTTCCTTTACATAAAATTGCAAAGATCTACATTGCATAATATCATCAAAAGTCTCAGAGAATCTGGAGAAATCCCTGTATGCAAGGGACAAGGCCGACGGTTAATATTGGATGCTCGTACACTGCATTAAAAACAGGCATGATTCTGTACTGGAAATCACTACATGAGCTTAGGAACACTTCCAGAAATCATTGTCTGTGAACACAATTTGCCGTGCAATCCACAAATGCAACTTAATGCTGTATCATGCAAAGAAGAAGCCATTTGTCAACACGATCCAGAAACGCTGCAGTCTTCTCTGGGCCAAAGCTCATTTAAAATAGACTGAGGAAAAATGGAAAACTGTTCTATGGTCAGATGACTCAAAATTTGAAAATTCTTTTTGGAAACCACGTACGCCATGTCCTGCAGATTCCAGAGGAGAGGGACCATCCAGCTGGTTATGAGCACACAGTTTAAAAGCCTGCATCTCTAATGGTATGGGGTTGCATTAGTGCCTACGGTGTGGGCAGCTTACACATCTGGAAAGGCACTATAAATGCTGAACAGTATAATGAGGTTTTAGAACATAAGTTCCCATCCAGACAGCGTCTCTTTCAGGGAAGGCCTTGTATATTTCAACAAGACAATGCTGAACCACATACTGCATCCATCACAACAGCATGGCTTCGCAGAAGAAGAGTCTGGGTGCTGAACTGGCCTGCCTGCAGTCCAGACCTTTCACCAATAGAGAACATTTGGCACATCATGAAATGAAACAACCAGCAAAGAAGACCCAGGACTGTTGAGCAGCTAGAATGGAACAACATTCGTGTTAAAAGAAGAGGGGATGCTACACATATATATATATGTATATATATGTGTGTATATATATATATATATATATATATATATGTATATATATATATATATATATATCATATTACTAACCATTTCACATAATAACTTTCTGTGAGGTCATTTTTAGAGACATTAAACGCCTCTAGACACCTGGTTCCCATTATCACTGTAAAGAAATCTGGGTCAACAAGTTTCTCTATGATAAACCATTTCACAGCAAACTGCTCTTATTCAGCTTGCTTACATGCACACCAATAATGTGATCATTACTGGATTTAGATACTGGATTACTGGATTTAGATTGGATTAAGGCCGTTATCTGAGATCAAGAAACCAAGAAATCTAATAAAGAACTGGATTTTAGCTCAGTAAACAAGGTTTTCAGTGCATGTATATCCTTACTCTGATTTCTTTCATTTATCTTTGTCTGTGCATGTGTGCAAACAGAGGGTGGAGCTGTTTCAGAAACAGAAAGCAACATTTAACACAGCTCCCATGAAGCAGACACAAAACACTTTGAAGCGCTGCTGAAAGCAGCTACATGCTTAATGAAATGCAGAATATTCTTCATGTTCTAGATCTATGATTTGTGGGCTGTGGTGGTACTGCCTGGGGGTCAGTGTAAATGTCAATATAAAATGTTTCACGTTTTCACTTTTCAATCTTAGGGAACTCATCCATCATAAATGATGGATAAATGGTTTAATAATAATGAGAACTGAAAATGAGCAGCTACCGCTGTGTGCTGTACACTTTATAGAATAAATATGTTTCTAAACATAGAGCTGTCAAACTGTGCCAGTTTTCCTCCCTTCAGCCTGACATCCAGCACTTGGTAAGTGCCAAACAAGATCAGCCATCTCATTAGTTGAAAAAAAAAGACAGTCAGTTTTGTAAAATCTTTTTGTGAGCTGTGGTCATTTGTGTGGGCCATGAGATTGTGAACTCTTGTTCTAGACGATGTATGTTTATATTTGCCAGTAAAGTGACTCGATATATATATATATATATATATATATATATATATATATATATATATATATACATATAAAGCACAGCATGAAGGTTTTTTACATCATGTCCTTCTTCTTCTTCTTCTTCTTCTTCTTTTTCTTCTTCTTCTTCTTCTTCTTCTGTGAGTTTATAGGTGGGTTGCAAAGCAGAAATCTGATTATTGCCTGACTCATGTAGACCTGGTGTTTTCCTATTATCTGATTACTCAAGTGCACATGAATGTGTTTAAAGACGTGTCTTTCAGTGACTTTGTTTACATCTCAACAGAGCTGGGAGATAAAAAAATATGATTTCATGATGCATGATTTGTTATAATATTCTAATATCTAATTAGTTGGAAGTGACAAAGTACTGCCACATTTAAAAACTATTATCAAAACTATAAATACAGTGAGCTTTAAACCTTTAACATACTGAGCTGCTCTAAGTCCAGTAAAACCGGACGAATTACTTTCTTTTTAACCAAACATGCAGCTGGCCAGTGGTTTAGGAATACTGACGATATTCATGATATACACAGAAAAGCATTTTGTGACATACTGTGATGTAATTTATGATAACTAAATATCATCACATTGCCCAGCCCTACATCTCAACCACTGAAGTTTGAAGAAATCGTTATAATTCCCCTTTAAAGGAATACGCCAGAGTTTTTACCTGATTATCTGATTTCTATCTGCTGCATCTGTAAGTTCAAAGTCTGAGTTTAGAGGGTTAACTGGAGAAGCGTGAAGGAACACAAGCAGTACACAGGCAGTACTGTCAGGTCAGGAAGCCGGATAGGTGTAAATCCATACTTCTCCCTGGAGGTGAGACTGTTTGATCTCTGTTCTGATTGCATGTGGATGATGTGTGCAGGGTGTGCAGATACTGACTGAGTGTGAATGGAAGAAGTGTGAATGAGACACGTCGGGGTTGCACCGTGTGCTCTGCTACATCTAAGTCTATCACAGCAACCCAGAGGGATAAACCCCCGCTGCCTTCGAGAGGGAGAATTCAATTTAAGAGAAAAAAACACACACTCTGAAAAAGTGTCTATGAGGAAAAGAGAATGCAAAAAGAGAAATATGAGGCACAGACAGAAGAAAGCAAGAAGGGAGGGCCTTTAAATACGTAAGGCGACAGCACTGCGAGAAGATGAATGTTTTGTCTGCAGCACAATGCTGTGGCTGCATTCTGAGCGAGTCCTTGGTTGAAAGCAAACTGTGAGAGAGAAATTTAATTTAGTTTAATGAGCTGTAAGCCTGCAGTGCTTTGCTCAGACTGTAAACACACAGCACAGTGAGGGGAGCGTGAGGAGCAGTCAGAGCCAGACGACCTTCTGCTTCTGACACTGGAAACCCAACAGTGAAGGAGAGGCACCTTCAGTCATTAAGTAATCTTACGGTTGTAGGCAAAAGTTTGGGTGCCCCTGGTAAAATGACATGTTGTTAAGTTGGTTTCTAAGTGACAGTAAATGAACACATCCTCTACAGAAAACACACTTCTGCATGTTTTAACACCTTAGCGCCCCCTGTAAACCCCCAAAATAATACAAAAAACAAGCAGAAAATACATTTTTATACCTACACATTATACATCAAACAACAAAAGGTTTAACTTCGAACATGCCATATCATGTTTGGAGCACCTTTAGAGGGCAGCAGTGAGTAATGTTTGTTTATTTGATGTTTGTTTTTAGAACCTTTAGAGGGCAGCAGTGAGTATTTGTTTATTTGAGCTCAATCTGTGACTCTCATCAGTTGGGAGCTACTAAGTATGGGAAGCTAGGAAGCAAGTGAGCTATTCAGTTTAAACTAAAGGTTTCATACCATGAATGTTTTATGATCAAGACAGGCCTAGTTGTAACATGTATTATATAAAACAAACATGATCTAACAAAGGTGAAAAATTGTAGATTCTTATTTTGCTTGTGTGCGTCATAAAAAAACTATTTTAGAAAGTAAACATATGAATAATAGTGTTGGGATTCTTGCCCAAGGACAGTTATTGTAATAGGGCATGGAGGACAGAGATGTTACCCACTACACTATACCAATCACAGTGCACTTAACAATAAAGGCAGCATCACTTCTAAGTGAAAATAAGTGAACACATCCAATAACAACTTAAATATGGCTTTTTGCACACTTTAGTGCACAATTTCTTTTTATTTGCTGAGTTAAACATATTGGAAAAAATAAAAAAAAAAATGTATTACGTGCCATAACGTGCACAGGCTATGTTTTTTTTATATACGTTAAGTTCAGATAAACAGTAAGTGTGCATTAAAGTGTGCAGAGGATTGTTCTCTGTAGGGGATGTGTGAACTTACACTGCTGTGCCAAAAGTGGGATAGCAGTATGTAAATCGATTATGAAGTGGTGTTACCTCAAGGGATGGTTTGGGAAAGCCCACTCCTGTCTAAATTGTGAGGTGTTATCTTGTGAGTGAGGTTGAACACTGGCTAGCGTGCTTATGGCAAGGTGATGTGAATTATCGGAAGTCGATCGAGGCAAGATAGTGGACACCAGACAAATGGGACATTCCATTTGCGAAGTTGTGTGAACATTTAACATTCCTTGATCTACAGTGCCGCATGTGTACCAGGAATACATCATAGAAGGCAATACCACCCACAGTGGCAGTGCAGTGACTGCCCATGTGTGCTTAATGATTGTGACCGCTGGCGTCTGGCTAGGATTGTCAAACAGTCAAGCGACTCAGGCAGAAATCACATCCACATTCAATGCAGGAGACCCCAAATGCATATCCTGCAGGTCAGTGCAGCATTTTTTACTTGAGCTCATGAGGTTGCTAACTGGACCCTAGAGGACTGGCAACATGTGGCGTGGTCCAGTGAGTCATGGCATCAGTTGTTTCGGGCTGATGGTAGGGTTTGTGTGTGGCACAGACAGTGAAGCCATGGACCCTAGTTGTCAACAAGGCACTATGCAGGCTGGTGGTAGTTCATGGCATGAGTTGGGTCCACTGGTCTGCCTAAACACGTAATTGACCATTTTACTGCTTGGTGACCATCTGCAGCCCTTCATGGACTTCATGTGCCCCCACAATGATGGGATATTCCAGCAGGATAATGCACCATGCCATCGGGCCCAAGTTGTTGGTTCAAGGAGCATTCTGTACCCAAGGAGCAGTTTATACCCTCTCACTTTTCATCAGTGGTCAGTTTCTGACCACAGAGACATTCTTAGCTGCATCTACACCTGTCTTCATCTCATGCGTTCCCTAATCAATCCCATTAAGCAAGAGAAAATGTGTTGTGAGCAAACATGCCTCTCCACAGGGCCTCCACAAGCCCAGGAGAGATTCATCAGAAAGAGAGAAGCTACACTGATCCAGAGGTTTAAAGTTTAAAGTTTAATCAAGTGAACAAACAGTGATAAGAATGTAGCTGGACCTGATTAGAATAAGATGACCATTTGTAGCACACATAGCTGCTCTCAGCTGGATATTTTTGTTTGAGGGATACCCAACCTAGCACTGACACTGACATGTAAACAAGACTCCTACCAGCTGAGGAGCCAGATCAGAGTGATCATTAGGGCTAGGGTGGAGATTAGATACACGGTTTAAACTAGACACAGGAGACAACAATGAGCAAGAGGAACCAAGGTGGACTAGAGCCAGGATGAGGATTCAATAACAAGTGCATCGTTCGTAATTCCCATTACACTTTACACATATCAGATAGCTCTTTAGCTCTTCAGGACCTGTAAGAGAGCACAAAACATAGAAGGCCTATCCTATCCAGCTCCTTTCCAGTCATATAGGTGGTGTGAGAGTTTTTTAGCTCACCCTCTTCTGCTGCCTCTGACGGCTACGCAGACGCTCATCTAGTCTGCGAGCTGCGACGGCCCACTGCATGGCCAGCCTGCGCATTCTCCTTCTCATGAAGCTCAGAGACTCCTTCCCTGAACCCACTTGCTCCAGCAGTGGACCCAGGTCAGAACGAACCACTGCCTAAAGAGAGACAGAAAGAGAGAACTTGTACAGAGTAGATTGAAACAGAAGATTTTTGTAGATGTTTCTTCAATAGTTTAAGGGAATAACAAGAAGTTATTAAATGCAATTATACAGCTTTTTTGGCCAATTTAGAACCCTCTACAGCAGTGATGCTCAAACTAGTTTTCAGGGCCCCCAGATGGTCCACATTTTTGCTCAATCCATCTGGGGGGCTGTAATGGCCAGTTTGAGAACTACTGCTCTACGGCTCTGTTCATGATTCTGGACACATCTAAAAGTTATTTGAAACATGTGAAGTTTTCAAAACATTTTAACCATTTATACATCTCAATCAAAATTGGTTTTATTGGCATATATTGTTTGTTGACAATCTGCAGTTTTATGTATCCATAATTAAGGACATTTTTGGTTGTGGCATCATTGAACTTTACATTTAACATCAGACTATAGGGTCAAATCTTAGACACACTGTGTCAGGGGGAATCCAAGTTCATGCACGACACAGCAATACAAGCTGTGAAATGAAACCCTTGAAGAATTATGGGAAGCCAGTGCTACAAAATTTATATTATTTAACTCTTTACTGCATGGTGTTGCCACATGGCAACAATGCCTTTTTTAGCTTGACTGCAATATAAGTTCTTGTTCTTTTCTACTGCGAAATTGAATGATTTCTGAATAACATGGTATACTTTTATCTGATCAGATAAAATCAGATTCTGTTGCAGTCTGTACTTCTTTTTTTCACACACATCATATGGTAAGGCCTCTAGAGCCTTCACAAAGCATGTGCATAATCAAATATTCATATGCAACAACTTTGAAAAAAAATCAGAAAACCATAAATACCACCAGTTTAATTGTTGCAATTTGGCAACAGCATGTAACAATGGAACTCCAATGCATAGAACATGAATAAAAAAACACTTTCCACTGGACACACTGGACACTTATTTTCACATTATATATATTTATGTTTTGATTAATAAAATTCTTATCATAACGCTTTTCTGTATTTTTAAATACATTTACGTCTATTTTGCCAGGATGAAGAATGTGAAAAGACACTTGAGGGTTAGGATTAGGTTTTGTTTTGAGGTTAAGGTTAGGGTTAGGATGAGGGCCAGGGTTAGGATTAGGTTTTAGGTTGAGGTTAAGATTAGGGTTAGGATTAGGGCCAGGGTGAGAGTTAAGTTCTAAGTTCTAAGTTTAAGTTCTGCACTTGTGGGTAAGGTTGGTAAGGTTAGGTTTTGCGTAATAGAACTTAACTCTCACCCTGGCCCTAATCCTAAAATAGAAGTAACATATTAACAATACATCTACTTAATGTAAGTAATGTATCAACAGTACATCTACAAGATATTTACTTCAGTGTATTTAGATGCTTCACTGCTGCTACTTCACTGATATGTCATTGATGTGTTACTGATATTCTGAAAAATATAAGGAGTTTATTAATCATCTACACAGGACCACTCAAAACAGTGTTACTGAATGTGGCTACACATTTTATGACAGTGTATTCGTTTACTCCCACTGCATGCATTGCATATTATATTACAGTTCCATTGTCACATATTGTTGCCATATGGCAACAAAATACAGTTTTTTTTTCAAAAATTTAAAATGATCCAATAATTATACTGTTTTCAATACAAAAAAAAAAAAATGATACAAAAGCATTGGAGTATAAAATTAAAGTAAAATATATAAATATAGAATTATATCAAGTGATCATAGGAATTTTTAGTCTGAAATCAGTTATAAAAAGTTTGTATCAGTCAGGCCGTACTAATAAGATAACAAGGACTGGATCCTTGAAAATATGCTGTAACCATGGCAGGTTTCAAAAAATTGAAAATGGGTCAAATGCAGATAGCAGTGGGTTAGTTTTATGTATCACGTACAGAAAAGAACAAGGTTCTGTTTTTCCACTGACAAGAAGGTGCACTGGGTGTCAATTATACATCTTGTAAATAAGAGATGCATTTTGTCGATCTCAGCCATATGAGGCTGTGTGCCAAGAGTGCTCTAACCGCGGTGAAGTGCGTGAGCATGAGGTGTGTGTGTGTGTGTGTGTGTGTGTGTGTGTGTGTGTGTGTGAGTGTGAAGGGCCAGTGGGTTCAGAAGTCCCAGGCGCTGCAGCTGCAGACAGTTTCTGCCTCTGAGACTACTGCTCCAACAGTCTAACAGCCGCCTGGCCTACTTTCCCTCCAATGCACACAACACGGTCTCTACAACACGTCCTGTATAACTCATGCTTATCCCTGAGACAATAGAATAACCTGCTGCGCAGAGAAGCGGAAAACGAATCGTTTTCCGGGCCATAATTCGTGAAGAGAATGAAGATGTGTTCATCTTTTTTTATGACCTCATCTCTTTAAATTGACCAGTAAAAAAATGACAGTGAATATCCATAAACCCCTTTGAGAACGGCTTTAATGAGTGAGAGACTTTCTTATGAACTCAATCCCTCTCTTTCTCTCTCTTGCTACTGTGTGAAATGGAATTAAACAGTCATGTGCACACTAATCCTCATTAATAAACCCCCATAAATATAGCAGTTAACTTGCTGATTAAAGTGTTACTTCTGAAAACCTTAATCAGCACTTTGTATTTACAATAGTGCTCCATATTCATGTGTGGATGGTCATATAAATTCTGATCTATCAGGCCATGCATGCATGTGAAATGGCATTATACATAAATCCAAGCTCTTTTATTACCATCCAGCCACTGAAGCCAAAAAGGTTATGACTTGAATTATAGGACCACAATTTGTGGGTAAAAGTCTATGAGGGATGTTATGTTCCTTGCCACATACAGTTATATGCAAAAGTTTGGGCACCTCTGGTAAAATGGCATGTTTTGTTGATTTTCTAAGTGAAAATAAGTTAACATGTCCTCTAATAAATCTAAATAAATCTATGAAAAATTTGGAATGGAACTAGCTACCCACCTCTGACCATCTTACACTGCTTTATCATGCTTTCATGCCGTCACAGTTAAATGATCTAAAGGAATTGCTTTCTATACATTCTTCACTGCTGCCTACAGACCATCCATAGTGTCTGTATTTTCCTTCACACATTTCCCAGCATTAACCCTCATTCTCAATCAAAATGTGCATAAAAATGTGATTTTCGTATGGTTAACACCTTTTGGGTGGCTTATAGTGGTTATATAGACTAATATTTGGATCAGATGTGTTACTGTAATGAAGAGTTCATGTTTTTTTCATGAAAAAAAACCTTCTCAGTACATCCAGATGAAAGCGATTCGTAGAACACTATGTAGCAGCTTGGTTCTGTACATATCACAGTCATATACTAAAATATGCTAATGAGAGGATATGCCAGGCACTGACGAGAGTCGAGAGAGGCGGCATGAAGACTGAGCCCCAAGGCGCCGACAAGCCACGCTGCCCATGCAAAACCAATGTCAGCTGACTCTCTTTAAGGGCAGCACGAGCACCTGAGTCAAGAGGAAGAAAGAGTTGCTGCAGCCCACTGTTCCCTGAACTGTGGCAACCCACAAGGGTCAGTCGTGAGCTATGGTCTGGTGGCCTCGCTGCTAGAAGTGAAAAGTTAATTACGGGACTCATGCTGCTTCCAGTGGCTCTCCTTGGCCCCTGCAGCTCAGACGCAGCTCATGCTGCCTCTCACTGGTGCCTGGCACTGTTCTAGTAGCGGGAAGCACTCTACTGCAGCAGCTAAGCATGCAACAGTTTCACCACAGCACAGGTTCATTCCAAGTTTAGAGAATAGAGACTCAAATCTGAGCAGGTAAACCTGTGTGTTTGTGTGTGGAGATGTTAGCTACTTTTATTCCACATTCAACCATGTTTGCTAGAAGCTACCATTAGCCTAGTGAGAGGGCATAAGCTTTATATACAACCATGCAGGTTCATTCCAGCTCACTGAGAATAAAGACTCAAATCTGAGTGGGTAAAACTGTGTGTTAATGTGTGGAGCTGTTAGTATAAGGTACTTTCCTTTAGCTAAAAGGCTAAAGCAGCAGCATTTCGGGCTCACTGATGCTGCACTGAGGCAAGTTTAGAGGAGAAAGCCTCAAATCTGAATGAGTGAATTTGAGTGACATAAAAACAATCTTTCAGATTATGAATGTTCCATAAGAACATAGATTTTTTTGGTGTGTGTTTTGATTTATGACTTCAGGTATACTTTAATTTGGTCATTGTGCTTCATATGACATCACACAAATCTCCTCTTTAAACAACTTCCTTACTTGAGCAGTGGGGCAACTTCTTGTTTTCTCACTTAACGCCTTTAACAAATCTTGGGCCGCCAGTTTTATTACCCACTTATATAATCTCAGAATAGCTCTATTAGTTTGCACTGAAGTCTCTGTAGCTACTGAATAATATACCTTTGTATGAAATAAACCTGGAATGTTAAAGAGAATGTTAAACCTCAAAATTCACATTTCTTGCTGGCAATAACCAAAGTGTATAATCAACTATTTCTCACTCAGAAAAGAGAAGGTATTTATTTCCATTTGAATTTGATGATATTGGTGAACATTGGGGACATTTTTGCATTTTTTTTCTAATTCTTTGACATTGAAACAAACACAGAAAAGTTGAGCTTGTTGATACAGAATGTAAATGTAATTTATTTTGTAACATATAAATATGTATTTATAGAGGTGCATCTGAGCAATTCTTTTTGATTGCCAGTGTACTTTTAACTCCTCTCCTATGATTTGTAAAAAAATATATCAATCAACCAACATCTCTGAACCACATCCCGCCATTTGGAAACACATCTATAGGCTTTGTTAGTCTCTCACCTGTTTCTTTGGTGTGCTGCTGACTGTGGGTTGGCTGCTGTGGTTCCTCCAGCCCAGTGGGGGGCAGAACCACTCCACCTCACTTAAGTAGACGAGGAAGGAGCAGTCAGAGCCATCTACTCCATAGAAAGCATAGCAGGGGTCCGACGTCCACCTGGCTCTCATCCACTAGCAGAGCAGAGTTAGACTTTAGTTTAAGATCAGAATTCTGTGAATGATAAAGAACTTTTCAAAGTTCTGTTCTGTTGCTAATGATGAATCAAAAGTAGCATTAGCTAGTTGACAAAGCTAATCAGATGTTAGCAAACTGAAATATTGAGTACAAAGCGCTGAGTTAACTGGAGCCTGTAAATATGTGTTTATTTTTGTTCACATTATTGTGCAAGTTTCTGCTCTTTCTTTGAGTATAAGAAGCATTATAATTGAGGACTGACAATCATGTCTGTCAGTAAAGCACTGTTTGATTAAAACTATTGGAGAATAAAATAAAAAATGTAAATATAAATATAAAATTACACCGCTGAGCAAAAACATTATGACCACTCAATAACGAAGCAAATAACGTTGATAATCCCATAGCAGTGTTGCATGTTAAGGTCTGGGATATATTAGATGGTAAGTGAACAGTCGGTTCTCATAGCTGGTGTGTTGGACTTGGGAGAAATGGGTAGACGTGAAGACCTGAGCGACTGTGACAAGAGCCAGGTCGTTATGGCCAGACGACTGGGTCGCAGCATCTCTGAAACAGCAAGGCTTTTGGGGGTGCTCCCAGGCAGCAGTGGTGAGTGCTCACCAACAGTGGTTTGAGGAGGGACAAATCAAAAAGCAGTGACAGGACAAGACTCATCGCTACACAAAGGCAACAATGGCTATCCCGTCTAGTCCGAAACAACCGGCTACTGTGGCACAAGTGATGGTTACAGGCAAAACGTTTAACAACACACAGTGCACCCTGCTGCACATGGGTCTGGGGACTGGTCAGAGTGCCCATGCTAGCCCACTGTACGCCATTTACCTGGGGAAGTGATGGTACCAGGATGCACTAAGGGAAAAATAGAAACCTGGGGGAGGTGGGGGGTGATTGCTGGGAAGGCCTTTCATGTGGGTGTCAATTTGACACGTTTCACCTACCAAAAACATTGTTTTGGACCAGGTACACCCATTCATGGCAATTACCTGATGGCAGTGGCCTGTTTCAGCAGGATAATGCATCCTACCACACTGCACACATTGTTCAGGAATGGTTTGAGGAATATGACAAAGAGTTTAAGGTGTTGGCCTGGATCCCAAATTACCCACATCTCAATTTGAGCGAGCATCTGTGGGATAAGCTGAAATGAAGTCCGATCCATGGCGGCTCCTCCTCACAACTTACAGTACTTAAAGGATCTGCTGCTAATGTCTTGGTGCCAGATACCACAGGGTAACTTTTGAGGTTTTGTAGAGTCCGTGCCTCAGTGGGTCAGAGCTGTTTTGGCTGCATGCAGAGGACCAAGAGCATATTAGGCAGGTGGATATAATGTTTTGGCTCATTGGTGAATTTTTAGATCTCAAAGTCGGTATTGTATCAGCCACAAAATGTTTATATCTGTCTGCCCCTAATATTGATGCTTTTTTGTCAGCAATCACAATGTCCTTGTGAACACAGCCTTAGTGTCCACATTAGCAGTTTTGGATGAAGCTGATCAAGATGGAAAGATTTAAAAGAAACTCTTGTCAGTTCTTTTGTTATTTAGAAACTGTGCTGCTGGGAAAATAATAGAAGGAATATGAACACGTTGGACAGCAGTGACAGAAATCTATAAAAGAGTGTGGAAGTGGACATGACAACTCACATCAACTTTACTGGCGCAGTCTGGGTACCCAGGATCCTTTGGGACTTCGCAATGGCCCGCCATTCCGTCTCTCCCTGCAGATATGACAAGCAGAGTGTGACAGTGCACCTCCAGGAGAGAACAGTCCTAGTGTGGAAGGCCAAAGGGCTCAAAAGCTCTGGCAGCTTTAATGAGGCTGTGGGTGGATGAGTTTATCCTCGCTTGTCTACCCAATTCTTTTTACTTGGTTTGGGAATAAAAGCACATTCTTGCCCTTTTGGTGGCACCACTCTGTGGTAGTGTCTGTGGTCTTAGTTAAAATGCACCTCTGATGGCTGACGTTTCCCTGCTGTGCAATAAGTCTGTGGGGGTAATGCAGGAAATTGCCAGCATCCCCTTGCCTTGATTAATAAAATCCTCTGCTCTGTGAAGCATTGGGCCCCGCTTAGCTTAATTAAAGGAGCAAAAGAGAGAGAGAGAGAGAGAGAGAGAGAAAGAGAAAGAGAGGGAGGCTGTTCTTTATTCAACAGGCTGTCGAGCTCCAGTGAGCGTGATCACACAAAAGGATTATAGGTCGTTTCTATGTGATTATAGTAATGATGGCGACAGTGATAATAATTAAAGACAATGTTCCAATGGAGTGCAGAAAAACTTTAATCTGAAAGTATATGTACAGGTAGATACACAGATTTTTGCAGTTTGATGACTAATCAGATGGCTAATCCTGGCAAACTACACCTTTGCAAATTACTTAATCTGTCAGAAACGAAATGCAAATCTGTGGTGCAGTTCGGTGAATCCCATCAACAAGAAGTGTCAATATTGAAAACAAAAATGAAGGATTCAATCTGTTCAAAACAACTATAGGCTATGCATCCACAAATTTGAACAGAGGCAATGCCAGATTGAAACCACAGAGTGGAACCAAGTGGAAACTTGGAAATTTCAGGACTGTTGAAGCAAGTTATGAATAAGGTACACTGAGCCAATGTGGAATTATCTGATAGAATACGGGAGTAACTTAACAACTCAAGCAGTAGAACATGTTGGTACACTTACTGGCCACTTTATTAGAAACACCTACCTTGTTGGTACACCTTGTAGAACAGGGATGTCAAACTCAACCACTAAAAAGGCCATATTAAAAAAAAATCACAGCAAATCTGTGGGCCAGCTGTGTTTTTATTTCATTTTTACTCAACATGTCGCTATGACTTGAACAGTCACTGTTTATTCAAAATATGCCAAAACTGGCAACATCAAAACAGGCACTTAATACTGATTGAAAAATAATTCTAAACAAAAATAAATTGTTTTATATAGTTTTTTTTTTTCAAAAACTGCCTATTTGCTTGAAGTAGACACCAGGCATCTTTTCTTTTTGTGTAACCACTGGCCCATAGATTGTTGTTGGGGGAGGGGTCAGAACACACACTATGTTGCAGTGCATGCTGGGGACTGTAGTGCATCTCAGGGTGAAACAGGCTAATAAGAATAGAAAACTACAATCATTTTGGGGGCTGAATAGAACTGTGTCATGGGCCTGACTTGGCCAACAGGCCTTGTGTTTGACACATGGGTTGTAGAAGGTGTGAACAAGTCAGTGAGTTGCAAGTAACAAGTCAGTCTCGAGTCTTGACACTTGAGTCCCGAGTCAAGTCCCAAGTGTAGACAGTCAAGCGTTGCTTCAAGTTTTGATTCATCACAGACAAGTCAAGTCTAGAGTCTAACTTCAAGACCTAAACAAACGTGCATTCTTCAGCAAATTTAAAGCCATTTCAACAATGAACACCCAAAATGATGCTAACAGTGGCAAAATGATTGAAAAATTATGGTGAATGTACAAAACTAAAGTTGGCTTCATATTAAAATTTTTAGTTTTGTAAGACTCTAACTTAAATGCTTAGCCGTTGCTATTGATGTTTTGCTTGTTTCTAGCTTATAGACGTGAACTTGAATTTTCATGTTTCACTTGTTTGCCAAAATAAAATAAGCCAAGTATAAGCGTAATAACAGACATTTGACGATGTTGCTGCACATCAGATTTGCATTTGATGCAGTTCTGGCCAGGAAACAAATCCACAAATCCATTCACCTGAAAAAGTAAACAACTGTAGTAAGGCTGTCTACCAGCAGCCTCTCCATGTTTTTTCCACTTCGTGAGTCTGTTTGAGACTTTTTTTTATTTTTGTTGTTTTGAGTCTCGTCACATGACTCTAGTCAACACCTCTGACAGTTACAGACTATAGCTATTGATCTTTTTCCATACACAATGTGTGTTAGGTGTCTTCTAGCCCTTTATAAGTGGTCATTTTCTGATCACAAGGCCACAGTTGGCTGGATATTTTGGGTTTAATGGACTCTTGTCAACTCAGCAATGACACTGAGGTGTTTAAAATCCCCAGCAGTGCTACCATGATGGTGTCACGGCTTTGCAATCTTCTTGAAATCCATTTACCTGTGATAAACTGCACTATTAGACTGACAGATAACATCTAAACAGTTACACACATTCTCGCTCACCACCCCTCAAGATTGTTTTTTGCCCCTCCAAGTGGCACATCCTCCTCTTCTCAATTTACTGATTTTCATAATCATGTCACTACATTAAAAATGTTGCCTCCTGTTCATTATGAAATTTGTTCATTATGCCTCAACCTTTAACCCACCAGACCAGGGGTCATCAACTGAAGGACTATACTCCAGAAGCAGATCCAGAAAAGTACTACAGCAGACCAAACCAATCACTTGAAAAAAAAACTCTGATAACAAAGCTCATTAATAAATGTTTAAAAACACTCATATTTCAGACACAAACATGAACACGCGCAGTCCTGTGTCACAGTTTATCCAATCACGTGTTCATGTAAACAACTTTAGCTAAAGACAGCTAGTCAGAACAAAGATATCAGATTAGAAAGAGAAAATTTTCACATATGTTCATAGATTTTTAATTGAATTTGCTATTTCTGCTCTGTGTAGTGAAGGGACAACATTGGCTTGTTAAAAAAAGTAATGTCGATATATATGTATATTTTTTTTTACAGCAAAAATGATTGCCAGTGGTCATACTCTTATAAAATGCTCATTACATTATAAAAGTATGTTAAAAATAAAAGTTTATCAAATATATGTTGTCATTTTTTTTTAATAGTTGCATCATTAATTATTAATGGTTAAGTGTTTAAGGGTAACTGTTGTCACATTCATGTATGCTAGTTTGTATTTTCAGACCTTTGTAAGTAAGTAATTTGATGTAATTGGACCTTTGCCTGTTTTAATTGAATACTCCCACTCTAGACCACACAAAGGCCTCCACTGGCTGTTCTGCATTTCACTTTAATGGTGTAATGGTTCACAAATGGCTATGAATTAATAAGGTGAATTCTGATAGAAGACGAGATAAACAGCGATATTTAACATAAATTACATTTCCGATCTCTTAGATATTTAGTTTTTTTATTAAAACTTTCCAGTTTTCAATTTGTAACAAAAAGTTCTGCACATCCTTCAGCGAGGCAGAGACTTACAGCAGTCAAAAGTATTCTGCTTATCAGATACAGAGACTGATGAGATATCAGTTCACCTAGACAGCAGCCATGAAATGGAAGTGGGTTCAAGATGCACAGCGTCATCCACTTCATTTTCCTTTTTGTAATTGCTGGTTATATTTCTTAATCCAGCCATCAGTTCAGTTTCATTCAAAGTTACAGGAAGGCTTTGTGAAATTGTGAGCTGGAGAGAGTTCTTGTGATTGTCATTTTTACCTGATTGTATAATAAAGTGTTTTGTTTTAAACAGTGATCAGTAAGCCCCTAAATCGTAAAAATGTTGAGAATTCACAAGAGTGTTCTAGAAATCTGTGAGGGCCTAAAGGGCTAAGTAGCCTAGATCAGCGGTGTCCAGTCTTATCCACTAAGGAACAGTGTGGCTGCAGGTTTTCATTCCAAATAAGCAGAAGATTCTATTTATTTATTCAATTAGTCTCAGCGTAACATATCTGCAGCCACACCGGACCTTTGCAGAAAAGACTGGACAACCCTGGCCTAGATTATTTGCTGTTATTCTTTCCTGTTAAATCCAAAGTAATTTCAAAACATTCTATCGGGTGGGTATCCAGCTGGGTTTGCGCAGCCAGATACAGTTATCATGATTGAGAAAGCTAAATCAAACATTTATTCATACAGTAGGCCTATTCCCCAGTCAGTCGACTGGGGCAGTTTGAGAAGCAGGTCTCCTAATCTGACTGGATGGCATTGAACATCTGGCAGTAAAAAGTTGCACAGAGGTGAACCATTTCGCAAGTGTTCCAGGATAAACTGAGTTGTCTGTACCACTAGTCTCTTAAAAACAAGCAGCTGCTCTAAGCAAACAGTTAAAAAGGTCAGAAGGGGTTCTTGATGTCAGATAGATGGCATTACTGTTTGGAATGATTAGTTTTACTTGTTCAATGACTTTAGTTTGACTTTTGTCTTTGTCAGAAAAGAATGTCAGATCATATTTTGAAAAAACTTTGATGCCAAATCTGATAAACATTTTTATGTTATCAGTGCTGTGACCTTCTTATAATATCACATAAATTGAACAGTATTGTTCATACATGGAAAATGTGGCACCTCCTGATCCAAAAATCCCATTTACCACCTGTCCACCATCCAAACAGCAGTGGCCCTGTGGTGGTCCCTGTCTGTTTGTGGACTGGGTAAAGGGTGGCTTTGTCTACAGTCTGTTGCCATAGTCTGTAGTTATATACCTGAACAGTTTACCTATATGGTGGGTGTACCTAAGGTAGGTGTACCCAATGAACTGGCATCTCAGTGTAAGGTTTTTTACAGTAGGATGGTAATGGGAGTAGTAATGACAGGGTTGGGCAAAATACTTTGAGCTGTACTAAATGTATTTAGTTTGGTAAGACAAATGGAAAAATCTTCCTTTTTTCCCTTAATTCACACTGTTCCTCACTTTTACTTGTTGGCATTTTTTCTTCATGTAATTATTCTGTTAATACGTTTCATGGAAATTTTGCTTAAAATTTTGTTCAGTTCCAAAAAATTACATTTTTCTCTTTTCTCTTACCACCTGTTTCAGTCCACTGCTGCTCCCACAATCCCTCAGGCAGTACAGTACAACAATGATGCTAGATTTATCGCTCACAAACATGTCCACTACTGAGGAGACTTTTAGTTTGATCACCCCCTTTAAAAGAGCTCAGAAACACTGACATTAATAGCTGATCTTCCCTTTGATTTATCAGTCTACTCAGGCTTTAGTAGGAACATCAGTGTTTGTAAAAAGGCGGTTAATTGAGGTCCTCTTTAGAATTCAGCTAACAAGCACGCTTGTTACATGCCATAGTTAATAGTCATACACGCATTGATGGTATTTATTTTGAATATTGTATGTTTTTTTTTTTAATTAGTGGGTATTTATTCTAAAAGTATTTTCCTAAAAATGTAAAAAGGAACTGTATTCTGAATACAACCTTTTCAAAAGACTGAATACAGACACAGATTTTTTGTATTAATACGTATTTCCAATATTTGTACTCTGTTACATCCCAACCCTGATTAATGGTAGGATACTAAATAGGCTTTACTGGATTTTAAGTGGTGACTGGGTTAGTATAGGCACCTCTGCCAGTGTTCTTACTCTTCTGCAGGATCTGCTCCACACGCACAGCCATGTTAGATACATTCTGAGCGATGGCCTGAATCCGCTCCACGAGCCCCACTGGCTGGAACCTGAGAACACACACACACACACACACACACACACAAACATATTTATCAAAAGAGCAGTTTAAAACATCTGAGTAACTTTATGTAGAACAGACCGACATGCAAGAAAAACTGTAAGATCAGGCAAGGATGGACAGGGATCAGAAATTAGCCCTGGACTTGTGTCCCAACCAGCCTACCACATTTGGCCGGACACCAACTATCCTTGCACTCCTATTCAGCCTGTTCTTGCAGCCTTTAGCTGTGTAACATTTACCAACTAACTAAGTACAGTGACCATTTTTTTCTTAGCTACCTAACTAGCTAATATATAATCAGGTTTAGCTGATGATTGTTTACTCATGCTGTTTTTTTCTCGAATGCTTATTTGAGCTTTCTCACCACCCTTTTGTAAATGAACACCATGCACTAACTGAAAACCGAGCATGACATGCCTCACTTAATCACATGAAAAAGTTCAAGCCCTTCATGACCGAGTAGGAAAAAGCTAACGGTGGAAATCATGATGACAGCTAGAAGTACCTACCGATACAATTAAGCTATGGTGGTGCTGTGTGCCAGGGAGGTGTGTGCCAATGTCTTGTTGTACTCTTGCTCGTTTTCCCTGTCAGTGAGGCTTTGGACATATCCATCACTTCACCCACCTCTAGCCAATTAGCAGTAACCTGTCTATAAATCTGTTTTATTTGTTACAAGTGTTACCTTTACCTTACATATATGCAATTATAGAGAAATAACTGACATTTTTATGTAAGGTGTTGATAAGTAAGACATGTGTTAAAGGGCAGGTGACACTGCTTGGACTCAAACTGCAGGCTGAGGGTGAACTGCACTAGTGAGGATTTCTTTGCCATGTGTTTGGCTAATGAAAATGAGAATGCTATGACCTAGGGGTGTAACAATATTATAAAGTACATTTATAGAGTTTTTTTTTTAACAGAGCAGTGGCAGCCCTGCAAAGCTTTTTTGTTGATTACATTTTCGCTGGTTGTGATTCTTTGGTCATTTGGTCTTTTGGTCTTTTTTCTTCTTTATCAAAATTGTATCAAATACAAAAAAAGAGGAGATTAGCTGTTAGACTATGTAGAGCTAAAGATGTAAATGATATTTGTTCTGTTTGGTTGTCATGAGCTGTTAACAAATAACATAATAATAATAATAATAATAATAATAATAATAAATAACAGATACAGTTCATTAATAAAACAGTGTGTTTTTACCAGTACCAGCCATCGGCAGAACAGATGCCATAATGTTAGATGTCATGACAGCTTAAGACACATGCTGATTTTTGCTATGTGTACTTAGTTAGCTGCCAAGACTCCAAACATTATGACATCTCCCATGACAATTAACACTTACTGAACATGACACTGTTACATCACTGAATAAAATGTGTTTTGACAGTATAAGACATCTGCCATGAGATTTTATGTCATGGTTGTGTCAACATTGTGGTGGCTGCCACGGGAGCGCACTGCCTTCATTAGCGTGGAAGCTTGGTTTTGAGGGTTTGACTGGAAGAGGCTCATGGGGCGCACGCACCCCCTGTAAGAACGAGCTGTTTATTGTTGTTGTTGTGTTGTTCATTGGTTTAAGTTGTTGTTATATGTGCTGTTTATGTGTTATTGTGACAGGGTTGTGGGGTCAGTTAGTGGGATTTGTGTGCTCATCATTAAGAGGAAGTAGTTGGCTGATGGTGACCTCTCCCTGTGGGGTTAGTTAAAGCAGCGGCCTCTCTGCTTTGGTCATGAAATAAAGAGCAGTTTCTGAACCGAAATTATGGCCTCACTTGTTTCTATAGGCTCCTATACTATGTAGCAGGTTTCAGGTAAAGTGTTACCAACAATTCATTCAAAACAGGCTTTTTTGCTGCTTGATGGCCCAATGAATTGAAAGTGAACGGTATGTTTTGTGTTTACATATTAAGTCAAACTCTTTTATTTCAAAAAAGCAGGAAAATTCTGTTTTCCTATTATAAAGGCCCTGGCAATTGGAATACTGAAACATCCTGAACCAGTTCCTGGTTCATGAGAAAAAAATTCCCCCCCCAAAAATTCCTCCCATGATTAAGGCTCATTGAAAGAAACTAGATGAATCTGCCAAAAGTAGAGCACTAAATTTGCCTGCTGAGTTTTTCAGAATTGCTCCTTATGTGACTGAGTGCTAAATAAAGCCAGCATGGTCTACTTTAGTGAACAGAAGTGACGTTAAATACAGGATGAATAAGCCCACTTTAAAAACCTTCATTTTTCACAAGTATACTTGTGAAATTGGGTCAACGGACCATTTTCAAATATATTTGAAAGAAATTACGTTAATATAGTATTGAATAAATTACACTCCTGCTGAGCTTCTTACATACCATGTTCTCATATCAAACATCCTGTACATGTCTAATCGGTCCGTAGTCTGACAGTTTGACACTGATCATCGGCTTATCTCACTGATGCACTACATGTCCCAAAGTTTGTAGACACCTGCCCACCCATTCTTTCTTCTGATATTGAGGGTATTAATAGGGTGTTTGTCCCCGCTTTGCTGCAGTAACATCTTCTACTCTTCTGGGAAGGCTTTACACTAGATGCTGGAACATTGCTGTGAGGATTTAATTGCATTCAGCCACAAGAGCATTAGTAAAGTCAGGTACTGATGTTGGATAATTAGTTTTGGATCACAAACACCACTCAAGCTCACCCCAAAAGTTTTGAATGGAGCACCATCATATCAAACAACACAGTTCCACTGCTCCACAGCCCAAAGCTGGGGGGCTTTATACTCCTCTAGCTGATGCTTAGCATTGAGCATAGTGACCTTAGGCTTTTGTGTGGCTACTCCAGAAGTGAAAATGAAAATGAGTTTCCAAAACTAGAGTTTAGAAAATGGAACTTCACTCTTGCTACAAGTGTTTCTGTCCATCCTTCCACTGTTAAAAGTGAAACACAATGCTATGGATCTGAAAGGATATGCAGCTGCCAAGAAAACAAAGACAATTTGCAAACCAAACAAAGAAGCTGCTGGTGTTCTCAGAACTATGAACTGACCACCCAGGCCTCAAAATCATTAGAATGAATTGGATTGTGAGCAACAGAAAATGCAAACTTCTAAGACTGAACTTTGAAGGTGTGAAAAAATGTACTGTAGATTCATTGTAGATTCCTTTAGCACCATTCACACTTGGCATTAACATGCATCCTGAGTGATCTGATCGTAAGTGGACAGCGGGGGGCAATGCAAGCAAAGTTTATTTATATAGCGCTTTTTACAACTGGTGTTGTCACAAAGCAGCTTTACAGAAAAATCAGCATTAAAGAAAGAAATCCGGGTCCAAATGCGTCCTGGAGATCATTGAATATAATTTTGATAACAATTACAGAGTGAATGCTAAAGTGTCTTAATATGGTGAAAGACCGCCTTTATCAGGTGCATCATCACAGCAGAGAGGAAAGCATCTGTGTAGCTTCATTTTTCGCCACCTCTGCCATTTGTTTACAAACCATGTTAGCAATCCATATGGTCCACATTTTGTCTGACAACAAATGCACAAGAGACAGTGAATATGGGTGGCACCATGCCTCCAGTCACAAAATCCAATCACTGGAGACGCATTCAAGACACATGGAAATGCCAGCTGTGAACAACTACACATCTCACTGTCCACTTATGATCAGATCATGTTAATACCAAGTCTGAACAGGGGCTTAAAAAACTTGAAAGCAAGTCTCCTGAAAAAAATAGAGGCTATAATAGAGGCAAAATGCTGACGCACTAAAGTTATTCAAATTTTCTATTCAAATGTTTTCTGCATTATTCTGACCCTAAAAGGTTAATATTGTGTACGTAATGGCTGTTTTAACTGGAAATTAAATAAATGGAAGGGCCATCTCTGAAACCTGCATAGTACTGTGTAATAACCAATAGTATAAAGGGGTATTTTGAAATGGAAAATCTAAAAAAATTGCAGATGTCTTTTCACATTGTAATCAGACAAGCTTTTCCTGCTCTTACAGGTATTTTAAATGTACACCACTCAGAGGTGGGTAGAATAGCCTAAATCCATACACCAACCTAAATCCATAGTGTTTATACTTAAAATACTGACTCAAGTGAAAGTAAAAGTACTTTCCCAAAAAAAAAAAAAACAACAACTTAAAGGAGACAAGTTTTACTCTTTTTCCCCCCAGTTTAATGTACTTCCTTGAGCTCTGCGAAAAACATCTGTGATGAATGGGGGGTGCTTTAATTCAGTTTTTGTATTGTGTGTTTTAACCTACACAAAAAGACATTGGTCAAGTCTGTGGGGGTTGGGGGAGGGGCTGTGCGGTGTGTAACTAAGCAGAATGTATGCAGGGAAGGGGTTTGGGTCATCATTGTACTGCTGTGTATAAAAGTATACAAACAAGGTCAAGTTATTTTTACACTCTACTCGTTTACATTTGATGAAACAAATCTTTCAACAACATTTATCATGCTTGGAACCAGTTTACAACCTCTTCCCACAAACTCGATCTTTTCGAGCTGGAAGATAACAGGTGAAGAAAAAAAATAGGCTAGTAACATTATCAATTCAAGCCAATGTGATCTGCTGTGGCTTTCTGTGGTCTTGATGTGGCTTTAATTTAATGTTTAATGTAATTTAATTTAATGTAAATTTATATGTGAACTGGCAAGGAAAATGAAGGTTTACTTGGTGTCCTTTAAGTAGAAGTACCAAAGTATTGGGTCAAAAGTGCTGAGTAACTTATAGAACAGCAGTGGAACTTCTTAGAACATCCAGCATATAACAGTTTTTAGGCTCTCACTCTTCTTTTTTTTTTTTTTTTAAAGATTCTAAGGGTCTAAAGTCAGAGCTGTAACCAATCGCAAAGCAGTCCAGATGTTGTCACCAACGTAACATAATGAAGATAAACACAAAAAAGAAGTTACTAATTAAACATAACTAGCTAACAAACAAATCCACCAATATTTTCTATTAGATTAAGTGACCCTTAATCTAATAAACCATTAGTCCCGCAACGGGGAAATTTCACCTCCGCAATCTAACCCATCCGTGCAGTGAGACGCCACAGACACACTAGTGAACGCACACACTTGGAGGCAGTGAGCACACTTGCCCGGAGCGGTGGGCAACCCTATCCACAGCACCCAGGGAGCAGTTGGGGTTAGGTGCCTTGCTCAAGAGCACCTCAGTCACATACTGTCGACTCAAACCAGCGACCTTCTGGTCACAAGGTTGGTTCCCTAACCTCCAGCCCACGACTGCCCCTTAAGTAATGTGCTTATGGTTATGCAGAAGAAATTGTTGTTCAATTTGTGCACTTACATCAGAATGTTTGCCACCTATTTTTAAAGTCTCCATATCTATGGTTGTAGCATTGCTCTTGTTAAGTGTGCCCTATGAGAAAGTTAACATGCATTAATTGCTTTCTATTGACCTGCATTGTCCCACAGATTCATTAACCATTTTATTAGAAGCATCTACCACCTTGAAGGAACAGCTTGCTGATGTACAGCTTTTCAGTTTAGACTAGTCTGGCTTACCATCCAGTTCTAAAAATATAGTTTCAGAAGTTTCCCAGAAACACTTGAAAAGAGCAATAGCTCTTAAGATCTACAGACAAAGAAGAAAGCTGTCTATGGAGGCCACCCACTCTGATATATACCACATCACTCAGCAACAATGTGTAAGAGTGCCGCAGGGAAAAGAACACAGACTAGTGCTGAAGCCATCTTTAAGTGTGAGCTCACCATTTAAGCTGACAATTCAGGGATTCAAAAAAACACCTGCCTTGTAGGGTCACCTTGCTGTTGTACAGATAGAGACAATAGCACATTTGTTGATGCAAGACTAGTGGTCATCTTTATCAATAGTCAGTTTCTGACCACAGAGCCACTTATGGCTGGGTATTTTTGGGTGCTGGACTTCAGCCTAACTGAGGTGTAAAAACCCCAGGATAAGCGCTGTGACTGATACACTCAAGCCAAAGCCACAAAGACTACCATGCCAGTGTCACTGCTGTACTGAGAAGGTTCCACCACACAAATAATATCTATTAGTGGTGTCAAAATGTATGTGTTAATAATGCTTTAACATGATAAATGATTAATTTTTTTAATCACAGTTAACACATTTTCCTAATTTGACCCTTCAAACTATCTGTAATTCCAGTCTGAGGCTCAGCAATTTACACGCTGTTGCTATGACTCTCAAGTACAGCTTTTATAAGGCAAATTACATTGATAGCTCTCTTGACAGAACAAAGTTAAAGCCAGCTACTGCCAGCTACAGCATATAAGACAGATGTGATTCATCGTAATTAACCACACAAAATAATGGCTCTTATTCATCAAAGTTGTTCTAATCTCATCTTAAAATGAGCGCATGCAAATTCCATCAACAGTTTCATCTTTGGCGTGCCTGCGTGTCTGTATGATCGAAATGAGTGTTTAAATTTGAGCATATTAGGTGAACAACTATCTATGATGCCAATAACAAGAATAAAAATAGAAAATAATACTAATCATTTGTAACAAATACATTATACACAACACAGCAAGATGTTTTGTTTATTTCAAAATTCAGTCATAACACTGTAAATGTTGATCAGTACCTCAAACTGTGCTTTAGAGCACAGCCATTGGAACTTACAAGCCATTGATTGCTGTTGTATTACTACTGAAATATCTTCATGAATTAGGCCGTGCTTCATGTAAATGAGGTACTGGTAGGCTGGCGCTTAATTTCACGCACTTGAGATGATCTTTTTTACACTAAAAATCATCTCCGCTTGTTTCAATGGCATATGAAAGTTCATGATTCAGATAGAGTAGTTTGTACATCATTAAAGACGGCCAAATCTGTGATCTTACGCAGCTTTGATGAATAAGAGCCAATGAGATTGATCACGATGAATTATTTTAATCACTTGGCAGTTCTAATGTCTTGTCAACAGAAAGTGACCAGTGATGAAGAGTGGACCTCATAAAGTGGATAGTGAGTGTATATTGCTGGAAGAGATATTAGGTATTGCACCCAGGTGATTTAACTTCACCAGACGTCAGCTGGAAGCTGACACCGCAGATCGTTTATTGGATTCTCAGAGTCTATATGGTCATGTTTACCTTATAAAGATGAGGTTCGGTTTGATTTTGAGGCTTGTCTGGGGATCAGGGTGCATGCAGAGGTCCAAAAGCTCAGAAGCAAATAACAGAAGTAAAGCTTGCTCAGATGAATAGCCTGTAACACCCACAGCCCTGCAGGCAAATCATGCTGAGTTGCACTCAACCGTTCCGCTCCGCTCCTGCAGCGAGTGCGTCTGTACCAATGAGCATCAGCTCCAAACACACACTCTGACCTCTCTAACGTCCCCTGCCACATTCAGACCTACACACAGTACTGTCGGGAGGAGGGAGGGGGGTGGTGTCACTGGCATTTATTAGGCTTTGTTTTTCTGTCTCAGGAGTTTTCTGCATCCTGTGTGAGTGACAGCCACAGATATTTCCTTATTCACTCCTTAATTTCCACTGAGAGCAAACAATCTTTAAGAAAACAAACTCAATTTGAAGTTTCAGACGAGGCATTTTTAAAATCCACAGAGAATTCAGCCATTCCAGACTAATAGTGCATGCTAAAGGGAATCATATTAAATAATAAATAATAAAAGGATAATCATCTAATCATATTTTGAGTTTCAATACCTGAGAAGCCAATTACTCACAAAATGTGTTAAATGTTACAATTAAGATGAAAATTACTGAGTTATTAAAATGCTTTGCCTCAGTGAGGTTTTAATCATTAGTAGCACAACTGCTGACAGAGAAGTTTGTGATGAATAATACAAGGTAGCTGTTGTAAAGCATATGTTGTATGCTGTAGAATGTCAGGACACTAGCTGTCATAAAAATAAAAAAAAAGTTGTGTCTCCTAAATGGTTATTTTGGACAATTCATGTTGGTTCGTTGGTTCATGTAGAGAACATCTGGCATTTTTTTCCTGGCCAGTGAGTAAAACTGGAAAAAAAGAACAGAGAACATGGCTCTGTATATTTTAGTGCACAATCACTCTTTATTTAACATACTGCACTCTCAGAAATTAAGGTAGTAAACTGTCACTGGGGTGGTGCCCTCAAAGGTAGTCAGGGAACATAACTGTACCATAATCCAATGAAATTATATTATATATAAGTTGTATTGACTCCACACACCCCGTCTCGTCTCCAGGCTTTTTATTTTTATTGATCTGTTTTAAAACATTAGGTTATGAAAAGGTACAAATATGTACTTTTCTATTGGGAATAACTTATTTAAGGTACACAATTGGACCTTAAAACCACTGTTGTACCTTTGAGGGTATATTTACATTGTTTGTACCTTGATGGCCAAAAAATGTACCGGCACAGAACCTTCTAATAGTGTGAAAAAAAAGGAACAAAACACGAAAGTGGACACTTACCACGTTTTATGTTTTGTTTTTTTTCCCAGTATGTTAAATTTAGTAAATAATTTTGCAGTAAAATTTATAGACAAAGCCATATTTAAGTTCATCAGACTTTCTGACTTATAAAGCATAAACAATAAAACATGTAATTTGCCCAAACCCAGACTGTAGTGTACAGTACTAAGGAAGTGAGACCCTTCATTTATTTAAGATCAAGGCAAAGGGCCATTTCATTCATTTTTCAGTGTCAAACAGCTGAAAACACATATTTAAAAGAAACGTTTACAAATGCTTCAACAACTAAATATAATTTCCTTTTTTTGGTATTTAGTGCACCCCACTCTTTGCCTTTATTACAGCTTACATTCTTTTTAGGAGACCTGCTTTCAGTTTTTCAAAGAAATCTGCAGCGATATTTTCCACACCTCCAAAGTTCAGTCTTAGGCCCAATCCCATTTCACCCCTTGCCCCTACCACTTAGCCCTTAGCCCTCCATTTTGCACATTCATGCCTAGGGGCAGGGTGTCCCGATTCTTGTTGAGATTAAAGGGTGGGGGTAAGTGTTGGGGCTACATGGCCCTCCAAATGGAGGTTTTTCAGAGGCACATGCCAAACAGAGTGTTAGAAGACAAAAAGAAAAAACAGGCAAGATGGCTGCACAAGCGACCAAACAAACCTTCAAATGTGAGTATTTTTTCAGTTAGTAACAAGCGTAAAAAATCACTAATGGTATGCTAATGTCTCGGTAGCTAGCTAAATTTCCCTTCCCGCCTTAAATAGCCCAGCAGTTCTGATGTCTGAAGTGCCACAGTGTAACTGCTGCTCCATTTAAGGTGAAACAGGAAAATCCGAATGAGAAGCTGGCAAATAGCTGACATCAGCTTCATGTCACCAAAGATTTAGGGGTGGGCAATAATAAATCACTGTCACGTCCCCCTCTTTAAAAGAATATGATGCCCTAAAGTGAGGTTGCTGAACTTTACTCTCCTCTGCTATCACTGCAGACCAGCAGGGTCACCTACAGAGCACCGCTAGTAGCCTGTTAATGAAGTAAGGTTCTTTTTATTTGAGGGTCCCAATTCATAGGGCAAGATTTCAACCACTATCCATTGTAACTCAGTTCCAAGGGGCAAAGTGACACTCGAAAACAAAGGGTAGGGATAAAAATAAGAAATGGGATTGGGCCTTAGAAGCTGGTTGCATTTTCTGCTTCTCATCATTCAAGTAATCCCAAACACATTCAATGATGTTGAGCGTGGCCAGTCCATTGCTCTTTTTTTATATTTCCTTTTCTCAGTCACGGCCTCTTGACAGCTACACATCCTTTCAGACTCATAGTGTTGACTTCTCACAGTGGAAGGATGAACAGAAAGACCTGTGGATTCTTTTCAGATCTGAAGTAAGAGTGGAGCTTGATTTTCTCCTCTCTCTCAAAGATGAAAGCTTTAAGTACTGGTTATCAGATGGTGACAGTTGTGGTGGTCAAGCAGGTTTTACACAGTTCTCCTGTTTTTTTAACTTTTTTTTTTCCCCCTGTCTTGTGCAAATGGATTATCTTGTATCTATTATCTAACATCTCATCAGAAATCACCTCCTGACAATGAATAAATGTATATAATTTATAAACTATAAATAAATTAAATAATAATATAATTTATTTATAATTTACAAATTATAAATAAATTATATAATTTATAAATTATAATAAATAGTAGGGGTGGGAATCTCTAGGCACCTCAAATTCGATTACGATTCAGAGGGTTACGATTATAAAACGATTATCGATCTTTTTTCTATACAGGATTTCTATTTTCTCACTGTGTGAGCTCAAGTTTCAAGTTCAAGTTTCGAGTTTATTTGTCATTTGCACAACATGTCAGGACATTTATGCATTGAAATGCTTGTGGTGATGCTCAGATAATCACTCTACAGAAAGTAAATAAGTAAAAATAAAAATACAAGAAAAACTAACTGAAATATATTAAATATACACAAAATACACACAAAATATACAAAGAATGTAGAGACAATATACATTTTAAAGTGACTAAGTGACTCAGCATAGCGCAAAAGCCCTGTTTTGCAACGACTGAGAACCGGCATGCAGACTGTAGGTCACATAGCAGCGATGCGTTATTCACATTTATAAGCAGCGCAGTTGGTTTCCTGGTACGTTAAATCTGCAACAAGAGACTGTCAAACACTAAAAAGTGGCGAAGCTGAAGTCAGCTTCTCTTTCGGATTCTCCCGTTCCACCTTAAATGGTGCTGCATTTACATTCGGCGCCTCAGTTAGAATTTAAGGTGGAACGGGTAAATTCGAACAAGAAGCTGGAGAATAAGAAGCGACTTGAGCCTCGTAAAACAGTCGAACATTGAGAGGCTTTTAACAAGAAACTGATCTACTTCTGAGGAAATTTTTTCTGGCGGAGATGGAAGGAAAGCGGCTGTAGTTAAAGCTTAAAGCAGAGCGAAGTAAATCTGTGTTTTCGTTTATATTGTTTAGCCTCTACTAGAACATCAGCACACACTGACACATACTGGACATTAAATGTTGTGGCTCCCAATATGATTTGATTTTTGTTGAAAGTCAAAATGGCTCTTCTTATCATTTGTGTTGTGACTCCTGACCTAACCTGGCTTTTAATGCAGAGGGTGCCAGTCGGATTTCTCACTCATCCAGTAGTGTTTTTGTTATGTGCTGCCACAGACTGTCCGGGCGCTGTGCTTACCCACTTCCAAGTTCCGCCTTTTGCGTTCCGTCAACAATACGTTATAATTTAAATGTTTCGAAAATTGATTATTGACATTTGTGAATCGATTCAGAATCGTTCACGTCCGCATCGCGATGCATCTAAGAATCGATTCCTGCATCCCTAATAAATAGTCTCTGGCCTTTCCACAGTACTGCATATTGCATGTATTGTAAGGTAACTCAGGCTTTGAACTGAAGCCTTCACATGCTAATACAGCAAAGTCATGACACCTGGACACCACTCAAGCTCTGGTGTGAGGGGGTGTTTGTCACCATGGAGACAGACCTGGGGAGATCTAGACCTGAAGCGACCCTCTGTCCAACACACACAGCGTACCTGTCGAGAGCAGAGCTGAGCTCCTCCAGCCTATGACTTTCACTGGTGTTGCTGAGTTTGGCCAGAGCGTCGATTCTCTTCAAAATGATCTCCAGCATGTCACTGATCTTCCTCAGAACTCCACGAGACTCCAGCCCACCCAGTACTGTTTCACACACACACACACACAGAGGGAGAGAGGGAGAGAGAGAGCATGAGAACAAATAGAAAAGATCAACAAGGATACTTACTTGCCTAAAATGAGTAACTAGTAAATTTAAATTGATAATAGTTTGATAATAGAACAGTACAGTATAAATGCATTACTTTAACCTACATGCTGTAGTCATTTAGTATGTTTATTTTATACAAATTTTATACAAATGGCTTTATATATGCCAGCTTTTTTCAGTTTCCTAAATTTGCCCAACGATTTGATTTTGGTGCATCACTAGGTTAGTAAGTTGTTTTTAAGAGAAAAAGATTTATGGCATTGTATTAATATTTTATACCAAGTATTTTTATAATTTTTAAAAACAAGCAGTTTTGATCATGTCTGTTGGTCCATTCATCATAAAATGTTCACACATTGTGAAGGACTGCCGATGCTTTGAAATGGTTTTTAAAAAGCCGTAACTAAGGGTAACTGGCTGGCTCTCTGTTTCTCAGGGATCCACTGCAATAGCTCCATTTTAACAAGAGCAGTTAGACTCAATCGTTCAATCAAAACAATCCCTGTGCAAACCTTTGATAGTCCCTCTGTCTCTCAAGCATTAAACACATCTACTTCATCTCTCATTACCAAGAAGCAGCATTCAAAAGCCAAGACCTAAACAGCACGAGCTTACAGGAAGCCAAATTAGGCAGCAGTCTGGACTTTTCAAATGCTCTCACAGCACTAATTTACTGAGGACTGAGGAGCTGTATGGCAAAGCGGAGAGAAGAGGATGTTTCACCTGACCAATTAAACAGAACCCAGGCTCAGCTCATGGGTCACCAGGGCTTTCAGAGCACCACCATCATAAATCATCTGCTTGTACGTTTATGCTTTTACATTTACAGAGGGGAAAAGGCTTGGGTCTAATGATGCTACTTTATGAGCAAGAAGGGCCATTGTTGTAGACCTGACCATTAAACTGGAGTGAAAAAAACTTTCATTGCAACTTCTTTCAAATATTTCAGAAACTTTTTTTTCAAGATGAGCCTTGATCTGTGTTGGTAAAAAATCTTGGGTTTGAATGGGAATATATGAACATGCAATTTTCTAGGCATGCTGTGATCCACCTGCTAATACATTGTTTGGTAGACACTGTTGTGAGGTTGAACAATCTTTGCAGAACCTAATAAGACATTGTAACAATGCAGCATTGTCATAGTGACCAAAATGGATGGACCAAATCAAAATGCTTGTTAACATAATAGTTGGCTATACTTCAGAGTGCATACTGTGGTATCCAGTCAGCATGGAAGCAGCTCAATTTACGGCACAATTTACAACAAATAGGAACATAATGGAGAAAACTTTGGCAGTAATGGTAAAATCTTCGTGTTTGAGGCTGTAATGTTATATGTGCCCAAGTATATAATGGATTTTACCAGTTTCAGGCATTTAAAAGCAGCTAGAGATATAAGTAGGGATAATACCTCTGGGATCCACTTTGTACTAGAAAAACAACATGTGTTGTGTTTTGGATGCTGGTATCCTGGTCAACCAGCATGACTGCACTGAGTGACCAGCTAAACCAGCATCAGACCAGCATAAACCAGCTTAGACCAGTATAGAATTCATAGTGGTCTGTGTTGATGTTGTCAGCTGGGCTGTCTTTGCTAACACAGCTAAGCTAATGATAACTTTACTCTTCCAGATGAAGATAAAGTTGACAAATGCTGTTACATTAAGTGAACCAGAATGTAAACTAGGACCGTATGTTGATGTGTTAGATGGTATTTTTATTCAAATTATTACTTTGTAGAGAGTTTGACATGAGCTAAGTAAGAAGCTAACACTATTAGCATTATGTAAAAGGCCACAAGATGAGTGTTTTTGCTCAGATTTTCACACTTGACAGAGAAAAAATGAGCTTTATTGGGTTCTACACCTGATTCTGTGTAAATGTAGCTGTTTTGAGTATTTCAGCTCAGTGCAGTATATTGATTCATATCAGCCAATAAGTTCAGCTAACTAACAAGCAAGGTAGCTAATGACTATTTAGAGTGAGATAAAATGACCAAAAAGACTAATTAATTAATTAAATAATTCACATGAGCTATTAACAGTTAATAATCTTAATAATCATGGTAAGAGTTATGTCTCTCAAGCAAGTGGAAAATGAATTAAAACTACAAGTGAAGGTTCAGTTGGTTCATGTTTGGGTCAGTTGTTGTTTTTGAGTGTGTAGTTGGAAAATTGAATGCTTCTTCATTACACCTTGCAATGATATATATGGCCAGTGCATGTTCATGATTATACAACATACATATCGCTGTTGTCAGAACAAAACCTTGTATCTCCATTTTTGTCATTTTTCAGCTTTTGGCATAATCTGAAAGTATTTGTTGTGTAAAATACATGATGAATGGACCAAAAGAAATGGCCCAAAATGACTTGGAAAAAAGTCTGGTTCCACTGACTTACATTAAAAGTAAAGTATGTTTTTTTCCTTCTCCTGTAAAGTTACCATTTTGGAGATACAAGATTTTGTTCTAACAGCAGCAATATAGTTAAATAACTCTCAGGACTAAAATACTCATTCCAGAATCCTCATGTATCAGTGCAATGCTACCAGCATTATCTACCCACAAGTTCTTTGCTGTTGTGACATAATGCAGATTTGTCCTATTGGCTGAACCGTTTAGTTTTATGAAACAGTGTTGAAAATATATGAATCTGTAAATGAAGTCAGACACTTTCTCATCACCATCTGTCAGGCCTGGCACCAGGGTGTCTTTTGGTTAAGCAATGCCTCACAATCAAATCTTCATGCCCCACTAAACCCACAACTTCATGCATGCTTCTGTAGTAGCAGGCTGCAAAAACCAAGTGAAACTAACTCTTTATAAAAAGTTATGAATTAATAGAAGGGCTTGCATTGGAATAAAGAATTATAAATGGATATACACATAAATTCATTATTATAGAAACAGCTCAGTAAAAAGGTCAGCATGTACAGTGTATAAGTCTGACTACACACTTACAAACTCACATGTGATATGAATTGAAAGTTTAGAATATAGACTAACTCGAGTTTTCTTAGTTCTCTTAGTTTGTCAGAAGATAATCATGCAACAGCGCTGAGTTTCTAGGTGTTCAGTGCCCATTATGAATGAATCCATCTAACGACAGTGCCAACTGCCTAAATCAAGCACAGATTTAATGATTTGATTGTGCATTGCTTGAGTATAAGTATGTGTGTGCATTACTGATAGTTAAAAGAAATAAAAAAAAAACAAAAATATAATGTTTTTAAATGATACTGGGTCTCGGGTCATCAGAGACAAAATCTGGCGAAATGGCTAAGACCAAGACAAGTCTGAGTACAAATGCTATCAAGTCTGAGTCAACTGAAATAATGCCAGACTACAGCACTATGGATAAGTCAAACAACTGAACCTCACTGAAAGGATAGATTTCTCTCATATGTTCTGCATAAGATCAAGCTGATAAACAACAAAAACATTTTGATAGCCTTTTATGCTTGTCTGTATCAAGGGTGGCAATAATTCTGAAACGTAGTATAAAAACACAGTTGTATGCCAAATGTTGAGCACCTCTGGTCAAATAAACCCATTGTGTATTAAAATGTGCAGGAGTGTGTTCTCTGTAGAGGATATATTCACTTATTTTCACTTAGAAAATTAACAATACATGTAATTTGAATAGGGTGCCGAAACCTTTGCATACTGTATCTTAATAGACTCCTGCTGTGGCTGTTACTGAGACGTTAGATATTGAAACTGCCAAAAGTAATCAGTGTTTTTTTTGCTCCTTCAACTGAATAGGACAGAATTTTAGTGATCAAATGCTGAATAAGCTGCAAACTCAACAGCATGTAGTGTGTCAGTCATTGACTTTCTCAAGATTGAAAAGACCTTGTTCTTTGTATTTATTCCCTGTTTGACAGTGACCAGACAGCAGCTCCGATGTTTTCCCACTGAGGCATGGCGGCCAGCTTCACCTCACGCATTCCCTAATCAATCCCATTAAACAAGAGAAAACACGCGCTGTGAGCAAACACGCCTCTCCACATGGCCTGTTTATTCACCAAAGTCCAGGAGAAATTCATCAAAAAGGGTGAAGCTACCCCAGTCCCTACATTCAAAGACGATTTACACAAGTGTTTAGTCTGGAGAATAAACACGAGTAAGAATGCAGTTGGCGGCATTACATAGGGGAAACGCTCTGTATCAGGCTGCCAGTCCATCACAGGAATATATAAAATATGTAAATCTACAAGCAAACTATCACAGTGTATATACATGCCAAAGGGGGACCTGAGACCACTAGCAAAAGTGCTTCAATTTTGCATTCTTTTCTAATATATTGCAAAATGTTTCATTACAAATTATATTATCAGCATAACAGTTTGAAAATTAGAACCTTTAAAATATGTATATGAATTTTGGGATTTCTTAGTATTTGTCCCTCTTTTGCTTTAACGACAGTGTGCACTCAAGCTGGCATGGACAAAAGTTTCTTATGAGTAGATCAAATGCACCTGAGAGCTGTTTGAACCTTAAGGCCTTAACATGGTCAGTGTCACAAATTTGAGTAGTGACCTAGACTCTTCAATATTACTTCTTCATTTTAATTGTTATAATTTCTCTTCGTTTCAGTTTTTTAAAATTCATAAATGTTCTGGTGCTTATTTCCAGGATTAAATGAAAACAATCCCAGATTTTCAATGTGGTCTCAGACTCCACTGTATGTGCAAACATAAAAAAACACACCTATGTCCACCAGCAATTTGTCAGTCATTGCTTTCATTTTTTTTTATTCATGGATTTTGCTGATACACTTTTGTGTCCTTTTCCCTAGACCCAATTGTAAAACATATTAAATGCAACACTTTCGGAGAAAAAAAATCCCAGTCACACTGCTAAAGGCAAATAGTGCTCACAGCAGAAACTAATGTGGGAATTCTGTTGGTGGGTTTTGGGAAAAATCTTCTCAGTATAAAGCGTATTACGTTTTTGTTCAGTGTATATTGGTAAAGTCAGCAAGACCGGCAGAATGCTAGTGAAAATGAGTAGTAAATGGACTGAATGGCTCTTGAAAAATTAAGCTTAATTTAATTGTCATAATTTGTATATTATTTTATTATTTTACATTTGGATAATTAATACTTTGCTTTAATTTTTTAAAACTTTTGGCACAGATTTGAATTATATAAGCAGTAAGTCAAGTACTGGCTTCACTGTATGTTGATTCTCATCCAGGTTTTAGTGGTGATCAGGCAGAAACCCATTTTCAATCAAGTGGACCAGTTATCTCTTTTCTTTTCTTTTCTTTTCTTTTCTTTGTTCCATATACACTGTGGCATAGTTATTGTCAGTTCTTCATTCTGACATAGCTCTTGTCGCGTTATTGTTTTCTTATCTGGTGTCCAGAGGAGGATGAGTTTCCCTTTTGAGTCTTGGTTCCTCTCAGGATTTCTTCATCTTGCTTCTTGGGAGGTTTTCCTTGCCACTGTTGCTGTTGGCTTGCTCATTCGGGGTTAGGATGCTGAGTTTCTATAAAGCTATGTGACAACACGTTGAAAAAGCGCTACAAAAATAAATTTTGAATCGAACTGAAGTTTTGAAAGCTGCTGAAATATGAATACTGAACTACATTCACCAGCCACATTATTGGAAACACATACCTTGTAGTCAAGGTTTATTTATTTACACATATCGCTTTTTACAACAGGCGCTGTTGCAAAGCAGCTTTACAGAAAAATTCGGGTCTAAGCCCCCATTAGTGTCACCAATGGCAACAGTGGCAAGGAAAAACTCCCTAAGAGTGAGAGGAAGAAACCTTGAGAGGATTATCAGTCTTGCTGCTGTGCTGAGAATGATCCTCCACCTACATAATACAAGATCCTTTGGTCTTAAACTGACTGGCTGTGAGGGTTGCATGTTACAGTCTATGATTGTTCACCTATATAGTGGACCTTGAAGGTGGACAGGTTTTTCTCATAAAGTGGCCAGTGAGTGGAAGTGCAATATAGGTGAATGTATAACTTAAGTTTGCTATTTTAGGGAATGTTTGGGGTCAAGTGTGCAAAGGCACTGCATTCTGTTGGTCCCATTAACATTTTAAATCTTGTATATGGTGTTTATCTACATATAAAGCAACTGAATAGGTGTGCCATTGTTTAGCTGCATGTTAATGAAAGGGCCATTTAATGTACTCTAACTAATTTTCTTTTACTACTCCGTTTTATGTGGGCTGCTGCAAAATCGATTTTCTAAACACATTCCTTTTAAGTAGCTATTTGTATTGCACCCTGTGGGGTAGCAGCTGATGTCTGCCTGCAGATGCTCACGGTTCCCTACTGGGAGAGGGCACACTGATGGCCATTTTAATGCCTGCACTACTGCCCATGCCCATTTTACAGACAGACTAACAGACTATAAAGAGTGTGCAATTCTGTTAAAGGCCAAATTGCCATTAACAAAAAATGGGAATTGCACAAATTACATCTGCAGCCAAACAAAACAACTCTTTTGAACTGGATGTTTTCTGTGTAGCCACTTATTTGCCTGGATGCAGTTTTGGCACTTGTGTCATTCTGTCCAGCATCTCCATTGAAGGTCACCTAGGATGCTTTTCCTAACAGACAGATGTGCTGAGCATGACTCACTAGAGGCCATTTCAAAAATACATTTAAAATTGAATGTTTTTTTTGTTTGTTTTGGAAATAAGTTCATACATATGCATCAACTTAACTATTTATTGTTCCCTTTAAAGTGATTAAGGATGAACCGCTCTTATCCAGAGCAACTTACTAAATCTGTGCAGTGAAAGCCAAATCTAACCAGCCTAACAGATAAGAGCCTTGATCTAGCTGAATTAATAATTGGAGCAACAGACCTTGCAGACGGCTAAAGTGCAGCTCTTTTTTGCAAATAAGTAAACAATAAACAGATGTTAAGTGCAGAGGACTGTTGAAGAAAAATGAAACGATGATTAAAAAGTGAAGAGCAGAAAGGAGCTACTCTCGGGTTTGCCTGAATAGTTGAGTCTTAAGACCGTGGAAAGAAAAATCAGAATCACCTTGCCATGCTGAGTTCAGGTTTAAGTTCATTCTCCCACTGAGGGGGCAAGAGCACTGAAGCAGTGAGACCTAGCCTTACGAACAAATCTGCATCTCAAAAGGAAGGATGTGTCTAGAGCCTGGAAGTTGAAGACCTAAGCTGGCCTGCAGGTGTGTAGTTCTGAAGCAAAGGTAGTGTGAAGCAGAGAAAACCAGGAATGTAACAACAAGAGGTATGCATCTGCATCAGAGGAGTCAAATAGGAAAACATTGGGAGGTTATCGATCCACTGATTTGCAATAATTAAATCTGGAAAACTAAAGCTTGATTAAAGTTGAGTGGTCTCTGCAGTCAAGAAGGGTCATATTCTTCTCATGTTGTGAATTAGGAATCTGCAAGATGTGGTTAATGTTAAGCTAAGTTGGTTATTAAGAAACACTCCATGTTTTGTTTTTCCCTGCATGGTGTGGAAGTTAGTGGTAATAGATCCCAAGGTCTAGTCTAGGGATGTCCTTTGCACGTACGTAGATGAGTTCTGTCTTGACAACATCTGGTTTTAGGTGATGAGTTTTCATCCACGAGGAGAGGAAACAAGAAGTACAGCTGGGCTGTTGGCTGGATATTTTTGGTTGGTGGACTATTCTCAGTCTAGCAGTGACACTGAGATGTTTAAAAACTCCAGCAGCACTGCTGTGTCTGATCCACTCAGACCAGCGCAACACACACTAACACACCACCACCACATCAGTGTTACTGCAGTGCTGAGAATGATCCACCACACAAATAGTACCTGCTCTGTGGGGGTCCATGGGGGTCCCGACCACTGAAGCACAGGGTAAAAGTTGGCTAACAAAGTATGCAGAGAAACAGATGGACTACAGTCTGTAATTGTAGAACTACAAAGTTTAATAATGTAAATAATTTTAAATAATGTCTTTAGGTGCCTAACACTTTTACACAGTACTGTATATATTTTTGACAGTTGGCTTGACTTCAGGGGAGAGAACTCTATGGGCCTTGATGAAGTCACAGCTCAAACTGTTGTCATTGACAGTGAACATCACAGGGCTTTAAATATACACAGTAAGTGGAAATGCTCAAGTACAAACTGTATTTCAATTCACTTCTCATCTAGTGAAGCCTGTGTTGAAGGTTAAATTGAGCAGCTGGACAACCTTCAGCCAGTACAAAGGAGTGTCTCTAGAGCCCAATGCTGGATAAGAGCATATTTGGAATGCACAATATTATCAGCACCTTGTTTGTATTTCTAAGTAATTAGTCCTTGTACTCTACAGAGTAGCTCAAAATTAACATATTTGCATTACTTATCAGGAAAGGTTAGGTCATTAATGTCCCCCATTACAACAACCAGAGACATGACCCAGAGACCAATCACGGCCCTTGCAACCAGTCAAGAAACTACTCTGGTGATTCTCAAAGTTCATACTTGCAATTTTGTGTTCTTGTGTGTAGAGGTGGGTAGAGTAGCCTAAATCAATAAAAAGTAAAAAGTTTTGATACTTGGGTGAAACAGTGAGACAAGTAGAAGTACAAAAGTATCAGGTCAAAAAACATCTTGAGTAGATGTAACTAGTTACTAACAGCCTCTCTTTGAGTTCACTATCATGTTCTTTCTGTTATGTGTCCGATGTAACGCATTTCTTAAATATGTAAAAGCACAGTGTGGAAGACCACACTAAACGCACCCCTTCCTGAATACCTCATCGCAGTCTGTATCCCACAGTTCAACATGTTGGCGACGTTCTTACTTGCTGTTTCAGAAATATTAAGCAAGAAGAATGTTATCATCGTGAGAATAGAACCAACTGCAAAGACACGGTACAAATACACACTTGTAGTCCTAACAAGTGTCCAATAACTTTCGATACATTCAGAAATATGTCATGTAAATGTACAGTGAAACAAAACTACTCGTTGCAAGTGTGGACTTCTGGACAGGCCGCCAAATAATGGGCCCATATCGTGGAAAACTGAATTTTCCTCACTTTTCTTTAATTAAAGAGTTTGGTGTGAAACGTAAACACTGCTAAAGTTCTAAAACTTATCATTCACTCCACAGTTCATACAGTCCATTTAAGGAAAATAAGTCGCAAAACAGCCCATTTTGAATTCACAGATTTTGTGAAGCCACACAAACCATCAGTTGTATGCAAAAGTTTGGGCGCCCCTGGTCAAATGACATGTTATATTGATTTTCTAAATGAAAATATGTTAACACACACTTGTGCGCATTATAATGTGCAGTTACTGTTTATTTCCTGATTTTGACCTTTTGGAAAAAATCTACTAAAACAAAAAATGTGGCCTGTGCAAAAGCTGTAGCACATTTACTATGTATTATTTTCCCCAATATGTTTAATTCAGCAAATAAACAGAAATTGGGTGCTAAAATATACTGAAAATATTAAAATATATTTAAGCCATATTTTACTATATTTAAATAAATATAGGCCATATTTAAATTTGTTCCCTGTAGAGGATGTGTGACCAGGTGGGTTTTACATATGAATGTATATCCACCTATTCAGCCTACAGCAGTTTAGCTTCGCCCATTCACATTGAAGTTATGTTGCAGTTCAGTGTTTCATCCCACTCAGCTTTATGAATGAGGCACAATAGAGGGCAGCCAATCAGAGCAGAGCTCATTTACATATGTCAGTGTTAAAGGCACAGTAACAAAAACAGCCTGATTAATTCTGAGGGATAAAGCTAGATAAAATGAGTTACGACTGTTCTCCGTGCTGAAAGCTTCACAAATATTATGAGTGGACATTAATGAAAGAATAAAATGCAAGAATAATGTAGGACATAAGTGCACTTTAAAGAGAGAGGGAGGAAGGAAAGCTTGTTGCTTGTGTTTTTCAGTCTAGGTGGGAGAAAGGCTAATAAGTTTATTTTTCTCTTTCCTTTACATTTTTTAGTTAGTAAAGTTTAAAACGTTTATTTTGATTGAAACCAAAAAGTTTTGGACCTGCATTTTTGTTACCACATCCTGATGCAAGCTAACGTTCATTGAATTGACATCATAGAACCTTCCTTTATCAAGCGTGGCAGTCAAGTGACTGTGGCAGTAGTGGGTCACAATTTGAGTGGCTGGTGTTATATAATTAGTGTTGAGGTTTCATGTAAATTAGTGATGCCGTTTAAATGCAGTGTGCCAGCTTGCAATTAGCATGTACATAGCATTTGTCATATTTTGACTATTTAATTTGCTCATAATTCAGGAACCAGTGAAATTCAGTGGAAAATGTAACATTTTTATTTACCAAAAATAGGAGCTATGAGGGTAATTCATTTTTTCTATAGCCAAAAAAAACAGCATACACCTGGAGTTCTTATCTGGGCATGCTGCCAACTACAAAATGCCACACAACCTCGGAGGTCTTTTAGCACCCACATTAGAACACATCATGGCTACCTTGGCCGTGATCCCTTAGGGATAATGTAGGCCAACTGTTCCCTATGCCCATGTTCACGTCCACAGCCAAGCCCTGACTGATGATTTTAAGCAGGATATTGTGGTAGCAGGTGCTTAGCCATGTAGAGTAACTGCCAGGTTGCTAAATCCCATTTGTTAACTGCAGTTTGTATTATGGCTGATTCCATGTGGCTTAACGTTTAGCTTTAGCTCTGACCCCCCTCTAGCATGCTCACTGAGGGAGGGTGGCCTTTGTAGCACTGCACTGAGGACTCGCTAATCCTGTTCACATATGCTGCCTCAGTCTCATGATGTATTTATTAGCTAGCAGAAAATCCTTTATTTGTTAAGCAGTGGGGGCATGTTTTGACTGATAAAGTGCATTCATTACCTCCCCATGCAACACAATCGATATCCACCAATTAGGCTGGGGTGTTGGAGGCAGGAATGCCAGCACACGTGGGCATATCTGTGTATGTTAGTGTTTATAGGCCATGCAATGAATCAAAATAAAGGGAATGAAAGGAAATACAGAGCAACTGATGCATCTGCAATCCTTTACAGGTCCTTCAGTGCATGCTGCTGGCCTGTTAGCACTTATGCTACAAGTGGCCTGCAGATGCAGGGTGTCTTATTAAGTAACACTTCAATTCTGTCTTGCTTTAAGCAAGTCATGCATAGTCCGATTCAACAAGTGGGCTACAGAGCACTGTTCCTGAGTTTGAGTAAGAACAATGCCTCTTCTGTGCTTGAAGCACATGTAAAATTGACCAGCATTGCCAACAAAGTAGTTGAAATAAACTTTGACAGCTCAATCAGTTCTAGCAGAAAAAATGCTAGGTCTGTCAATACAGTAACGTCAAAAACATAATAAAAGAACCTTTATATGCTGAAGGCACATAATGAAGTGAAAGCAGAATGTTATTTCCAGTTGTTGAAAGAATACAAGATCTTGGCTTTAAAAAAAATGCTGTTACTGTAGAGACAATCTTCCTGGCTTGGAGTAAAAACTCTTTTGATTGAAAAATGGTGAAATGTTCTAGCAATGTCCTCCTGTAAAAAGTACTTTTGCATTGCTTTTTTTGCTGACCTGCTTCATGCTAGGTCTAGAGGTTAGCATATATGACCTTCTGTGCTTGTTCAATCTGATTCAACAGTAACTGGAAAAATAGTGTAATAAAAGGTTAAATACTTCAAATTGTTCTCAAGTAAAGCTGGACAGTGTATAATTTAAAAAGTTACCAATCTCAAGATGCTAGAGGTGCCACTCCACTCCTGGTTTATGATGCCCCTTACATTTTTACACTATACGAATAGCATCAGTAGTTGGCTAACCTGTTAATGAAGATATTACCTTAATAAAAAGCTCATCCTAAGTGGAGCTCAAAGCAGACATCAATGTAACAGGACTGTTTGAAAAGAATAGCTGAAGCAGTGCTCTAGCCACTAATCCAGGGGTGCCTAAACTTTTTGTTTTAGGGGCAAAGGGCACTGTTTGTTTGTAACAATACACTGTGGCTAAAATACTTCCAGAAATATAGAATTTAAAAAGATATACAATATCTATCTATCTATCTATCTATCTATATATATATATATATATATATATATATATATATATATATATATATATATATATATATATATATATATATATATAATAAAATAAAATAAAACCCCTTAAAATGGAATTCCACCATTTTTTTCACAATTTATGCATAATTAAAGCAATGAGATGCAAACAAATCATTCAGAGTGTTCTGACATGGAATTGTCTGTTGTAATGAAGCTTACCAACTCTTTACGAACAACTTTCTTTACAGTGTTGGTGATAGGAACCAGATGTCAGAATGTATACAGCACAAATATAGATATTTTATTTGCCCTCTGAAAGTACCAGTGAACCTACATGTGTCTTCTGAGATTTTAGATTTTATATGTGACATTTCTAAAGGTAAATAGTGGTAAATCTGGAAGAAGTTTCTTATTATGCCTTTACAATGTTCTGCGTGTGTCTGTCCTAACCTAGCACTAACCTTCTATCAGAAATGTCATAAAACAGTGGCTCAAGCATCAGACAGCATAGGTGTAACTGTTTCATGTGGTAAGCTTTTGTGATATAGCTTTTAGAGGCATTAAAATCATCAGATGTCTGGTTCTGTCACCACCACTGTGAACAATTCTGACTCTATATGTTTTTCTAGAATGGAGCATTTCACATTAGACCACTCTGAATGACTTGGTTTTATTTTATTTTATTTTGTTTTATTTTTTTGAAAGTTTTGAAAGATTGGTGGAATTCCCCTTCAATATCACATTTACACTTTTTCCATTAAGTCTTATTTCCCATGTGGTTAATGAAATGAAGGTGCACTGCCCTGGTATTTGCACAGCTCTGATGTTGTATGTAGTGAAGTAGCTGATAAGGTGTTTAGCCTGTTTGTAAATGAGTAAACAGCATTTTCTTTTCGGATATAGGGTGGTGATGTTGACATGACGTGGCTCATATCATTTTAGTCCTTGTGTGAGGCATCTTTTTATGATTCTTTATTATATTTTGCATATTTTATGATTTTTTAGAATATTTTGCAGCCGATTTGAATAGAAAAACACTAAGTGATACAGTGCACGTGTTGACCTGAACGTCCTGCTGAAATTGCTTTGGAAAATGGCTGTAATTAGTCCTTCTCAGAAGAATGAATCCTGCACTCTCTAAGTTCCCCTAGAAGTTGTACAGCAGGTTGGCAACCTGAGCTTGGCGAATCAACAACAGACTCAATTCAAACGTGAGCAAAGTCAGATAGTCTCTATTATAGGACTTATTCTCACCCTGTGAGTAGGCTGAAGAGCAGCAGAACAACTCAACTGCTGACTGAAAGCTAGTGAATAAAAGAGAGAGAGAGAGAGAGTTCTAGTGCTGGGATTGACACGTGGGCTGACATGTTAATATATTGTAATGAGCGCTCAGAGAAGCTTCTGGGCAGAGTAACTACAGAACGAAGGAATGTGTGCGTGCACGCATATGTATGTGTGTGCGCTAGGGTCCAACCTATGTGAAAACTTTGACACCAGTACCAGTTTTCACCAAAAAGCAGATAACTCCAGTGTTAAAGAGTGCTTTACCCCCTAATGCTGCATTTACACCGCTCCAGTGCATTGACAGTTGTTAATGCATCCAGGCCCTTAAATTGTCCGCATAAGGGGGCATACGAGAGAGTTCCCTGCGAAATCCAATTGAAATGTAGTCTTACTAAGTTGATATTTATGTAAGTAATGCTTCTATTTTTTTTATTGTCAGACAGTCAATGTAGTATGCATCATTAAACTAATATTTTTTAAACATTCATAAGGTTAAGCTTGAAAATATTACAATTGCAGTCAACATCAGTCATTTTGGTTTATTTTCATCAATCTGATCAATCTGATGTCTTTAAATATTGTGCTTTCACCGCTGGTCTTCCATGTCACACAAGAACATTTAAAAAGCAGAACCAGTGTTTCATTCCTCAAGCTCAAATCACAAATCACAACTCACACAAACACCAGCTGCCTCCTGATTAGGAAGACCCATCACGTTGGCTGGATTAATTTGCATAAAGTTCAGCTCTACTGCACCAAACTCAACATGCCGGACCCATCATGCTCCGCACAGCCACGTCTGATGGAGCCGATGCTTCCCATTCAAAATGAATGGGATACGTTGCCATGTGTTGACATGCTGGAGCAGTATAAATGCACCATAACATTTGGTCAGTTGTCAACTCTGAATTGCTAAATATGACTGTTAGTTTCCAGTTGTCACATTTTCTAAACTTGAATAAACAGCAGGGACAGTTTTAAAGGGACACTCCAGCCAAAATGAATACAACAACCATTGCTATGTGGGCCATTCAACTGACTTAGTTCAAACTGCAGTCCCACAATCAAAAAAACAATATTTAAAAAACAATTAAGTATTCAGACCTTAGTTATTAAAAATGATTATATAATAATCTATTTAAACCCAAGACATTAATAGAGCATTAATATTAGCAATAAGCTAAATGTACAACACCATTTCCAAAAAAGCTGGGACGCTGTGCAAAATGTAAATAAAATGCAATGCTATGCAATTTATGTAAACCCTATATTTAATTGAAAATAGTACAAAGCCTCTCCCATCCTAACTTTTTAAAATGTGTTGTTGGGATTCAATTCAAAGTGAGCATATATTTTTTACAGAAAAACAAAATTTCTCAGTTTCAACATTTGATATGTTGTCTTTGCACTACTTCCATGAAATATAGGGTTTAAATGATTTGCACATCATTGCATTCTGTTTTTATTTACCTTTTGCACAGTGTCCCAACTTTTTTGGAAATGGGGTTGTATACAAAATCATCATTTATAGAGTGCTTCCTTGCATGCTTCATTGGGTTAACTTTAGCTAGCATCTACGAAGAATGTCTAGCCAGCATTTGTGAAGAACATTATATCCTAGGTTAGCAAGGTAGCAGGTAACAGATGTTTAGTAAATTTTACATAATGTGGTAAAAAAAATCTTCACTGAACATGTAGCTACACAGTTTTCACTTTTTGGAAAATGTCCTGCCCCCATGCTGACTCACTTTCAGCTCATGCCTATAGGTCAGTGGTCTGTGGGTTTTTATTTAAATAAGCTACCTCAACTCAACAAAAAATTGGTGGGGCATCACCCCAGTAGTCTGAAAAATGCCAGTTTGCTCATTTTGTTCTGATAGCCATGTAATAAACCATTTAAATTCTCAGAAAGGAAGGATTCTTCGCAAGTGACACGTCTTTAAATTTCATTTATTTACTTTCAAATATCTGTGATTGTCCTTGATAATATAAAATCCTATGTATACATTACATATATTAGTATGTGCTTCCTCATGTGGATGTGTGCATCTGTGTGTGCATCTGTGTGTGTGTGTGTGTGTGTACACATGAATGAAGCACTCTTCCAACCAAACAAAAACAGACACAAACACACACAATGAAAAAAAAACATCCAGTCAATTTGCAGACTAGAAGTATGTGTGCACACACTTCTACAGTAAATATTCAGATTCAAAAAGTCAGCAGGAAATATGCAGATATGCATGTCAACAGCATCCGACTGTGGCAGGTGGCAGGAGAATGTCAGTTGGTTTCCTGTGTGTGGGTGGATGTGTTTGTGCGTGTGTGAATAAGTGAAGTATTTGTCTCTTCACTCACATATGTTTCGTTCTCCTTGAAGACGACTGTTTTGCACTTTTTTTCACAGTTCGAACACAAGTCAGATTCAATTCTGTGCTTTTTCTGCCTCAGACAATTCATTTAAATGTCAAAGTTGAAAATTAAAGACAACAACTGCCTTGTTTGTGTGAGCATGGCACTCACTATCTGCTTTATCAGAAACATATATGTTGTATGTCTGCTCACTGGTCATTTTATAAGGTCCATCTACCTTATAGGTCCACTCTTTAAGTGTACAGTTACAGACTGTAGAGCTTCTGTTGTCATTTCTCAGCTACTCTCTACCTCTCATTCAGTAATCTGTTTTAGTGCTGGCAACTGGACTATATCAGAATTTTTCAGAACGTGTGTTTGTTTTTCAAAAATATGCAGATATGCATAATTACTATGAACACCTGAAGTCAAAGTCAATGTTATGTCAGTGTAATGTTATGGGATGTGGGAAGTGGGAGTGCTGAGGGGGCTACAGGACTGTTTAACTGCAACTCCTAAAAATGATTAAAAGATAATCAGCTGAGCATAGTAGGACCATTCTATGCAATTAGTTCACATGTCAAAAAAGACAAACAAAACAACAACAACAACAAAAAAAACAATTAAATATTCAGACCTATATACAAGGATTATGTTATGATATATTTATGCCTATCTAATAGAGACTTTGTCAGTACCAAACCATTTGGTAAAGTTTCCAGTGTTATGATTGTTTTGGTAGAGAGAAAAGAGGACATTCAGTCATTTGTTTTAATAATAAAAATAATAGATATATAGAGTCATTCAAAGCAAAGGATTTTAGTCTAAAGTTCAAGTCAGTTTAAAGTCTGTAATGTGTTTTCAACTCTGACTTTGAATAGATTCAATAGTACGATCCAGCAAAGACCTATACAGGCTTGTTTCTGGCTTTATGTTTTAATTTCATGGTTTTTTACATACTTTCAGAATGTACTGTTTATGTCATCAATAGCAAGCAAGCAAAGTTTATTTATATAGCGCTTTTTACAACAGGTGTTGTCACAAAGCAGCTTTACAGAAAAATCAGCTTTACAGAAAAATTCGGGTCCAAGCCCTCATGAGCAAGCCAGTGGCGACAGTGGCAAGGAAAAACTCCCTAAAAGCAAGAGGAAGAAACCTTGAGAGGAACCAAGACTCAGATGGGGAACCCATCCTCCTCTGATCGACACTGGATTGTTAGTATAAAGTATTATAGTACAAAACGGGAGCAATGGTTAATTTGATTAGTTTTAGTTTATGCAGCAGCAGCAGCAGCATCATCATCAGGAGGGTCAGTCAGTGAAATACGTTTCCAGTTCACTGAATGGATTCGCTTCCTCATCAACTGTTGGCTGCTTTGGGAGCGTGTCACTAAAACAGAAGTAGAAACATATGCAGAGTTCTACACTAGTTCTCTATGTTCTTTTTCAACTTAAAAAACTAAACTAATGCGATAATGCCCCATGATTTGAATCCAGCATTACATCTCCTGCTTGATGTGTGCTTGAGTATTGAAACATAATATATAGTAATCCAACAAATGTAATGAAAAGGGCATTTCATTTTGCATGACGTCACTTTGTACATCAAGTATATGCAGCTTTAAATTTCAGCACCTTCAAATCGGCGCACCTTCCCACATGCCTGCTCCTACATCAAGGGGAGGGCAACCTCAAATAATAAATATCAAGCATGAGCAGTATCTGTTCAGTGGATATTACTGGGTGTTGGACCATTCTCAACACAGCGGTGACTCTGACATGGGCATGGAAGTAACATTTCTGGGGTTTGCTAATATGGTTCTGTGGTCAGAAACTGGCCAGTGATGAAGGGCTAGAGCAGAGATGTCAAACTGGGTTCTTTCCGGGCCACAGCTCTGAAGACATCAGCATTTTCTCTCTTCTAACTCTCTGCAGAAAACTCATGAAGGCTTTTCTGTTTAGCTCATGAGTTGAATCAGGTCTGTTTAATGAAGCAGAATGCTAAACTGTGCAGAGCTGTGGCCCAGAAGAAATCTTGTTTGACAACCCAACACTAGATGCTAAAACAAATTGCACAATAATGGATGGGCTACAGTCTCTAACTGTACACCCAGCAAGGTGGTCCTTGCCTTTATTTCAAGGAATCTGAGGCGGCATCATTGTGATCATTGCCAAAGTGCTTAGTAAGAGGACACAGAGGCCACTAGAGGGCTTTCTTTTGGTTTACAAAATGAGAAATGGCACACCCTGTGGCCTACTGGGCTTCAGTTTGGCACTTGCTCTTTTTGACTTTGCTCTCTGCTTTTTGCTCCCTAACTTATCTGCTGATGATCTGCCTGATTTTATATGGTTTTTGCTGCAGATTTGTTTTTCGACTTGGTTTTCAATCTGGCATTTTGTTAAATGAAACAGTCATGCTTTATTTTGAAAGTCTTAATCTTATTACTCAAATATTGCTCTGTTATGGCTCATGAGGTTAATTTGGATTCTTTTAATTATGATGAAAGCATTAGACAAAGGTGAGACATAGGATACTTCTGTCTCACATAAAGAAAAATGTGTCTCACATAAAGAAAAATATTCACAGCAGCAAAACTGGAAAGGCACTTAGTCTTGAAAGAGAATTAACTTGTGGATAAACATGAGCATTGTTGTATCAGCAAATCTGAGCTCAATGTGTAACTTTATTGAGATCTTTTCTAAAACTCAATAGGAGACATGTGAGACTGCTGCAGTCTTGAACTTATGCAAAATATCTGAGCAGCAGGAGAAAATCCCCTTTGTCCATCTGATATTATTGCTGTCTCATACTCTCATTCCCAGAGCACATGAATCTGATGATTGCGAGAATGCTGAAACAGTGTCAAAGAGAAAACTTAGTGAAGGACGTTTCTTCTGAAGATTTACACTACATGATTTTTAGCCCAATTTAACTCTGATTTGCCCCTTCTGACAAATTTTCACAATCTGAAGCAATTTTCCAGATCAGGAGCTTGATTGGAAGCAACTAATGGCACGGATGATCTAAACAATTGAGCTCTGAAGTGATCTGAGGCTCTCTGATATTTTTAAACTTTAAACTTTTTGACTTTAAACCAGTGGTCTATTCCCAAGTCCCTGATTGGCTGGATCAGATGTATTAGAGTTAAGGAAAGGATGGGAAAGCTTACTGGATACAGGTTGAAACTAAACTCTGTAGGAAGGTAGCTCTCCAGGACCAGGGTTGTAGACCACTGCTCTAAATGTTCACAAGTCCTGCAGTATAAGATGGTCATTTATGTAATTGAATGAGTGATTCAGATAACAGCCACTGAGAGAGCTGGCAGAGAGAAAAAAAGTGTAGAGATCTTGAGTGTTTTTTGGATCTGAAACTCTTTATGTGTGTTGCACCTCCTCTTCACCTTATTGTCCAAAAAAAACAGGAAATTCTGTTAAAGACAGTGAGTGATTCTCTCTCTTTTTCAAAATCTGTTAGGATTTTAAAAGTTGAATAGTGTACAGGCCAGTTGAGGATGTATGCTATATTGCCAATTCACTCTTCTGCCTTCACACGCATATGAACTTGAGTGACATCCCATTCTTAATTCATAGGGTTTAAAATGATAGTCCACCCTTTGCAGCTATAACAGCTTCAACTCTTCTGGGAAGGCTTTCCACAAGGTTTAGGAGTGTGTTTATGGGTATTTTTGACCATTCTTCCAGAAGCGCATTTGTGAGGTCAGACACTGATGTTGGACGAGAAGGCCTGGCTCGCAGTCTCCACTCTAATTCATCCCAAAGGTGTTCTATCGGGTTGAGGTCAGGACTCTGTGCAGGCCAGTCAAGTTCTTCCACGCCAGACTCGCTCATCCACATCTTTATGGACCTTGCTTTGTGCACTGGTGCGCAGTCATGTTGGAACAGGAAGGGGCCGTCCCCAAACTGTTCCCACACAGTTGGGAGCATGAAATTGTCCAAAATCTCTTGGTCTGCTGAAGCATCCTTTCACTGGAGCAACCCCACACCATAATCCCCCCTCCACCAAACTTTACACTTGGCACAATGCAGTCAGACAAGTACCGTTCTCCTGGCAACCGCCAAACCCAGACTCGTCCATCGGATTGCCAGATGGAGAAGCGTGATTCGTCACTCATTCGACACTGCTCTAGAGTCTAGTGGCGGCGCTTTACACCACTGCATTCGACACTTTGCATTGCGCTTGGTGATGTAAGGCTTGGATGCAGCTGCTCAGCCATGGAAACCTATTCCATGAAGCTCTCTATGCACTGTTCCTGAGCTAATCTGAAGGTCAATGATTTGGATGGGTGAGTGAATACCTTTGGCAATATAGTGTAAGTGAATTATCTACTATTGCCATCATATCTTCATCAGTATATATATTTTAAATGATTATTTCAAGCTTTACAGGGTGACTAGCAGCATCACACACACACCATATTTTACTATGTTTATTCTTCTGACTCAGTAATCATACTTCTTTCAATTTTAACAAAAAATCTTACATAGTGCAGGTTTTACCAGACTTTTTGGTGAAACCCAGTTGATTATCTACAATATAAGGATTATGGGTAGGTTTAGAATTAGGTTTAAGTTTTGAGGTTAAGGTTAGGGTTTAGGGATAGATTTAGCAGAATCTCATACATTCAACTTAACATTCAGTTGCGTTTAGTATATATTTCTGACAGCATTTCTGTCCCCTAAACGCTCCAGGCTGTCTCTCCTGTCTCTGGTGTCTCTTCTCGCAGCAGCATCTCCGTCTCCTCCAGCGTCTCCCTAGGAGTGCTCATTAGCACATTAACACACTGAGCGGGACTGGACTCTCTGCACTTATAGGAGGAGAAGCTGGGAGAGGCAGGAGAGATTAGAAAAGACAGCCTCTGTCACTTCTCCTCACCGTCTCCTCACCATCTCCCATCTCCTGATGGCTGAGGGAGGGGAGCAGAGAGCCGTGGCTCAGTAATGGAGCAGCTCCTCTATGAGCACACATACAGGGAGAGAGTGCATTACATGAGAAGAGAGGAGAGGATGGTGAATTAATAAGGGGGAGGCAGTGAGGGTATGTGAATGAGGGAGGGTGTGATCTCTGAGTCGGGGAGAGGTATGAGATAATGAAGGTGGAGATGGCTGTATCTCTACAGTACACTTTTAAAGGGCCCTTATCTTGGAAAACAATTTCCTTTCAATATTGAAAGAGATGAACTGAAAAAGTAAGGGCTGTTAAAGTTCAACTAAACAGCCTGTTTTTAGTCACCATGGTTGTTATGTCACAACCATGGGAATGTCCAGCCTGCAGCAGTTTAGAAGAGATAAGGAGTGTCGTCACTGCAGGCAGTTTTCAGGAGAATTGAAGAGATATGTTGGAAAACTGTAAACATTGTGCTGTGCAATGTCTCGTTACATGTCAATCCAAAGGATCTATATATCCTCAAGGATTTTCTATACTTAGTCCTTTTTCTGATGTGCTCTAGGATTCCAGTCAGTAGATAATAGTTTGTTTTGTACACTTTAGCCTAGAACTGCTTGAATTAAATGCACAACACAAGGCAACCAGAGCTCATCTACATATAGGGGTATGTAAAGTTCCAAAAAGGCACCCCTGGTCATATTGCATATTTTGTTGAGTAGATAAGTTAACACTTATCCAGAGAACGTTGGCACCTTTGTTCAATTATTGTCTATTTGCTGGAATGAACATATTAGGAGACAAAAAGCATTAAAAGTAGTGATTTTATATTTTTTGTTTCCCAAGATTAAAATCAATAGAAACTGTGCATTAAAATTTGCATAAAAATGTCAGATTTAAGTTTGGAACGTATTTTTTACTAATGTATAATTTCTTTATCTTCAGACGATAAAGAAAATATAAGAAAAATGTAGGATATGAGGTCTTTAAATAAGAGACTGTGAGTATATAGAATTAGAGAGAGTCGGAGAGAGGTAGAGAGAACCACACTATGACACTCGCTCTGAAATGCCTAAACAACAATACAATACATGGAACTATCAGTATTTTGTGTGTGTTTATGGTGTATTCCACAGTACCTGTGCTGAAACTACCACAGTGTGATCAATAAATATGTAGTTAAGAAGCCCTCCGCTGTGTTTGAAATCAAATTAAGTGTGCCTCATCTAAACAAAGATGTCAGCTCCTCTGAGACCAACGCTTCATACCTGTAGTGATATGTCACCGACTACCACGATGCTTACAGGCTTCAGAAATCAATGCCCTGTCAAATGTGCATCAATTCCAGTGTGTTCTCAATTACACCTCATGGTTTTATATGCTTTCTTTACTGCATGTCCCTATTTAACCACTTTCTGCAGGACCCCTAGTGGCCATTTCTCCAGTAGAATAAAAAAATAAGTCAGATATTTTTTACTTATACAACGAAGTAAAATATTTTCCGCTTAAACTTTATCAGATTAACTAGGAGACTGTCGGCTCTCTGTGAGTGAAATGTTGTAAAGTGTGTTGAGTATGGCATCAAATCCAATCCAAGTGAGTGAGGAAAATTAGCCCGATACCTGACTGTTCTTACTGCTCACTATTGAACTGTGTTGTGATTGGCTGGCTGTTAGTGGTTGTCAGAGCTTTTGCTGCATATAAAAAACCGGGAATAGGACTTTCACTCTAGAAGACCATCATCATAGTCTGCCAGTACAATGCTGTTAACCGAAATGCTGTCTGTAATTACTTACTTCTACCTTATGCGCGAGAACAGTTTTCCTGAATTGGATTTTGAATTGGATTTGATGCCATAGTTGAGCTGCTAGCAAGCAACGATGGGTGAAATAGGAGGGTAAGAACCCTCTACTGCAGAGACTGATCATAGTCTCATGAGGCCCCTAGGCACAAGTGTCTTTGGAGGCCCCCCACACCTACACTCTGACCAAAACACACAAAAAAACCTGTGTATTTGCATATATCCACCTGTTCAGTCTACAGCAGTTTAGCCTCGTCAAGTGTTTGAGTCTGGGGTACTTTCTGAATGAGACTGTCTGTTTAATTCTAAGAGATAAAGAGAGGCTGGAAAGTGTTAAAAATGAATTTTGCCTGTTTTTGGTTCATAAAAACACAAATGTCATCAGTGGACCTATTCATATGTGCCCTTTAATAAACCACTTTTGTTTTTGTGCGCTTTGAGCAGTGCTGAGAAAAAAAAAATTTAATGAAACTGAAATGATTAATCTTCAAATAACCTGCAATAGCCTGATATTTCCTACAGTTATATTTCTGGTTTTTGGTGTTAGGAGGCTTTTAATTATTTTAAATGTAGTGTGGCAGGGTATGGTCATTTATTTAGTCATTACATATAAGGGCTATTTATTCATCTAATTTTTGCATCTGCAGTGAACTGTCCCTAGCCTTTGAGCCAGTGGTCTGAGGCCCACAGAGGCTGCTGACAATTAGAGACAGGCCCCTGGACACTAGCCCCACTGACCTGGTCATTAATCTATCTCTCCCCTGCAGGGAAAACAGTTCGCACCTCTTCTTTCAAACTGAAAACTGTGCACATCTGCCACAGTAAAAAAAGCATTTCAACACAATAAAAACAGGATTCTAAATGTTGACTTGCTTGTTCACCTGCAAAGACTCACATCCACCTTGCTTCTGGTTTTGTGAGTCATATATACATCCACTGAAATATATTCCACCAACATGCATGAAGAAAATAAATGTATAGTGTGAAACCTGAAGGACCTCCAAAACAGGCAGAAACGACATTCAAGCCAAGAACCATTTAATGAACTTTATTTTTAAAGAAATGGCTCAGTGAAAAATCTAATTTATTCAGTTTTACACTCACCCCAGATGTAGTCAATCAGCCAAGACATGTTTGGTGTTTAAATTGTGCTTATTTAATTCAGCGCTAGAGCAATGAGGCAAACCATGCTTATGAACACTAGAAGTCACTCAAATCTTTCCCATAAATACATCTTCAAAACTATCTCAACCTGCATCCAGCTTTTCGGAAGGGTCACTCAGACTTGTTGATGTGGTTTAGGACACAATATGACTTACTATAAGACTGAACTTTAAAAATGAACAAAATCTCACTGTGCTGTGCCAAATTTCAACCCTCCCGCAGACTCTGACTCCCATTCGTGTACACGCATGTCATGAGCCATATGGACACTAGAGTACATTTAAAGTTCCTATCATTTTCCATTTATAAGCACAGATTTTGAATGTAATCTGTAGCAACCATATGCCTCCACAATGAGTGTGCATATGAAAGGGAGAGTTGGAATTTGGCACAACTCCTGTTGTCTAGAATGTATGGTGAAATCTGGTTCACTTTAATAGCTCACAGGTCATACAGTGTCCTAGACTAGGCTGTGCAAGTGTAATGAAGACCTGAATGCGGTTTGTGCAGGTTGAGAGAAGTTTTGATGATTTATTTACAGGAATGATTTGGGTGACTTTGGCTTCTAGTGCTTCATTAGCCCTGTAGCTCCAGTTTTAAACTAAAGAAGCAAAATTTGGACACCAAGCATCTCTTGACTACATCTACAATAAGTGGAAAAATGCATAGAATTTTTTTTTGCTGAACTGTTCCCTTAACATTGTGAGGTGGCTCAGGTAAGGTGTATAAATAAAGTTATTACTTACAGACTGTGGGAAGTAAACCAATAAAATAGCAACTATTTTTGACCTTGTAGTTGTCTCAAGCCTTTGTGCTCTATCCTTAACTATTGACACATGTTGGCCCTGTTATATGTAAATGCAATAGCATGTAGCATACATCACATTCACCTATATGAAATTTGAAATATTCCAGCTAGCAATCATTCAGGTATTGATCGGGAAAAGTTCATTTGCAATCTAATGGACGGGACTCTATCCCAATGTGTTGTGGTGAACTTTCTCTTTGGAAAATGTTTGACTCCCAGCAGTTCTGTCTGTTCTGTTGTTCATTGGTTGATGGGGCCACAACCTAAGCTATTACAGAATTTGTCTTTCTTCAATAGGATCATTCTGGTGCTGTGGAGGCTTTAGGGAAATGTTTTGTCCACACAGCACTGTGCAGGGATTTCAACTTATATCCTCATTGCCCTATTAGGTTTTATTTTTCTATCTTGGGAGTTTTCCGCACTCTTTAGGCGGCTGTGAGTGACAGCCGCAGATATTTTCTTATTCACTCTTGAATTCCACTGAGAGCAAATGCTCTTTTAGAAAATAAACTCAATTTGAAGTTTAGGTAAGGGGTTTGTAAACTCCACAGAGAATTCAGCCATTCAGGACTAATAATGTGTGCTATCAAAGTGTCAAACTAGATAATAAACAATAATCATCCAGTCATATTTCGAGATCCAATCCCAGAGAAGCCAATTAATCATGAAATGCATGAAATGTTATTAGACTTATTAATATTATGCTGATTAATTAGAATACTTTGCTTCGGTGTGTTTTACTCATTAAATCAGCTGCTTAGAGATGCTTAGAACAAATATACATTCACCATCTGCTGCATTAGAAGTACCTATTTTACATTTGAGCTATTGTTACTGTTGTTACTGTTGTTAATATTGTGTAAAAAGGTGAAAAACAGCTGAGAAAACTGTATGTAAAAAGCTGTTGAGCTCTAAGCATTTATTTGCTCATAATTGCTTACAATATTAGAATAAATACCTAAACATTAACACACTAAGTACAGACTTAATGTATTTTAATGTGTTAGTTTCACCTTTTCTAAACCTCTCCTTGTGGCAGCCCATTATTTATAGTTATCATTTAATATGTGGTTTGGTCGGTCAGTGATTTATTAAATTAAATCAGGTGTGCTGCTGGCAGATTTGAAAAAAAATCTATTGAAAGAGGCATTAAGGAGAAATCTGGACTAACTAGATTACAATCAAATTCTTGTTACTTTTTACTGTATTTATGTTATTTATGGTAATGTTGTATATTGGGTTGATGTGCAAAAACACACTTACTGCTGGGTTAAATCAGCTATGCTGATAACACACAATTATACATTTCTATTCCTTCTAATGATGAAGACATTATTGACAGGCTTACCAGCTGTGTGTCAGATATTTTTCAGTGGATGTCACAAAATGTCTTACAACTTAATAATGAAAAAACTGAAATACTGATTGTTGGTACTAAAACTCTGAGAGCTGCTTTATGCGTTCTTTAGCTTCATATACCAAACCTAAAGTACAACACCTGGGTGTAATCTTAGACTCTGAGCTTTTATCCTGCATGTAAACGCAGCCACTAAAGTAGCTTTTATCATTTGAGAAATATTGATAAAGTTCAGCCTTTTCTGTCTCAGAGCGACGCAGAGAAACTTGTTTATATACTTGGTACAAGCAGAGTTGATTACTGTAAAGCTCTTCTTACTGGGCTTCCTAACAAAACAATACATCTTCTACCACTTATACAAAATGCAAAACAGAGAGATCACATCACTCCTGTTTAGAAAGAACTGCACTGGCTGTTTGTGTCTTTCAGGATAGATTTTAAAGTTCTGCTACTAGATTTTAAGGCTCTAAATGACTTAACATCTGTTACTTCACAGAATGTCTGTCTGTTTATGTTCCAGCATGAGATCTTAGATCTGCAGATAGTGGCCTTCTGCAAATACCTTCAGTAAAATACAGAAAACATGGAGAGACTCTTTCAGATATTATGTTTGTTTTTTTTTAAACTCAATTTCACCTTTTATTAGACAGTCAAGCAAACCCAGTGCACACTTTTAAGAAACATGTGAAAATGTATCTTTTTAACTAGGCATTTAATTAAAACCCTACATCTCTTTGGTATTTCTTTTTTAACGTCATTCATCTGTCATTGTCTTGTCTACTGCTGTAAAACATTATCACCTGTCTGTAAAGCACTTTGAGCTGCCACCGGTATGAACAGTGCTCTATGAATAAAGATATTATTATTATTATTATTATTATTATTATTATTAAATGGTTTTAAATAATTTGCTTAGGTGCCTAAGACTTTTGCACAGTACTGTAGGTGTACATTTACAATTTGTGTTAGGTTGGCTTTAAACAGTTAAACTTTCATGCAACTTCAGTTGTTTGATCCTTACATGCAACAAAATTGCACTTGAATTGCATAATGTAAAGCATCATGCAACTCACTTGAAATTCAGAAGCAACAGTTGCAAGCAACTTTGTGAAACATGCTTAATGAATCAGCCAATCAAAATACAGAGAACGCATCACATGATTATGTTGAAGGACATACATACATTTAAACAATTTAAAATAAAACAGAATCCCATGCCCCCCAGTTTCTTGAAGCTAACATTTCCATAACCTGCTGTGTTAACTAGCCAGCTAACACTAACAACTGTCTAAATGGCTGCTTGTGCCACAGTTTATTCTTCTTTGTTATCCTGCTGTTATTGTGATTTTATGTACTTGGATTAATTTTCTCCCCTCTTGATGCCCCCTAATGTCACACAGATCTGAGATTTATTTGGGATCCAAAAGATGAAAATTATTATAGAAATTACAACACTTCCTTGAGGAACTTCTTGTGGTTCTAGGACAGGATGAGCAAGACATCAAGTACAACCATCGTAGCTACTTCAACATTAATTTTCAAAGGCTCAACACACAGACAGCAAAACTCAAAAATGTAGTAAAGAGCTCTAGACAGATAGATGAAACTCTACTCTAATGGAGTAACTGAATGTGTTACATGCAACAACTTGGATTGTTTTTGAATTGCTTAATGTAACTGTCAGGTTGCACAGAAAATAGGTTGCAGGCAGCCCAAAACGTATCACTGTGTAAAGCCAGCCTTGGTCATCTTCTAGCACATCACCTGTGGTTAGTTTCTGACCACAGAACTGTTCTTAGCTGAAAGTTTGTCCTAGCCATGATACACTCTGATGCCAGGATACACATTCACACATGCACTACAGTCTGTAATTGTTCATCTACATAATGGACTTATAAGGCAGCTGGACCTCATAAAGTAGCCACTGAGTGGAAGCAGAAGGTTGGTGTTTTTAATAAAGCAGAGCATCCTCTGGTTGTCCAACTGGCACCACTGCTCACTTTTCTACATTCTGAACCAGGGACACAGGAAGGAGATTTTTTAAGCAGCACGTATGTGATGTGAATGATGATGTCATGCAAAATGATTTGGCTTATTTTCTTTTGATTTTTTTTTTCATAATTTGCATCAAACAGAACATGTCATGACATGCTATAAAATGGCAAAAGACTACAATACATCAAACAGCTAATGCACACCATCAGTTCTCTGCTCTTTCTCTTACAGTACGAACTTCATGCAAATGAGCTGGGTGGCAACTAATCAAACTGTTGATAGGTGCCATGCACGTAAAGTTACACGCTTAAAGGTAAACACTTGAACACACACTGAGAGGGAGCTATAATAGTTGATTAAAAAAAACACTAATGTATTTAAAGCATGGTACATTATTACATTAAATATATATTTTTAATAATATTAAAACAATATTAGGCTGCTTTAGGGCTCAGAAATAGCCTACAAGTCCTCTGCATCTTAACCTGATTATGTTTTAGTGACACATCCTGAAAGCAGCCAGCAGCTAACTGGGAAAGTTAGCTACTGGCTGCTTTGTCAAGTGACACTTGTTGTAGTTAAACAGTGCGAGGCTACTGCAGTCTTTGAAAACATATGAATAAAACATGCAGTGGGGGCTAAAATGGGGAAAAAGTGGGGACTGAAAATGGTACTTTTCTGATTTAATACAAAGTTTTTTATTTACAAATTACATTATAAGCAAAACAGTTTGAGTGTAAAATAAAATCTTTGAAATTTGAACATGAATTTTGGTGTCTATTCCCTTTGTGTTAATTACAATGTGCACTCGAGTTAGCACAGACTCCACAAGTCCATGCAAAAGCCTCTGACAAGTAGATCAGGTACACCTGAGATACGTCTTAACATGTTTTAATGGAAGGGAAAATGCATCTTTTGTTCAAAGACCTTAACATGGTTGGTTTTACAAATTTACTTAAATTTGAATAGTGACTGAGAAATAGTGCAGGATTTAGAATATTGCATCTTTTACATTTTACTTGTGATAACTTTGTTTTAATTTTTTTTTTTAATTTTTTTTTTAATTCTAAAACTTTCTGTTGTTTAAAAGCCAGATAAAATCCAGATTTTTAATGTGGTCTCAGTCTTTTGGACCCCACATACACAAGTACACATAGGTCTTTACTGTGTGTTAGTGTATGTTGTGCTGGTATGAGTGGATCAGACACAGCAGTGCTGATGGAGTTTTTAAACACTGTGTCCACTCATTGTCCACTCTATTAGACACTCCTACCTTGTCAGTCCACCTTGTAAATGTAAAGTCAGAGACAATAGGTCATCTGCCGCTGCACAGTTTATGTTGGTCGACTTCTAGTCCTTCATCAGTGGTCACAGGACGCTGCCCACAGGATGCTGTTGGCTGGATATTTTTGGTTGGTGGACTACTCTCAGTCCTCAGTGACACTGAGGTGTTTAGAAACTCCAGCAGCACTGCTTTGTCTGATCCACTCAGACCAGCACAACACACACTAACACTCCACCACCACATCAGTGTTACTGCAGTGCTGAGAATGACCCACCACCCAAATATTACCTGCTCTATGAGGGTCCATGGGGGTCCTGACCACTGAAGAGCAGGTTAAGAGGGTGCTAACAAAGTATGGACTATAGCCTGTAATTGCAGAACTACAAAGTGTTCATATATAGTAAGTAGATATATATTATTTTCAGCATTTGCACTTAAACAATCTTGGAATCTGCTGCCGCAACCTCAGCACCCCCACTTCCTGTGTCCCTAAACTGAGTGAATTAATGTCGCTATTGACCAGACATAATTTGAGTGGTGGTTCATTCTCAAGAGTAAAGTAGTCCACAGTCAGAATATTCCAGCTAAGAACAGCTATGTAGTCAGAAATTGACCACAGTTAAAGGTCTAGGACCTGAATGGATTACAATCTCTAACTGTTTCACAAGCAAAGTAGAGCTACCCTGTAGGTGTTTCCAATAAAGTGTCCCACAAGCATATTTAAATGAAAAATGTATGAAAGTCTAAGGCAGGTGTTTATTGATGAATCTACAGCTATTTGATGCCTTCAGCAGAGTCATTTACAGCTCCAAAATAACCTCTGTCACTACATGAAGACACATGGCCTCATCTCTCAGTGGCATTTACCATGAAACCAAACACAAACAAACACCTCCATCTATTTGGCCTTGATAATTTCTACTCAAATCCCTGAAATGTTAGCTGAAGAGGTGAGCTCACACTTGAAGATGACTTCAGCATTAGTCAGCGTTCTTTTCCCTGAGGCACTCTTGCGCATTGTTATCACCCTGAGTAAAGCAGCCTAGTTCAGAGTGGGTGGTCTCCATAGACAGCTTCCTTCATTCTGTGTAGATATTTAGATCTATTGTTCCTTGATGAGACTGTAGCTCATCTGTTAACACTTTACTGTTGAGTACTGTTCACAAGGCTATATGACACCTACATAAGCTTGTCATGACAACTGCCATAAGCCTACATAAACGTTTATAAATGCTTATTCCAATAGGCATCATCTGTTACTTTGGCTAACTTTGATCAAATTTGGCAAATGTAACCTTTATAGCAAATGACGCCTATTGAAAAAAGCATTTATAAACATAATGTAGGGTTATGTCCATTGTCATGACAAGCTTATGTAGGTGTCATGTAGCATTGAACAGTACTTTACAGTAAAGTGTTACCAATGAATCTATACTTTACCTTGACATCATTCACTATATTATATTTTTTAATGTACATGGTCAATGACCGCAATTATTAATACAGGAGGCTATTATTTTAACCTCTTAACATCCCAGGCTTATTACATACAAAGAATTATTATTTAGTAAGTACAGGGGCTTTAATGAAAACTGGTTGAGCTATTTGTGTAATAAAACTTTGGGCTCGCCGGCAGGCCCATAGCCTGTTAAAGGGTTGATGGATAATTTGTATCGTCCATCCTCTAGCTCAGTTATTCCCAACCCTGGTCTTGGAGTACCCTGCCCTGCACATGTTTTCTCTGCTCCCAACACACCTGATCAAACGAATCAGTGAATTAGCAAGCCCTTTCTGAGTTGAAGTGGGTGTTTTAGAGCAGGAAAACACAAAAAATATGCAGGGCAGGGGGTACCTTGGGACCAGGGTTGGGAACCTGTGCTCTAGCTCATAATCAATAGTCAGTTTCTAACCACAGAGCAGCTCCTGGCTGGATATATTTGAGTGGTTGGCCATTCTCAACTCAGAAATGCCACTAGCATGTCAGTGTCACTGCTGTGTTAAGAATAGCACAAAGTAGAAAGTGGCTGCTAAACTGTGCATGACAACAGATGGACTTCAGTCTGCATTTGTGCACCTAAATAGTGGAGCTATACAGTAGGTGGACTCATATTAGTGTTTTTTGATAAAGTGGATGATGAAGTGTATTAAAGACAGGATCAAAGTGAAATTGCTGAAGAATAATCGTCACCTTCCACCAGCTATCTGAGACAGATCTATCACAATTATTACATAATCATCTGATTGCAATTATTTGTGCTGTTTGCCATTATTTGATTGAAGATATTTTTTATAATCATGTGGTTCACGTTGCAACATATGGAGTGTGAATTAAGTGTTTTCAGTAGTTGGGTTTCAGTAAATACATATAAAGAAAGGAAAGCAGAAAATGCATTTATTGTGATGTCATGGGTCTTTCTTCTATTTCTAAATGGTGCCACATCATGTTTAGAGGGCAGCAGTGAGTAATGTTTGTTTATTGGAGCTCAAACTGTGCCTGTTGTCATTCGGGAGCTAGTAAGTATTGACAACTAGGAAGCAAGACACACTGTATATAAAAATTCACTAACTACATACATTAACTCTGCTGTTGTTAATTTACCTTTATTTCACAGACATTTGTGTTTATTTTAATGGTGTTTTTTTATTATTATAACTTTTATTATTATGGTCAAATTCTGTATGTCAGAATAACTTATTGAACTAGTAAAGCTGTTGAATTACAGTAAAAGGTAGTATTTTTAAGAAACTGACTGTAATTTTACACATTTTACCATCACTGAGAAAACACACTTTTACTGTTAATTAACAAGTTTTGTCTGGCACCCCTGCTGCCGGACTTTTTACCTTTTTTTAACAGATTTTTTTTTTTTTAAGTATAGCTAATCAGCCAGTCTGGCCACTTTAGGCTTGTATTTTAACAGTTGCATACAGTGAACAAAACTTAAAAATGAGAGGGTCTAACGTAATTATTTACAAGGCAATAAATGGTCAGCTGAAAGTTCATGATTGTGACGGGCATAGTAGACAAGATCTGATCTCTGTAGTTGCCAAAACCGCTAAAAAGGAAAAGACAACGATGTGGACCACCAAGTCAGGAAAAAGAAGCAAATTTACTTTGTCAGTCATGTTGTGCGTCCACAGACTATAACAGGGAGCTAGTGTAGCTTTACAGAAGTGGTCACCAACCCTGGTTCTGGAGAGCTACCTTCCTGTGGACTGTAGTTCACACCACAGTCTGCCACACCTGCTCCAGCTAATTAACTTTTTCAGAAGTGCGTGATTGACTGGATCAGCTGCATTAGTATAGGTATGGGGAGGGGCAGCAAGTTAGATGCAAGTTAGTACTAAACTCTGCATGAAAGTAGATCTCCAGGAGGACGGTTGGAAACCACTGCTTTATAGCTTTATAGCTTTTTAGCTAGAGACTCACTGTAAGAGCTAGTTTTTCAAAGAAATGATACCAAATTTGCCAACCCTGCCACTACCTGTGATGCTTACATTGCCAAACAAACCATAAAAAGATAAGATATAAAAAAAAAAGATAAAATCATGAGTGAAGAAAAGAATGAACATGGGTGTGGCTCTCAAATGCTAGAACATGTTGTGCACTTGGGAGCTTGTGTTTTGGGGTGGGGCTATGGCTGAAACTCTGAAAGAAGGTCTATTTTTTCCCCTTTGGCTGTTTTAAAGAGTAACTACACCCTAAGACTTTTTTAAATTAACAGCTGAAATGCACTGCTCTGTAATAATAAAATATACCAGCCTTGCTTAAAATGTCAACACATCTTTCTAAACCGTAAAAATATCATTTTTATCGTGGTCAGTTCTGCCTCTGCAGCGCCCCTCTGGTTCAACTCTGCTATAGGTGCGGATGACGTGTCTTGGTACCAAAGTACCATAGCATGTTGCAGTATGCAAATCAGTCAAACAACAACTCGGACCCTCGGACGCCGCCCTCACTGAAGAGAAATCAACAGCAAGCAACACTGAAACTATGGAAAGCGACAAGGTTTATAAAAGGTTAACTTTAAATGGCCGACTGTGTCAACCTTTCATCCGTACAGCCTTTTTTACTTTTTCCCCACTTTCTGTAGTTCCAGTGCTGCTTGCCATTGATTTCTGTTCAGCTTGCAGACTGAAGGTTTTAACGTTAGGGCCACTGCAGCAAACCCTGGCTGACCGGTGATGCAAAAATTCAAAAATCCACTTTATTCATTCAGAATTCAGTGCATCTAAGAAATCAGACGTAGGGTATATTGAATATGGACCTGCTGAATAGATAATTAGAAGCTACCAAGTCACAGTTTTAGGGGACGTTCTATGCCTCTGCCGCTCGCTGCTAATCATTTTCTGGCACTCTGTTAACTCTTCAGCGGCTTGAGTCAGTGGCTCATACTGTTAAGGCTCAAAATGCACAATGCAAAGTTGAGCCAAGGGTGGAGTTAGCTGAAAGTAGTGGAGTATAGTTCCTCTTTAAAACAGCTTGCTTCTGCTAAGTTCCACCTTAATCGATGACCCCTCCATAAAGACCACATGGCCAGTTGGACAATAAGCCTTTCACTTAACAACAACATAAACACTGCATAATGGAACTGAGGCAAAACATCACAGCATAATGAGAAACTGTATTTCTTATCAAGTCTTCACATGTTTGGTATCAAGCACATATAATACCATCATACCATAAACTGTCTTGACAAGCGAGCGACGAGTTTAGCACCCACACAGCCGCACTCCTGTTGAATCGTGTTTTAGCCCGAGGAAACCTGATTCTCAAATGTCACCTCTGAGGAGTTCCAGCGGATCTCCAGAGAAAGACTAATGCAACTTTAATGAAACGAGGCAGAAGCCACCCACAGCTCACTCCCTGCTGCCTTTCTGCCTAACACAGCCCAAAAGCCTTTGTTGTCTGGATTATCAGTGGGGGAAACAGAGTTAACCACAATGGGTTTTTTATGCTCTTTTATAACTTGCGTTAATTAGAGACATTAGTTTAATGGCACAATAACACTTTCTTTCCTGATATTAATCCTGAAAGCTTCCCAGAAGAAAATTTTATTGCTCAATTGTTGATCTTTGATGGCTCAGGAGACCTAATGCTGATTAGGAGAAATGACATTAGACAAAAGAGGTCCTTTTTGCCTTGACAAACCATAAAACAGTTACTCAACATCAAAACTGAGGAGGCTCTTGGTTTTGGATGTGAAATGGTTGGGTTTGTATTGAGATTCCTCTCTTTAGCGCAGATAAACATGAGCATTATTATCTTAGGAAATCTGAAAATCATGACTTTATTGAGATCTCTACTGAAACTCAAGAGGGAGACGTGAGATTTCTGGGCTCTTTTGTTCAGGAGAAATAACTGAGCAGCAAAGTCTCCTTTGTCTTTCCATCTGATCTCTTTGTTGTCTACACAGATATTAAGATTAACATTTAGATGCTTCCTTACTATGAGTTGAGTGCTTGTTTTTCTCTAGTCTTTAAACTATGAACCTAAAGAAAAGATACAGCGTGGCCCAAAAAAATTGACATCATTTCGTAATCTAATAACATAACCAATTCTCCCTCAAAGTATCGCGAATGTTAACAAAATGTGTAAAAACTAACAAGTTTAATTTTTAATGTTTTTTGTTCAGGTTGAAGAATGGCCTTCACTAGAAATGAAGAGGCATTTTGTGTGTTAGAATATGCTCGAACACAGTCAAACAAGAGTGTGCAGCGTGTATTTTTGAGAAAATTCAATAAAAATGCACCAGCTGGAAAGCAGATTTGGACATGGCACAAAAAATTCAAAGAGGAAGGCTGTCTGTGCAGGGCAAAGGGATCTGGACGACCACCAGTATCGGAAGATATTACATTTGTGAAGCTTTGTGAAATTGGTTATAAAATCTACATCCCTCTGAATTTCTTGTTGGAATTTTGATAAATAAATCTTGTATTGTTCAACATGAAGCCTATTTAATTTTGTTTGCCTAGGACATATAGTTACTCAGATATTCACATCTCAAATGATTTTTTTGGGACACCCTTACGTAAAGTTTTATCTTTCTTGTTTTTTGTAAATATAGGCACATTCTGAAATTAATGCCTGCATCATGTTCCATCAGATAATGATGTAAAATGTTCATAAAACATCATAAACTGGTAATGCAATCATGCTTGGGTATAAGTAGCTTCCAGTAAAGGCCTGCCTCTTATGAGAAAGGATGGGTCAAAGCTCACCACTGCATCAAAAAATGTGTCACAGAATAATCCAGCAGTTTAAGAACAACGTTCCTCAATCTAGAGAATTCAGAGAAATCTGTGTAAAGGGCAAGGGCAAAAAAAAAATATAACTGTGAGGCCCTGCATTAAAAACTAGCATGTTTCTGTGATTGATATCACCGCATGGGTCCAAAAATACTTTGACAAACCTTTGTCAGTTAACACTATCACTGCATCCACAAATGCTATGCACAGCAGAAGCCATATGTTTACAAGATCCCCTGACTTCTCTGGACTTGAGCTCATCTGAAATGGACTGATGACTGACATGTATGCTTATTCCAGCATGACAGCACCAAGCCACAGTCTGCATGTGTTACAACAGCATCGCTGCATTCAGAATCACAGAATGCGGGTGCTAGACTGACCTTCTTGCACTGCACATCTGTATCCCATTAAAAATGTGTGGCTCTTTATGAACAACGAAGGCCTTATATGGTTGTGCAGCTACAGACTCTTATAATAATACAATGGCAAAGAATTTCACTTTCAAATACAATGAATTAGTTCCCAAACAATTACTAAAAGGAAAGCTGATGTAACACAGTGGTGTTTAGTATTTATTACAAAAAGAAATCATAAGCTAAATTAATAGAAAGAGAAAGAGATGGTAAAAATATAATATAATATGTAAAATATATATTTTGTACTATTTTCAGTTTAATATGTCAAATAAAATTTCCTAATCAGTGCTTTCTGTTTTTATTAACGGTCTATGTACTCTCCCAACATGTTTGTAATTGAAGTTTGATGTAGGTATGTATATGCAGAAATATGTAAATGCATTGGATTTTCCGACATCACAAAAATAGTACATTCAAAATGGGCTGTTTCAGATTAGTTTACAGTAGTTTACGTATAACTGTATTAGTTTTCCATGATATGGGCTTTTTAAGGCAGCACTGTCTTGCTGACTCAAGAGTAGATTCAGTATCAAAACAAAGCTGGCAGATATAGAACGTCTCACATGGGAATACAACTGAGCAAATAAAAAATAAATTTCGAGGAAATATAATGGAATAATAACATTCTATCCCTCACTTGTAGATACTGCCTCCCCCAGTTTTAGTCATTCTTCATCTTAATTTCCCTATTTTGAGCAGAAAAGGGTGAAGTTTTTGTGATTGGACTTTATTGCTGCTCTAGAGATGACAGAATAATGGCATTAGTGCAAAGTAGTCTTTGGAATTTACAGTAATATTCCTGTTTAGATCAGTTTTCAGGCAGAATGTGTGTATTTCATGCATGGCTATGATCTTAAAAATAGGTTCCTAAGTGTTTTTTGGCTTGGACAGACGGTTTGATTAAAAACTTTTCATTAGAATTTTTACTTCATATAGTGATTCTTTAAAGCATAAAAAGGTTCTCCATACTCTAATTTACATAACTGAGTCTTAAAGGAAGCATCTATTAAATAGGTTTTTCAGGGAGCCACAAGAAATTATTCTTTGGCACCATTTTGAGGAACATTACCTCAAATTACTCAAAATGATTATCTAGTACTTTGGAGTTTGTACCTCACAGTTACCTGGCTAATGTCTAGAACTTTTGGTCCCACAGTAAAAAAAAAAAAATAATATAAAGTTGATAGAAGATTTACATTTATCATGAGTTATCATGAGTTAAAAAAAAAAGAAAAAAAGTTTTTGGGTCAAAAACTGTTGTCCCATGTTTTCATGTTACCAAAACACAAATAATTTCATTGGGGGAGCTTTATTTTAGCCACACTCCTGCATTTTAGAGCAGGTAGTGAGTCTGCATCCCTGTCCCTCATGGCCACATGGTGAGCAGTTAGATCCTATTGTTTTGAAGTAAATATATTCTAATATCTCAAAATCAGAGTGTAACACAAAAAGAATTGTCACTACCGAAACACATATTTTCTGTTTTATTGAAAATATTTTGATTTTATATGTGTACAATTGTTTATAGCTGTGTTTGCTAGTCATGTTAAAAAATTCTGGCCAGAAAATTAGCTAAAATTGTCACTACCAACACATTGGAGGCATATTGTATTGATGGTGATAAAATGTTATGTTTATTTTTTTTATTTTAATAAAATAAACATGGTTAAGGTTTGCAGTCACTCAAAGCAAAAGGGTTTCAGTCTAAAGTCCAAGTTAGTTAAAAGTCCAAAATGCATTTTCAGCTGTTTTTAAATCAGTTCGGTAAATTGATCCATATACTGTACAACCAGCCTTTGAACTAAATAAGCCTTGAAGAAACCCAGTTTTAAGGGCATGCAAGCCACCCCCAACATTTCCATTTTAACTGTCAAGCAACAAACAATGTTCTTCCTGATACAAAGCATCACTAACGCACAACTCAGACCAAGCCAAGGCCATGTTTAGGAGCAAAATCTCTTCACTGTATCTGTGCCATAAACCTTCCCAAGTGTAAATCCCGTCCAAAATCCAGGAGCCAACACGCACGCTGCTTTCACATCAAAAAAAAAGTGAATCAGATCACTAACATCCTTCCAAAATGGCCATTAGCAGAAGACTTACGACCCTGAAAGCTGACCTCCGGCTCGTGGTGCAGGATTAGCGTTAGCGAATGTGTTTTAAATGAGGCTGAATGTGGCGGGAGTGGGCGGACAAAAGCTAAAAGAAGCTGTTATGTGTAGAGAGGATCAGAGAATCAACAGCCTCTCACTGGATCAGCACAGCAGTGGAGCAGAGGACAGCTCATTTAGAGATGTGGAACACACAGCCGAGGCCTACACTCTCTCTACACACACACGCACACATACACATGATATGACTGCTCATTTACTGTTAGAGAGAGAGAGAGAGAGATAGAGAGTACAGTAGTATCAGATAGTTTACAGTCTTTAGTATGGCACCACAAAAGAGGACATTCTAAAATACTTGATGTAATGTACTAAAACAATGACTCAGGACCACATCTAACTGGTAATAAACACTGTCCACTGCTAAAAGCACAAAACTGTAATTCAAAGTCTAAATAATAACTGTCACAGTAATCTTATTTCTCTCCCATTGAAAGCCATTACAAAGCTTAACGTCGTTTAATGTTCTTTTATCTTACTGGTTATAAACAAGTTCATAGTATGACCTAAGAACATGAAGTTTCTCTAATGTTCACTACACAAAAATAGAGTCATATACCAAAAGATCTAAACTGTAATCCAAAACAAAGCATTACAAGCATTTTCTGTTCATTAAACCCCACTTTTATGGGAACATTTGAGTCGGACTGAACCCGGATATTTAATTGTTTGGATATTTGTTTGTTGGGTTGGTATTTGGTTTTTAATTTTGGAAATCAGAATTTTTGGGGGGGGCTAAATGTAGGCTATCAAAAAAGGGGAACCGCAAAATACTTTAACGTTCGGGGTTCTCGGGAGAAACTTAGATGACCCAAAGTTAGGGTCCATAACACAGCTTTTACTTTAAATTTGCTAAAAACCGTGCCAAACACAGCGCGAAGAAACACAGCCCTCTGCTCTACTCTGGAACACCCGCCACTCCACCCGTATTCAGGATCTTCAACATAAAAGTCTTTGTACAAATTAACCTAAAATGGCCAAACATTTCCTCTCTTTAACAACAACTACTTACAACGCAGTGCAGGCTCCTTACATCCCACTCACTCACAGCAGTGAATGTCACACTAATACAGTACCAGACAGCATGTATTGCTAGGGTGACTGCAAACACTGCCCTGCTGTACTGAGCCCTACTACAATGTATGCTTTGCGTACTTAGAGTTAGACCACCTCCATGAAGTGCTGGTTACCCCGTACATGCACTGTGCTATTACCCCCTAGCCCACCGCTCAGAGAGTAGCTGGCCTGGTAGACAGAGCAAAGCTGTGAGCGTCGCAGGGCTCTGCAAGGAAAGCAGCGAGCCTGGAGATTCAGATTTTACAGTGGATGAAACTGCAGAAGACAGTTGCTGGATGCAGATTTTCTGAATGACTTTCTCAGCCCCCCCATCACTACCACCCCCTCCCCCAAAAGGGCGAAACTTCGAATATTAGCTGTTGAAAAGGCCAAACTATGCTTTAGTTACATTTTAATGACCACTTTATTTTGAATACGGGGCATCAAACTTGGTATTTACATACAATGCTTATACGTTGATTTTTTAACCAAATTATCTCCCCAATTTAGTCGTCGCCAATTCCACCCGCTAGTTAGGACTCCCCCAATCACACGAAGCTCTCAACGCTAAGAGGGTGAAGGCTAACACAGGCTTCCTCCGAGACCTGTGAAGCCAACCACCGCTTCTTTTCGAACTGCCGCTCACGCAACGTCACTGGACAGCTGAACGCGCTCGGAGGAAAGCGCCAACCGCCAGATCTGTTACGTCAGCTAACAGACGCCTGTGCTGGCTAGAATCGCGTTGGGTGATATGGGAGAGGGTTGGGGGGGGGGAGGCATCCTACCCACCCAGAGAGAGCGGAGCCAATTGCAGCACCAGGGATCGAACTCGCGATCTCCTGATGATACGGCCCCCTCTTATACGATTTTTACAAAAAAAAAGTCACATATACTGTTTTTGTTTTGAGGGCTCATTTAATGTGGTTTGGTGCACTTACACTTAAACAATGAGCTATTTCTCTCACTTCTGCCCAAAGCATGAATATATAATGCAGAGAAATTTGGGGTTCTACTTCATTTAAATACATTCAGCCTTATTAAGGTCTTTCCTAATGTGTTCCTTATGAATAGCAGTTCTCAATCTCAGTCCTGATGACTCCTCGTTATTATTAAGGCTCTATCAGGTGTGTAGTGTAGTGTAGCTCTAGGACTAAGATTGGGAACTCCAAGCCTAGGAGGTCTTAAGAGTTCCTCGGAGTTATTGGCAGTAGACATTGTTTATGACCAATAATATGTGAGGAAGGTTTTATGTTTGTTGTTTTAGGAAATTAAGCCATGTTAAGTATTTTCCTTATAATGGGTTTCAATGAAGAGAGTAATGCTTAATGCTTACTGTTTTGTTTTTAGGCAGTTAGACAGTGTTTATTACCACTGAGTGAAAGTCGGTGTTCCTATGTTGTTGTTTAGTACAAAAGGTGAATATAAGCTTATTTTGTCCTGGAAAAAAAAGAAAAAAGAGGGATGGAGCGATGGGTCTTCAAACTCTCGCGTCCTTCTTTGGCCAGGCAGCTGGCGGTGTTTAATGAGCAAGAGCCAGCTGCTTTCCCAAGACGAGTAGTTAATTAGTCAGCCTCTCTCTCTTTGTCTCCCCCCCCCCTTCTCTCTCTCTCTCTCTCTCTCTCTCTCTCTGCAGCACTGGGCTCTATTAAACCAAGATTATCTATCACTTAGAGCTGTAAGCCAGGCTTTGGAGAATATGCAGATGGATCCTGCCTAGCACTGCATTTATTTCTGCCTCTACACACACTGCTATTCTCCTCATATCAGGTCACTGTTTGCTGCCACTCTGCAAACCGCAAAGAGAGCAACTGCTTCAAGTATCGATTTTATGTCCGCAGCTTTATCCTATAACTTGGGAGTCGGCTTTTCCTGGGCACAGAATTACTCATATCTCTCACTGTAGGCTATGAGCTGTCATTCACATATGCAGGAAGTGTGCTTTATGAACATAGAGACTAGTGATGAAAGGAGGGACAGCTCATCGTGCTCGCACTGTGAACCATATTCATAACCTCTTAGGTTTGTGGGTGTGGGTGTACATTTTTAGGACCAAGCTCTCCTGAATATCTATGAAAACCAAAGAAAAGCAGTGCTAACCCACAATATCAGGCCTAAAAAATAGTTGATAATGTAAAGTGATGTTCTTCTTAGTTATTGAGGATTAGAGTAAGGTTAAGTTTAAGTTTAGGCTTAGACCATTCTTGTTACATACTGGCAGTATGTATAAACCTACAGTACATAGGGGACATGCAGTACTATGCAAAAGTCTGACCCTTTGTTAAATTTCCAGTTAAATTGGCTATTAAATAATTCATTTTGCAGAACACATTTCTGAGGAGAGTAGATATAAGGTAATACTAGTATAAGGAATGTGAATGTCAACCATTGTGCGAGATTGGGGCAGTCATGGGCTGGAGGTTAGGGAACCAGCCTTGTGACCGGAAGGTCACCGGTTCAATCCCCTGAGCCAACAGTATGTGACTGAAGTGCGCTTGATCAAGGCACCTAACCCCCAACTGCTCCCCGGGCGCTGTGGAAAGGGCTGCCCACCGCTCCAGGCAAGTGTGCTCACTGCCCCCTAGTGAGGTGTGTTCACTAGTGTGTATGTGGTGTTTCACTGCATGAGTGAGTTAAATGTGGAGGTGAAATTTCCCTGTTGTGGGACTAATAGAGGGTCACTTAATCTAATCTAAATTCTGATAGACTACAGCTAATCTAAGATCTGTCACCATCAGATAAACAGTACACAAAGCTTTCATCTTTGAGAAGTAGCTGTGTAGCTATGAAGAGGCTGTTACTGAGAAAAGGAAAAAGAAGAAAATTCTTAAAATCTTAGATGTGGAGGAGTTTCTATGTGTCTAAATTTGTAATTGAGGTTATGGAAAATATAACTTCTAACACTGAACTTTGGAGGTGTGGAGAAATATCCCTGCAGATTTCTTTGAAAGACTGAAAGCAAGTCTACCAAAAACAATAGAAGTTACAATAAAGGTGATGAGTGGACGCACTAAATACTGAACATTTTGATATTACACTTTGTTGTTGAAGCTTTAGTGTAATTTTTGGTAAATAAACATTTTCTGCTTTTTCCCCAATGCTGCAAATTAAACAACTTGTGATGAATAATGAATAAAAGTCTTTGACTTTTACACAGTGTTATTCAGCTATAGTAACATAAAGGGGAATAGAAATATCCCACAAAGGCAGAAATACAAACGTGGATTTTTTAAGTTACATGTTTTGTTTATTCACACTTAATGGCAAAAATATTTCTTTTTGGTTAAGTTCCACCAAAACTCCACTCGCCAGCTAGGTCTCCACCTATCTCACAATGCTACCAAGCTGAGAGCTAGGACCTGCTTCTTCTGAGACATATGAAGCATCACCTCATCATTTTGAACTGCCGCTAATGCAACACCAACACGTTTGGAGGAAAACACTAACTGCCAATTTTGTCAGCAAACAGACACCTGAAGTGGCTCGCCATTTATGTTCTCTTGGACTCCCAGCCATGACATCATTGAAGATCAAACCACTTAGACTGTTGCAACACTCAAGTTTTTATTACATATAGGTTACAGATACATAATATTTATGGATTGTATGTACACTGCACTATTTCTAGTATAATAAAAAAAAAACATACATGTGTGTTCTATAGTCCACAGCCATAGAGCCTATTCACTCTGCACTGATCTCCATATAACCAAGAGCAAAAGAAGCACAAACCCACCTGAAACATTCCCCCCTCACACCAAACCTGCATGCTCACAAACATTCTCCCCTTTACTCCATGAAAACAGCTGATGCAAGCCGCTGCCAGCTATTTGTGCTCAGACCACACTGGGGTCGAGTGAGAAGGGCAGTTTGGGCAGTATTAGCCGTAGAAGAGACCGCCCAGCTTACCTTCAGTCCGGATGGTGAAGGGAGAGTCCCCGAGCCGCTTGGCCGAGAACTGGCCCCCTAGAGAGGTCATTAAGAAGCAGAGGCTGAAGAAGCCGATCCCCGCCACAAAAATCCTGCAGAGAAACAGACACCCTATTACCGTGGTCAGAGTGGCTCCAGCACAAAAGGTAATAATGGCAGTCAGGAGACTGAATAGTAAAATATTAATGGCTTAACACTTCTTTCATGCTGTTCAGTTCTAGCTAATAAACCTTTAAAATGTCACACACTTCTCCTTTTGCTCTCTAACTTTGAATCATAGAACTTTGCACCAAAATTGCCTGCTCTTTGCATCAGCCCAAATGTGCAAGTAACAGACTCACTGCCGCAAGTGATTGCCACAGGACATTTGACGATAGTTTGTGATAGTGCTCTTACATATAAAGGTGCCAAAAGGGTTCTTTGGAGCAGTGCCAGAGAAGAACAACTTTTGTTTCCCTAAAGAACTTTTAAAAACCCTTTGTGAGATGTACAAGTGAGGCAAAACTTTATGCAGTTTAAAGAAGCCCCATGTCATGTAAAAGTTCTATCCCAATTAAAGATTTGATTCCCAGAGCTGTATGTCCAAGTGAAGAACCCTAGGACTCTTTGTTGTTAGGAGTGTACAATGAGGCCAAGATGAAGGTCATTTAGAGTTTCGCATCTCATGTTTTCCTTCATTCTCTGATCATTCTGTGGATTTTTTTTTGACTGTAACACAGTATTACGTGATGGAGATTGTAGGAGATTGATAGAGTATGAGTACACTTAAACATAAAAGTGCAAAAAGGGTTCTTTTGAGTAATCTTATAGAAGAACTACTTCTGGATACAGGAAGAACCATCCAATAGATGTGTCAATAAAGTCTTGATTTTGTAAATGTTCTCAACCAATTACAGATTTTTCCTAGAACAGCAAGTCCAAGCCATGAACCATTTCGGAGTCTTATTTGTTTGTTTATTTTTTTATTTAGCCAATTTCCTCCCCGATTTAGTCATTACTTTCCCATCACATGATGCTTCCAAGCAGGGAAGGTAAAGGCTAGCACATAAATTCTCAGCTTCACCACATCTCTTCGAATTGCTGTTAATACAGTGTCATTGGACAGCACAACACATTTGAAGGAGAATGCTAACTACTAAATCTGATATGTTACCTGACAAATACCTGCACTGGCTAACCATTTGTGCTCTTTTAGGCTCCCAGCCACCAAAGGCAGTGGCATCACTGCACTGGTGATCTAACTTACAGTCTCCCAGTGATCAAGTCATCACTTAGGCAGTTGCCTAAGTGTTGGATTGATCATTGCCTAACCTGCTAACATTAGCTCACTGCAAACCTACACATGATGTAATTATATATAATACTATGCCAGTAATCACTTCACTGTTGCTTCTTCAAATACCTATTTATAAATGAAATATATGAGTGTAGAGGACCTTTATTAACTTTAAAGAGCCTCTACATAATGCCAAGTAAAGGTTTTTTAAGAACTACAAATCCACGCTGGGAAACATTTCGAAATCTTTATTTTCAAGAGTGCAGTCCACCAAATCATTGACAGACATTCAACACTGGTCACCTCCTTTTCACCTTTCCTCTGTATGGTTTGAGTATTTATGTTTTATTCCACTAGTGAACCTATTCTACTTGTATTATATCTCCACCAAGGTGAGAAATACAGGAGAGACCTGAAATCCCCCTAATTAACCACTTGGACCCCCTGAATGTCTCAAAATCAAAGTTCTGTGGGGTCCCTGAAAATAAACTTATTATGACGTTAAGCTGTCTGTTAGTGAAAAACTGATGTCCAGACACAAATTCTTTAGCTTTCTTTAGCTTTTTTAGCCTTCTTCACCCACAATCTGTGAGCTTCTGTCTTCGGCATTCTTAACTAACTAGTGATGCAGCACTGGTCTGCCTCAAGGTGGCGCTGTGGCAAACTGGCTCACCTAGTTGGTCCTTCATAGCCTAACAACTATAAACATGACCAATATACCTCTGAAAAAATTACAGTATGCCGTAGCATATCTGTAAGTCTGAAAACTTGGTTTTCAGAAAACCCTGGTGGAAATAGTTAGTTATATCTCAAACCAAAGACAAAAGAGGAGATGTGTAAGATCTCAGTTAATGTGTGGAAGAGCGCATTACCAAACTAGAAAAGAGTATTTCCAAAGAGGAAATGTTAAACCAAACATTTTGTTGCCATTAAAGTAGCATCAGTGCTAGTGAGTGAATTAGCAGCCAGCCAACGCTGGAGTAGGCAGCCAGCATGGGACCCCCCAAATACCAAGGGGTATTTCACACATGGATCTCCACTCAAATCTATACCAATTGAATGTTTTTCCCAGAACTGTGTGTCAAAGCCAAGAACCATTTAGGAACCTTAATTTTTAAGTGTATCCACAGATGAAAGCAGTTTGCTGTAAAAAATAAATGTGAACAAAAGAGAAATGAGCTACAAGACGCATTGTCAATCTATAAATACGGCTAATCTCACAGAGAAATGATAAAGGAATATTTGCATCAGTCTGTAAAATGAGTCTGAGGCTAATCTGAGTCTTAGACCATCTCATGTCAGAACAGTGTGCTCCAAGAAAGCTAAGTAAAACTCTTCTGGAGTCAACACTGTAAGAACCAAAGCATTTCAATATGAGCTGGGCTGAGAGTTTATCATCTATTTATCTGTTTTCCACTTCTCCTCTTCAGTGTAACTCTGGGCAGATGTTCTCCAAAGTGAAACCATTGTCTGGCTGTCTGGTGAAAACATCTAAATCTTCTTTTCAGATCTCTGAAAAGTTTGTAGTAATTCAAACTTCACATTGGCATAGATCTCTGAGTGACTGGTCTAGAACAAATAGCCAAATAGTTGAGAGGGGTGTTGATATTAACTGCACTCTAGAGGGTGCCAAAATTGGTTCTTTGGAGCAATGCCATAGAAGAACCAGTTTTGAGAACCTTTCAATTGCATACAATATGTAAATGAGACACATTTCAAAGTTCAAAGAAGCTCCACATTGTATAAAGATTCCATACCAATTCGATAAATAGGTCCAATCAAAGAGCCTTTATTTTTAGTCCATATATGATGACTCTGTATGATTGCAAATATGTGGTCTGATTAAATCAGGTACAAACAAAGATTTGTTTGGAGGGTATAATTATGAGCCCTTTCCAGGATGCAGACTTACAAGCATTCAAAGCGCTATCATTTAAGTGTTACACTTTGTAGAGATCAGTCATAAAGTGTGCTAGAACCTGATTGTCACTGTGATGGTTTGGAAAGAACCAAATTCAACACCTGAAAAAGTAAATGACTGAGCTGCTGAAACGGTCAGCCCGTCTCGAGCGTTGTACCTGACTTCAGAGATGTCTAAGTGATAGAGACAGTCTAGTAAAAGGAATGACTTCTGTTTACCTGAAGGGCTTGAACGTCAGAAGACATCTTCTCACCATAGTCATGCAGTCGCTGTTCAAAGCAATCATTTTCAAGTGGATGACGTCACGTTATGCGATCTGTCAGCGGCATGTTTCTCTCGTTACATGCTGTGCTGTGGTGGCGTGCAGTGTGTCAGTTTGGCTGGCTCTGCGTAAACGAATCCTGGAGGAGCTGCACGGCAACGGCAGGCGCTTAAGAAAGCAACTCCGCGGAGAGCGAGAGGAAAAGTGCTGGAGAAGTCATTTCGTCCTCGACGCTCGTTCTTTCTGGACAAAAAATCGAGGGAAATTCGTGGAAGAGGCAAAACGCTAAGACTGAAGTTCCATCCGCGTGTGGCGCGCAGGACGAGCGGAGATTCCTCCTTAAAGGAAAGCAGCTCTCAAGTGGCCATTGCGCATAGAGCGGCTGCTTGGAGGCAAATGTCAGGAGCACAGCGCCATCACTCGTTTCCATTCGGTCAGCGTTCACTCAGAGTCACGGGAACGCGGCGTCGTCGGATTTCAGCACCATGGACAGCTCCGCGCGAGTCTCACTGCATGTACACGGACTGAGTTGAAGAGCTAGTGGACTGTAGATACCATCTGGTTTACTTTAATGAGAAGACCACCCGGAGAAATGGCTGTGTGTGTGTGTGTGTGTGTGTTGTAGAGAGGAGGGGCATGAAGGCAATAATGAAGGGCTACATCTTTGCACAGTACAGTGTTAACCCTACTGTTAACCCATGTGATTCATGTCCAGCTCAAAAGAAGAACTGCAATACATCAGTACACACCAAATATTGGAGTAAACCGACCTACACTATACTCTTAGCAAAAAGGGTTCTATATGGTGCTGAAAAAAATGGTTCTTTGACTGCTATCAACAGTGGAATCCTTTTCTTAAAAAGGTTTCTTCAAAGAATCATAGACCTATGTAGAACCTAGAGTCTTATATAGAACCATTGCATCTACTAAACAACCTTTGAAGAACCAATTTTTTAAGAGTGTAGCAATCAACAGTTTGGACTCACTACTAACTTATTCAATAATAATAATAACATTAATAACTGAAAAAGAAAAAAAAAATCTCTATGTTTTTTTCAAAATATGTGTTAATTTTGTGATATACTTATATACTGTTTGGCCATAAGTATGTGGACACCTATACATTGCTCTCATAGGAGTTTGTGGGATATGCCATTTGAAAACTATGGGCATTAATATGGTGTTGGTCCCCCTTTCCGGTTATAACAGCTTCCACTCTTCTGAGAAGGCTTTCCAAAACATTTTTGAGTGTGTCTGTGGAAATTCCATTCAGTCAAAGAGCATTTGTGAGATTAGTCCAGGGGTCGGCAACATGTGGCTCTTTTACTGCTCTGTTGCGGCTCCACAGCAGAATTAGATTTTTAGGTAAAATAAAATAATCATACTTTGCAGTAAAATAAAGCTCTGCTGATCATTCTAACACAGTTTTAACCATAAATGGTCTTAAATGCTGGAGTTAATGTAGAACTGCTAATTCACCCTTTAACCCTGAAGGTTGGTGCACAGACTGTTGGTCACCGTAGCAACGCAGACAACATAATCTTGCCTAGCTAGTAGCTAATGAAAAGGCAAAGAAAAATATTTAAGAGAAACATCAATAATTTGGAGACGAATGGACTTATTTGCATTAATTAACACTCCAGGTTGTTTCCTGATATGTATAATCCGCAAAGAGAAACTATCAAACACTAAAAAGTGACGATGCTGTAGTCAACTTCTTATTCGCCAGCTTCTTATTGGATTTTCCTGTTCCACCTTAAATGGTGCAGCAGTTACATTCTGGTGCCTCAGGCGCCATTGAAGGTGGAGCGGGAAAATGAGAAGCGACTTCAGCCTCATAAAAAATCAAACGTTGAGAGACATTTTACAAGAAACTGTCCTACTTTTGAGGAAAAGTTTCCTGCTGGAGACGTGAGAAAACAGCTATAGCTGAGCTAAAGCTTAAAGCAGAGCCTATGTTTTCATTTAAATTATATTTTTTAGCTTATACTAGGACATTAGCACATACATAAACATATTTACAGCCAAGATGATACAATGGACATAAAATGGTGTGCCTCAAAAGGTGGTTTGATTTTTGTTAAAAGGACAAAATGGCTCTTCTTAACATTTGGGTTGTGACACCTGGGTCTGGCACTGATGTTGAACAAGAAGGCCTGGCTCACAATCAGTGTTCCAGGTCATCCCAAAGGTGTTCAACAGGGTTGGGCAGAATACTTAAAAAAAGAAGTGATGGCTGAATACTGAATACACTGTCCTAAATGTATTCATGCTGTTCCTTGTAATTGCCGGTGGCAGTTTTCTGCTTTAACCTTTTAAAATCCCAGGCTTATTACGTGCTAAGTCTTATTATTCAGTAACTATGTGGACTACAATGCACACTAGCGGAGTTATTCTTAAGTTACAGAAGTGTGTAGTAAAACTTTGATGCTTGGCTTTATGCATCGTCTTAAGCTTGTGTGCAGCTGCTCGGAATCTCATTTGATGAAGCTCCTGACACACAATTCTTGGGTTAAAGTTGCTTCCAGAGGCTGTTTGGTACTCTGTAGTGAGTGATGCAAACAAGTATAGGTGCTATGAACTTAAAGTCAATGAGCTCTTCATTATTACCTGTTCTCCCATCATTGTTTGTCTATGAAGATTACAAGGCTGTGTGCTTTTATCCACCTGTTAGCAATGATTGAAGCTGGAACATCTGAACTCAGTAATTAGGAGTATGTCCACATACTTTTGGCCATATACTGTATTCTGTGTGACTGAAGCGGATTCATCAATTCTATTTAAATCAGAGCTCATTCTGATGCTGTTGGACAGTTTCATGAATCTAACAGACAGGACGCAGAGTGTGCTCTGCTGTGTGTAACACAACACAGCACAACACACATTAGCACACCACCATCACTAGTGCTGAAAGTGATCTATCACCCAAAATAATACCTGCTCTGTGGTGGTCCTGTGGGAGTCCTGACCTTTACGGAACAGGATCAAATCAACAAATAAACAGTAATTTTGTAAAGTGTGCAGAAGTGTGTTCTGTGTAGAGAATGTATTTACTTATTTTTACTTAGAAAATCAACCCAAACTTTTGCAAAGGACTATACATACATCTGCATAAAAACAAACAGTGGCTAATTTATAAACAAAACTAAAATAGAAGATATTTAGATTTGTTGAACACTTTTTTGGTCTTTCAGTCTGTATTATTTTATAGTTTTGATGTCTTCATTATTATTCTGAAATGTGGAAAATCATAAAACTAAAGAACAACCTTCTTTGAGCAGATGTGTCCGAGCTTCTGATTAGAAGTGAATGTTAGATCTCAGAAAGTAGTAGATGGGCAGATCAATATCTGTATAATTCATGTTTTGCGTCAGTGGGAAATCTATGTAAACGATAGAGACAGCATCAAAGCTGTGACGCAGACCGTCTCACTCATTACAGTAAAACCAGCACTCAGCCTTTGATCTACATTGACTTTAGCACTGCAGTTGCTGTAGTGATGTCACACACACTGCTGCTTTCACACTGATGGGTTGATTGAGAGTGCCGCTCCTCTCCTGTTAGGTTTCCACTGTCAGAAACAGACAGATCATTTAATTCTGTCTCCTACATGCACACCACACACTGTGCTGTGTGTTTACAACTCTCAGTAAACCACTCCACACTTACAACTCATTAAACTAAATGAACGCTTGTTTTTACAGCAGCGTGCAGCAGAACAAATGCTCAGTGTGAACGTATGCACTGAGTCAGAGTGATGAACACCACTGGTAAATGAGTGGAAAAAGGTAGGAAGAGGATAGCAGTTCATTTCTGTCAGGGGTTGGATGTGTATTTGAGGGAAAATGTCATCATTCTTCCTCAGAGGTAAGAGCATTCTTCTTCAGAAGGAATAGCCAAAAGCCCATTGTCGAGGCTTTGGCTATTCCCTTTGAGGATTTCTTTTTACATATTTAAATTTAAAAATAGGGGGGAGAATGGTTGCCATATTACAGGCCCAATTCCAAAAAAGTTGAGATGCTGTGTAAAATGTAAATAAATGTAAATAAAAACAGAATGCAATGATTTGCAAATCTCATAGACCCATATTTTATTCACAATAGAACATAGAACACATATCAGATGTTGAAAGTGAGACATTTTACCATTTCATGAAAAACATTAACTCATTTAGAACTTGGTGGCAGCAATGCGTCTCAAAAAAGTTGGGACAGGGGCAACAAAAGGCTGGAAAAGTAAGTGGTACTAATTAACAGCTGGAGGAGCAATTTGCAACTAACTCACATGACTGGATATAAAAAGTATAAAAATAGTATTTTAGAGAGGCAGAGTCTCTCAGAAGCAAAGACGGGCAGAGGTTCACCAAGCTGAAAAAAACTGTGTCTAAAAATTGTGGAACAATTTCAGAAAAATGTCCCTGAACGTAAAATTGTGAAAATTTTGGATATCCCACCATCTACAGTACATAGTATCATCAAAAGATTTAGAGAATCTGGAGAAATCCCTGTACGCAAGGGACAAGGCCAATGGTCAATAACGGGCAATTTAAAGCTGTATCATGCAAAGAAGCCTCGTGTCCACACGATCCAGAAATACCATCATTTTGGACTGAGGAAAAATGGAAATTCTTTTTGCAAACTACAGACGCTGTGTTCTGCGGACTCAAGAGGAGAGGGACCATCCAGCTTGTTATCAGCGCACAGTTTAAAAGCCTTCATCTCTGATGGTATGGGGTTGCATTAGTGCCTATGGTGTGGGCAGCTTACACATCTGGAAAGGCACTATAAATGCTGAACAGTATAATGAGGTTTTAGAACATATGATCCCATCCAGGGAAGGCCTTGTATATTTCAGCAAGACAATGCTGAACCACATACTGCATCCATCACAACAGCATGGCTTCACAGAAGAAGTGTCTGGGTGCTGAACTGGCCTGCCTGCAGTCCAGACCTTTCACCAATAGAAAACATTTGGCACATCATGAAATGAAACAACCAGCAAAGAAGACCCCGGACTGTTGAGCAGCTAGAATCCTACATCAGACAAGAATGACAACATTCCTCTCCCAAAACTCCAGCAATTGATCTCCTCACTCCCCAGATGTTTACAGACTGTTGTTAAAAGACGAGGGGATGCTACATAATGGTAGTCGTGGCCCTGTCCCAACTTTTTTGAGATGCATTGCTGCCATCAAGCTCTAAATGAGTTAATGTTTTTCATGAAATGGTAAAATGTCTCACTTTCAACATCTGATATGTGTTCTATGTTCTATTGTGAATAAAATATGGGTCTATAAGATTTGAAAATCATTGCATTCTGTTTTTCTTTACATTTATGTAAAGCTGACAAAAAAGGGTGGAGCTTGGCTGATTTAGATTTTTATTGGCCATAATACAGTGACAGCACTCATGGAAAACAGTCACATTTTATTAGCTTAAATGTGGCATGATAAATATTCTGTCCCCATTTGATCGGGGAGGACTGTAATACATGTGGCCCATGGCTGTGCACTATTTCCACATTAAAGTTCATGAATTGAGATACAAAAAAAAAAAACCCTTCTAAAAGTACCAAAGTCTGGACCTTGGTGTCCTCATAGCTAGTTACAGCCATGAGTTGAGGTTAGGTTTAGGACCACGGTGAGAGTTAGAATCAGGTCTTGGGTTGAGTATAAGGTAAGGGTTAGGATTATTTGAATAAAAGTTAAATGCAGTTAAAGCATCTATAGGAGCTATCCAAATAAAATGTTACCACATTCTTTAGCTACATTTAATAAGGCAGAAGTCAAAGGAAATCATAGTAATATAATATGTTTTTGTGTACTTACGCTAGGAGGGAAAACTTTTTGATGTCTGATTCTGATACTGAAACCTTGAATATCCACACCTTCAAAGTTAATTTTTAGAAGTTGGTTGTGTTTTCCGCTGCCTGCAATCCAAGTAATCCCAAACACATTCACTGATGTTAAGGTCTGGACTCCTGGTCAGTTCTTAGTTCTGCATATATCAACAGCCTCTTTGCTTGATTTGCAATATGTTTGATGTGTATCTAAAAACTTTATAAATATCATTGCCATCCAAAAAGAAACTTTTTATTGATTTGTATTTTGACATTTACATTTATATTTTGCATTTACAGTACATTGTATCACAATTTTATGACAAATTGAGTAATAGAACTGCACCAAAATGACAAAAAAATCTGGCATATATTAAATATTACATTCTGGACAGCAGTGATATGCAGCAGTGACTACCTAGGTGTTGCTCAGAGATCTGCCTGTGTGTTTCTGCCTCTGTCACTCTGTCACTCTGTTCTGGGCATCATAGACAGCAGCAGAATTTTCCATCAAAGCCATTTAAGCCTGACTCTGGATCAAATGCTTCCTCCAGAACCCTGCTGAGATATTGCTGCTGTGCTGATGCACACTGGTTTCTGACTGCTTTAGAGTGGGATGGTAATGGCCGCTGTCCATTACAGAGCCCTCTGGGCCACAGCTTCCTCCCAACCGAGAGGAACGAAGGAGTGCGGTGATAAAGGGGTAATGAGAGAGGGATGGACCGCTAACATGAACCAGAGAGAACAGAGAGAGAATGAAACAATGAGGCACTGTCCCATGTCATTACTCTCTCTCTTTCTCTCTCTCTCGATCTCACACTCTCTCTCTCTCCCCAGTGGATTAACATTCCAAAAGCCCTTGACATTCTCAATCAAATGCTCTGTTCACGTAGGGCTCAACTGATTGGGATCTTTGCTAATTATTTCTGACATCTGCAATTATTTCTGACATTCTGACACATTAGTTGTACAGATGCACGAGTTACAGGTCAGCAAATAACAGGGATAAATACAAACTGAGTGCCTTTTACTTACACACTATATGCACTGATTGCAAACAGTGCACAGCAACAAGTGGCTTCAGATGCAAGAGTGTTCAAGAATCATATAAACCCAGTACATGTTACCAGCACACAGTCGTAACCCAGACTCACTACGTACAAATCTAATTCTAATAAGTTGACGTTTACGTTTACATTTATGGAATTTATCAGACACTCTTATCCAGTGCGACATACAAAAGTGCTTTGTTATCCAGAGAATGCGGCTTTAGCTAGTACGAAGAAACAAGACTCAACAGGAACCCAAAGAGGAACCCATCACTCTCTGCCGGAATAAGAAGTCAATTCAATTGAACCAGTGTTAATGACATGTAGAACATTCTAGAACAGTACGAATGTGAAGAGGACATACTGGAACAGTGTGAATAAAGAGGAACTTTCAATAACTGTGTGAATGGAAAGAAAATTCTAGAACAATGTAAGTGGAGGATAATGTTCTAGAACAGTGTGAACTGGACATTTCTAAAACAGTCTGAATAAAAAAAATCTCAAAAACACTTCCTATGAATCTTGTATTAATAATGCATTATAAATTCAGTCATAAGGCATTGCATGGCATCCATAATACTTAATGAAACCAAATATGGACTTGTATGATTGCCCTTAAGTAGCTATAATTACATGCATAACACGTAACGCAAGAGTAGATGACTTCATAACGTCAGGTTACATAACACATTATAAAATCTGTTCATAAGAAAATTGTAGACACTAATGTTATAGAGCGTTATAGATCATTACAGGCTTTAAGTGATGTAAGGTTTTGGTTTTTAAGGGATTTTTTTTATTTCAGTACAAAATATCTTATACAGTATTATCAGTGCTCTTTACAGGCTTTAACTTAACTGAGATGATCACATCTAACTGGTATTAAAAGATATACAACTTAGTAATTTGGGTTCAATACAAAGAAATAAATAAACAAGCAATGTCTCACATCTTGTTTTCAACATTTTGAGAGAAAAGCTTGAAGTATGGATGTTTATACATTGTTATGCATGTTACTATAACTGCTTATAAGCAATTATACAAGCTTATGGCTGGCATTAGAAGATATTATGAATGCCATGTAAGGCCTTATGAATGCATTTATAAAGCATTCTTGAACAGTACAGATAGGCAGAACAATTCTAGATTAGTGGCCTCATTCACCAACCGTTCTTAAGAAAAAAATTCTTACACAGTTTTTACGAAGATTCTGGCATTCATCACCATTTTCTTATTTGGGATTTGTTATTAGGTAAGGAGATACATTGGCCGACAAGGCCATATTCATGGTACAATTAAAAACACAAGCCAACTCATGAACACGTAGAGTTTGCAGAGTTTGCAGAGTGTCTACGAATTTGCAGTGCATTTGTAAAATGCAGTGCCCATGTTGTCAGGACCTTTCATAAGAACAAATTTAAGAAAAATACTTAGGAAGATATTGGTGAATGAGACCCATTGTTAATCAGTGGAAAATATTCTGGAACAGTGTAAGTAGGGTGAATGGAGGAGAATATTGTAGAACAACGTACATGTGGAAATGATTCGAAGACAGTGTGAATTGAGCAGAATTTTCTAGCATGAATAGGAAGACAATACTAGTACAGTGTGAATGTTGAAGAATGATTTGAGTGGCCCGAAACCCACACAGGTATGTTAGGCCCATTAAACGTTTGGGTTTGTTGGAGAACACTGGGGCAATGTGATGCTGCAGTAATCACACACTGAATAAATGAGTTGATTAGCATCATAGAGTGATACTGTACACTTCAGCACCACACACACACACACACACACAGAGAGAGAGAGAGAGAAAGAGAGAGAGAGTACTTCAGCACCACGGAGAGCTCCTAAGAGGCACTGAGGCACTGGGCAGTGAGTTGAGCAAGACGTGATGCCACGGCCAGATGGTGCTCGGAATTTTCAAAAGCCGGTCGGACAGTGTAATCAGTGCTGAATGAATGAATGTGTTTGAAGCTTTGGGTTTGTTCTGACACAAGTGTTACACACACACACACACACACACACACACACACACACACACACTCACACACACACACACACACACACTCACACACTCCTCTTTCAGTCTCAGTTGACTCACAAGTGCTGTGTTGTTCTCTGTATGCACTCTTTCATTTAACCAAGCAGCATATTTTGAAACACTTAAGAGGGAAGATCCAGCTGTCACTTAGAAAATACCTTACATGCACAGGGGCTTGTCTAGTTCAGCTCTCTTCTCTTTATCTCTATTAAACATGAAACAAAATTTTGTAGTTCATAGGTCTCTGCTTTTCAAGTGGGTGAAAATTTGAGCCGCTGGCTCAAACAATTCTTTACCAGCTTTAGCTTTTCAGACAAGACAAGACAAGAGCAAGACTGGTGTGTGACTTCTAAGCACCACAATATAGAGTGCACTGACAAGCAGCAGTTTAATTAATCTTTGATGACTGTACCAATAGAAATAGTCCAAAATGACTTGATCCTGATGGCACTTTAGAATAAGACTACCCTTATAAAGGGTTTATGAATGTTTTAAAATGAGTTTATTAATGGTTACTAGGTAGGATATAACACTTTAACATTATTAATAAATAGTTATGACACATTAATAAAAAGGGCAAAAGCAGCCATTTATGTTGATGAACATGAATATGTGAAGAAGCTGACAGGTTCAATGCTCACTGATGGAGAAGACAAAGAAAGATCAGCAAACATCAAAATAGCAGGTTCAACAGTATAACTAAATGGGGATTCACTATTAGACAAACAATGGGTAACTGTTTACTTTGAGTTGTAACTACTTATTAATGATTTTAAGGTGTTTATGACCTAATTACCAACCATTAATAAGGTCATTTTAAAGTTATTTATTAACACTTTATATTCTAAAATGGTACCAAAATCTTATCATATTAACTGTCAACCACCTTATTTTTCACATGACCACTGACATGATTTCCTCTTCACTCGGCTCCACTGGTGACAGCCGCAAACTGCACATTGTCCCAGAACATCTCAGAGAAGTTTAACAGGCAAGTTTAACATCAAAATGCTGAAAAAGTAAGCACGTGTTTTTTTGACTTTGCTAAAAATGCTAATGAATGACACTTCAGCTCCCCTGCTGGACAATTCAGCCATAATCTCAAAACACAGTGGTAATGTGAAAAATAATGTTGACAGAGCCAGATGGAGAAAAGAGATAATTTGGGACATTCTAGAGAAACGTCCACTTTTTTATCTAGCCATAGGAGTCACTCGTGTTACTGATTGTCATTGGTGTTACACAAAAGAAAGTGAACACCAGAGACAGTAACACCAGTGACATTTTAAATGAAAAAGGAATTTTACAAAATGGCTGTGACAGAGCATCAAACCACATGTTGTCAATCATGGAATATCCACTAAAATATGTCATTTAATCTATTTGTGTTCTATTTTTTCACAATTACATAAGAATAAAGTAGGTCATACCAGTGACTTCAACTATAAGCTTCATATGAAATCATGAGTGGACTTCCTGTGTGCTTTTCTTCATAGATCTTCAGAAAACAGGTAAAAGGAAGTCAATTGATGTCATCAGTGTGATTATTTTTTCAAAATAACAGATTTTTTGTCACGCAGTAACACCAGTGACACGACTCCTGGGGACAACAACCTTCATTATACATTTTATAATATTTATTTGTTTTCTTTAAGTCATGTAAATCATATATTTCATAGTCATGCATAGATTATTGCAGTTAAAGTTGCAGAAAAACATGTTTTGTGGCACTCACCTTTCACACAAGACTGCGAGGACGAGCACTTCTGTGGTGCTTGGAATTCTATATAATTGGTTTAAAAACTAAAATTGCTAAATTGATGGCTCAAGAAGGTGTAATTGTTAAAATAACTTTTTGTTTTATTTTAAAATATAAATAAATTGTATGACTCATTTACATATTTCAGTCTGTTTAATTCAACAGGATAAATAAAGAGAGGCTGGAAAACAGTCATGTAAAAATAAATTATGACTGCTTTTGGTACATTAAATCACACAGATATCACAGGTGAGCCTCAGGGAGAAAATGAAATACAAGCAAAATGTAAGACATGGCCCTTTAAAAGTACAGTAACAAATACAGTCTGTTTAACGGTGAGGGATGAAGAGAGGTTGAAAAATGGCCATGTTAAAATGAAATCTGACTGTGTTTGTTATATAAACCCACACATACATTATAACTAAACCCACAACTGACAGAAGAATGAAGGATTTAGGTTCTTTATTTAATAACTTAAGAGGAAGCCTGAAGTAAGGGGTTAACAGATTAGAGGTAATGCAGGCTTTAAGGGGTTAAAACTCTCTCTAAAAGCTCTTGTCTTGAAGCGAACATGGTGAAATGGCCTGTTCTTCAGAGAGAAGAAAAAAACAGAGCTGGGTTTGATAAGATAGGCATCCTTGCTCACCCACACTCAGGAGAAAACACAATGTTCCTGTGTGGTCAGACGAGATGAGGAGCTGTTTATGATGGCCTTGTTCATGAGGACGGGAAACAAAGTGTTTATGTTTTGTTGTGATGATGATCTCATCTCTTTAAATTCGCTACTAAAATAATGAGAATGAAAAAAAGGATAAATATAATAATGAGAACGAATGAGAATGACTCACTCTCTCATTCTCATCCTCCACTACACACACTCACTCACTCTCTTTCTGTCTCACACACACACACACACACACACACACACACACACACACACACACATTTTCTATTTCCTTCTCATTTTCTCTTTATCTTTCTTTCGTTCTCTCATTTCTCTCATTCTAATCATCCTTGTCTCTGTTTCTCTTACTCTCGTTTTCTTTCTTTCACTTTCCCTCTCTCTATTTCTCTCTGTCCTACTCCTCCCCTCTCTTCTCTTTCCCTCTCTTTTTCTCTTTCTCCCTCTCTTTATCTATCTCTCTCTCCTTCTTCTTTTCTCACTTTTTCTGTTCTTTTCTCTCTCTTTTTCTTCCTTGCTCTTTTTTTCTCTTCTTCTTTTCTCTCTTCTTCTCTTCTTTTCTCTCCTTTTCTGCCCTAGTCTCTTTTTCTCTTTTTCTCTCCCTTTATTTGTTTCTTGTTCTCTTTCTGTTTTTTTCTCTCTATTTCTCTCACATTATTCTTTTCATTTATTCTCTCCTTTTATTCTGATTTTCTCTACATCTCTTTGTCTCTCTCTCCCTCACTCTCTCATCCTTTCTTTTTCTCACATTCCCGCATTTTCTTTCTTATTTTCTCTTTTTCATTTTCTCTTTGTCTTTCTCTTATCCTTTGCCTCTTTTCCTTTCTTTCTTTCTTTCTTTCTTTCTTTCTTTCTTTCTTTCTTTCTTTCTTTCTTTCTTTCTGTCTCTCTCTCTCTCTCTCTCTCGCTCTCTCTCTTTATCTTGCTCTTTATCTACTCTCTTCCATTCTCTTTTTTCTTTCTATTTTCTCTCTCTCTCTCTCTCTCTCTCTCTGCCCACAGATCATATGTTTCTCTCCCACTCAGTGCTTGAGGGAGGTATATGAGGAATATATTTAGAGTAGAATCTCCCTCTCTTGGCTGTTATGTAGATGACTGGTCCATAAAAGCATTTCTCAGTCCTCTCCTCTTTGCACAAATGGCTAGGCTCTCTCTTTTTCCCCAAACGCTGCACATACTCAGTCCTCTGATGATTCCTCTCGGTAATCTACCCCTCTCTGATTGCATCTAATTTCTCCCTCTCACACCTCCATGCTCCAAACTTCTCTGCCACTCCTTCCTTCTTCTTCTCCTCCGTAGGGAGCAGACAGGTGCAGTTTCAATTGCTGTTTCAGACAGACTCTCTAGCTGAACTTCTCTCACGGAAAGCTGCCTCTTTCATCCTTACTTCTTACAAGAGTCATAGGAACCTTATTTCAGTTCCAGCCAGAATGAAAGCAATAGAACAGAGCAGGAATCAAACCTCACTTTGTTTGGAAAGCACTCAATAGATGATCTATATATTTTCAAATTATTAACAAATTATCTGGTGAAACTCCATTGAATTTCAACAGTGTTAGTGTTGAATTGGTGTTGGGTTGAAGCTAAAGGCAAGATTAGGGTTAGATCCAGGGTTAAGGTTAGGGAAAATTTAATTTAAGTGAATTAAGTGTTCAAATGGTCTGTTTTCTTAATACATTGAAATTAATTCATTCTGTATCATGGCACAAATCTCCAAATACCATTTGGGGCCACTGGATACTGTATTTTACATTGTGTCTCTAATAACTGTGTAATTACACATTAACAATACATGCAACAACAATGTAACTACTGGTGATGTATTCACTGTTACAGATGGATTACAGTAGCACAGCTGATACAATCACACAAATGTGTTCACAAATGTATATCCCAGGGTTTTTACATTTAGTGGTCATAAATGCAATTTGAGACTTTAAGATATGAAAGGTGACTGTAATATAAGAGTTTGGGTATTTTAAAAGTTCCTTCATTCTTAACATCTCAAAAATGTGTGTAATTACATAAGAGAAAATATCAGGTTACAACTTTCAAGATAGACTTGTGTAACTATGTAAGCTGCACTATTGTAATCCATCTGTAACAGTGAATACATCATCTGTAATTCCATTGTTGTTACATATATTGTTAATGTGTAACTACATTGTTGTTAGAGTTCCTAATATAAAGTGAGACCATTTATTTTTCCTTTTAGTTTCCTGTTTGATGTAAAATGACGCTGCCCTACAGTACAGAGTGAAGTATGTAATGTATAATGTAAGAACATAGTGCATAGTGCATGAATTGAGACACAGGGCTAGATCTGTGGGCAGACAGTCCATTCCTCATGGTCCACGTCTCTAGTCTCAATAGCTTGGAGTTATTGAACGTTCATCTGCTGGGAGTGGGTGGTGTATTTTTGTATTCTCAGCTGTCTTTGTCTATGAGGCGCACACAGTGCTCTCGAGTGCATCCCACACAGCACACATGAACTGTATCATATGGAATGTCATGTGTGATGTAATGCATTGGTTACTGTGGCTCTGCTCTGGAGTTGTGGAAACAGCTGTTTTGCTGGGGCAACTCTCCATATTATCCTTAATAGGCGTGATTTATGGATATGACAGGCCTGAAAAGTTGAATAAGTGAGAAGATGGGAGGAGAGAGTGAGAGAGACAGACAGAGAGAGAGAGAATGGGGGTTAATTGGGGTGAAATCTCACTGGACCATGACACTTGATTTGTCAGTGTGGTGAGCTTTGATGTGCTAAGAGAAGCCTGAGGTGACACACACACACATACACACACACACACACACATACTGTCACCTTCCATCAGGGATCCCCCCTGACCCAGCCCTCACACTCTAATGATTAGCTAGCGGCAGCAGACAGAAAGAAACAAAACAAAAAGAGAAAAACAGAAAAAGCCCTCAGTAAGCTCACAGCACTGCTGTGACGGATCTGCAGTCTGAGACAGTAAAGTAGTTCCAGTTTTCCACTGTCTGTCTGTCTCCTTTTCCCCATCGGACTGTCATCCACCTCTCAGGCCCAGAGGAAACAGCGGGAGGGAGTGAGTGATCGTCTCTTTGAGTCTGTGCTCCTGCTGTGAGCCTGTGCTCGTCTCAGAGCTCAGAGAGCACCGAAGTGAAAAAAAAAAAAAAACTCACTACATAAACTGACTGGCTGATTCTGAATGTACTGTTGTCATCTGCAGAATTTAGTGTAACATCATTTTCACACAATGCTATGTTAGTGTGGAGTTACTATTCATTCTCTGCCCACAAATGTGTTGTTTCCTGTTCATAGTCCAGCTCAGCAGAGTGGCATTTTTAACAAGACACTCAATCTTATGTGGCGTTAATGATTATAACCTCAGGCAAAACTCATTAAGTTAAAGATGATGTTTTTTTAGGTATTTGTGGTTGAAGCATAGTGTCAGTTGCGTGGGCTTATTCATGCTTTGCCCACAAAAGCATTGTGTCATAGCAGCTGTTTGGACAAGCTTGTCAAAATACAGAACTTTAATGTGGATTATTGTTTTTAGATATGCTATGTGTCTGCGTGAAAATCCGCCTTATATACATCAGATGTAACTTATTTGTTGTTTAACAGAGATGAAGTCACTTCACGTGAGTCCGAGTCAAGTTCAAGTGCAAGTCATGTCTCAGATCTTTAGTACAGAAATTTAGGTTGGTTTCGTTATTAGATGCTGGCATTGTGTTGGACAAAAGCAAAGTCTTTGCTATCCAAACTACATGTTAGCCAATTGTTTCAGATTTTTTTTCCACAGTGACTGAGAAGACCCAACAAACCGCAGTTGAAATAACAAGCTCAGATTGCAGAAAACACTTTCATCAAAATCCAGACCATCAGAAACCAGACCTACATTTTATGTGCCACAAACACAGAAAATATGAAACCTTCATTTTTTCAAATTCTTTGCAGAATGAACATTCATTGGTAAAGGTGTGTAAAATTGCAATTTTCAATAGCAACAGCAAGTGTTTTCTGTGTTTACATCATGTTTCTGATGTGTAGCTGAGGTGTAGCCATGTTAATGCAGTTCTTTTCTAAATTTGCAGCATGTTTCTGAGTTTGCACACATTTTTAATTGTACTGTGGAGAGGGTCACAGTAATTTGCCTTTTTCCTGTAAACACTCCATTTCCTCCATGTTATTTTTAAGCAATTATGCTTGCAGCACGTTATACTGGCTGCATTTTTTAGGATGCATAGTATGTTGACAAATGAGCAGGTTTCCCAAACGGGTAGATGTTTGGTAATGTCTTTTTATTTATTTATTTATTTATTTATTTATTTATTCATTCATTCATTCATTATCAATAAATCAGTCATTCATTTATTTTTAGTGGTGTGTGGCTGCATCTAACCCACAACAGGAGCACAGTGACAACAAATAATTAATTTTTTGAGCAAAATTTGATGATCATACTCTTTTACCACTCCAGAAAAAAAGGCCTTAAGAAGGGCCATGATGTTTGTTAGTGCCACAGGTTTTTCTCCGTCTGCTTCTCTCTTACTCACTCTCTCCCTACCTCTCTCTCTCACACACAGTGGGTTTGACGCATTATCTCTGTGTGAATTACACTTTCGTGTCCCATTTTAAAAACAAATGACTGGACGCTGCAGAGCGCAGCACTTTCTGCCAGAACTGCAGCTGGAAACTACAGTGCTTTTGAAGAATGTAGGACAAAAAATAGAAGAGTATGATAAAACCACGCTGAATTCATAATGAGCACTGAGCTACTTTAAAAGGCGTAGCCTACATTTCTATTGTATTTTTATCTTTCTTCCTTTATTAAACAGGCTGTTTTTTTTCTACTGTGCCCTTAAGACTGATACATGCAAATGACCTTGGTGCTGATTGGTTGGTTGCTCTGTATTGTGCCTCATTCAGAAAGCAGTTAGTGCTGAAACTCTCTATCACTTCAACATGAATAATGGGCAGGGCTAAACTGGATCTAGGAAATAGGTGGATATGCATTGTAAAACATTTTGGGGTTTAAATTTAAAGGAGTTAGTTACACAGCGATATGAAGTATGAGAGCGAGAGGCTACAGTCGTGGAGAAACTGGAACATGCAGCCACTGTTGCTTTCACTAGACATCAGTGATGAAAATGCTTTTTTTCATGTTCACACTGTATGAACTAATGCGATTAACTGGACAGCTCTAGTTTACATACAACATCAAACTCTTTTATTCAATTAAAGGTGTTCAGTTTTCCAGGATATGAGCACTTATCTACTATAAATAGGCTGCATGCACTGAGCAGGTGGACAGATTATGGGCTGTGTTGCAGATCTACTGTATCCACTCCCTCACATGATGTATTCATGCAGACAGCGTAGCAGCTCTAAGTCAGTGTGCCCTGATTTAATCATTGAATTTACATTTTCAAAGACACTCATGTAGAGCTGAAATTTCCAGACAACTGTGCACACAATGGCCTTGAAATGTCAAAGCCGCTGGTGGCCAAAAACAATCAGTGGGAAGATAATATGGATTAATTTTAATAAATTTGTATCTGTCTTATGGGTTTTCATACCTGTCTCACCTAATGGCTTTTCATAAACATATTGCATGTGCAGCATGTATACACTTACCACGTTATTAGAAACTCTATTAAAACTACCTTGTACTGTACTTCCACTCAGTGGCCACTTTATGAGAAACACTTAGGTAATACGCCCAGGGCTGTGCAATGCGACAATATTGTCGCAAGTGCTAAGAGAAATTATATATAATTCATATATAATTATAATAATGATCTTGTGCAAGTACAAAAATACTACATGGTGTGTGCAGAATTACACACAGGTTAAGTTCTAGTGTTTAGATGTAGTTCATCAGGTAATTTGAGCAGCATATGATGAATCCAAATGCTTGTAAACAAAGGCTCTCATGAAAAGTTGTCATGTGTCATGTATAATGAGTAAGCAATGAGTTAGGACTTTATCGTTTATCTGCTTAAAAAATGAAGTCTTACTCCTGCTAGTAAAGATGTCCTTTCTAAAATGCCAAAAATGCTACTTTAGTGCTAATAGCACCCCCTTGTGGGAAATTTCAATTATGGACAAATGTGAATTATCTATACATTTCACAAAATGAACATTAACATTCAAACATGGTGCTTCTGTTTCTCTTATAGTTAATGACAATTTGTTCCTCATTTGAAATGAATACCTTGGACTGAATACTTTTAAGAGATATTATCTCATTTTTACCTTACTACAATATAAAAATACAAAATACAAAAAAAAACAAACAAAAAAACATTACCTGCTGGTGCTAAAAAAGTATACTATATACACTATATGGACAAAACTATTGGGACACCTACACATAACACTTACAGGATCTTTCAGGACATCCCATTCTGAATCCATAGGCATTAATAGAGTTGATCCCCCTTTGCAGCTATAACAGCTTCAACTCCTCTGGGAAGCTTTCTACAAGAGTTTAGAGTGTATCTGTGGAAATTTTTGCCAATTCATCCAGAAGAGCATTTGTGAGGTCAGACACTGATGTTGGACGAGAGGGTCTGGCTTACAATCTCTGTTCTAGTTCATCCTAAAGATGTGTGATGGGGTTGAGGTCAGGGCTCTGTGAGGGCCAGTCAAGTTCTTCCACACCAAACTCTCCCAGCCATGCCTTTATGGACCTTGCTTCGTGCACTGGGATACTGTCATGCTGGAACAGAAAAGGGGTCTTCCCCAAACTGTTCCCACGATGTTGGAAGCATACAACTGTCCAAAATGTCTTGGTCTGCTGAAGTATTAAGATTTCCCTTCACTGGAACTAAGGGTTCTAGGCCAAGCCATGAAAACAACCCTATAGCATTATCCCTCCTCCACCAAACTTTACACTTGGCACAATGCAGTCAGGCAGATAACATTCTCCTGACATTTGCCAAACCCAGATTTGTCCATCAGACTGCCAGATAGAGAAGCATAATTCGTCTCTCCGCAGAATATTTTTCCACAGCTCCAGAGTCCAGTGTTGGTGTGCTTTACACCACTCCATCCAACACTTGGCATTGTGCTTGGTGAGGTAAATAGTAGCGTGGTAGTGTAAGTGGTGCAGGTACAATAGTATCAGGTACAGTGGTGTTGCTGGAGTTTATATGCGTCAGTTTCATTGCTAAGCTGAGAGTGATCCACCACCTTAAAATATCTAAGAGCAATTCTGCGTTTTCAGAAGTGACCATTGGTGAAGATCCAAAGGATGACTAACAAACTTTGCATCGACAGATGACAGATGAGCTACGCCAGAAAGATGGAACCACAAGGCGTTTTCTTAAAAATAAAGCTGACAGAAAGTGTGATCCCAATGAGGAACCATTTTTGGTCCCCTAAATGACCTTTCAATAAATAATTCTTTGTATTAATTTGTGAATTATGTGAATCTTTCTAAAGTTAAAGTACGCTCAAATAATGTAAACATTTAAACATTTAAATTGGTGAGGAACCTTTACAGTATGTGACAGTTCTTTATATCTTCAAGAGGTTCTTTGAACTTTCACATTCCATTCAGAAAAAAAAAAAGGTTCTTTAGGAAACAATTTTGTTTTGCGCCTGTTTTGTATACTGAAAACGGCATTTCCACTCCTTTCCCATGGCATTGTTTTAGCATTGATGAGAACATTCTAGAAGGACAGAAGGTGAAAGTTTTTGCCAGGTAAGAGAACAGCTGGTAGAAAATCAATCCAGATTGACCCGATGTCAGAACATGGACCCATACAATTCAATGTCCTGTATGTATTATATGTGGATCGTTCTAGCAAACTGGCCCAAAGTCAGAGCTGAAAACACATCCTGAACTTTTTACTGACTTGGACTTTAGACAAACAAATGTTTGAAAATTCCATTTGTCACTATAAATCATATCACTACCGAAACTTTACCAACGGTTTCAGTAGTGACTGTTTTAGTACTAACCATTTTAGCTATTTTTGGGCAGAAGTCCAAAACCCTACCCAGTACGTGGCTAGCAAACACGACTTTAAAGAGTTGTACACACTTAAAATGATAATATATTTATTGTATTTCTGAAAACACAAATAAGTTTACTTAATTGCAGAAAATGTGTGTTTCAGTAGTGACAATTCTTATGGACACATTTACTTCAAAACAGTGGGATCTAACTGCTCACCATGTGGCCATGAGGGACAGGGATCCAATCTTCCTACTCTAAAATGCAGGGGTGTGGCTAAAATAAGGCTCCGCCTACAGGCTAAAACTGTTTATGTTTCGGTAGTGGCATGAAAACATAGGACAGCATTTTTGAATTGAGTTTTTTATTTAAAAATTAAACTTATGATAAATCTAAATTTTTCAACTTCACCTTATAAATAATCAAAAAGATCTTTAAAAAGTAACTTTGGGAAAAAAAATCAAAATTTTTAAGTAATATTGTCATAAGTTGAAATTTAGGGTTTGAAGTACCAATATAAAGTTCCCTCTAACTACCTCTATCAGTGCCTTTTAAATAGTTTATTTTTCACTGTGTGACCACAGTTTGAACTTTTTTTTTCCTTTCAGTATCAAACAATGAAACTTTAAACAATTAAACAATGGAAGCTTTTGTAAAAACACTGTATAAAGTGAAGGCCATTTCACTTTAGCTAAGCCCTGTTTTTCCACAAAGTCATGACATATTTGTTCTGAAATGTATAAAAACAAATTTACACTTAAGTGTAGAGTGCAATGGGAATTGATCTTTCCTCTTATCAGCTCTGCGCTCCCTTCAGCAGCTACTAAACACAAGGTCATCTGATCTCAGACTGGCCCTCATCACTCTGGCTATAATGGACCACAGACGCAAACACAGCCGAAGCTGCTCCACTGCTGCACTTGAGGGAATAACAGAGTGCTCCTCTTCTATCGAAACAGAATCTGTTAGCATAGGCTCTTTGCTTTTCACCTCTCGTACAACCTGAGTATTATTATTTTACTACTTAACACTCCGAAGCCTAAGGCATTTTTATGTACTCCCGGTTTTCTTTTTTAACGTGCATCTGCACTGCCCATCAAACACTTTGGGACACCTAGCTTTTTAACATCTTAGTACAAATGATTTATGTTATCTTTGGCAGTTTAGAACAACCTAAAGTGTAAAATATTAAAATTATTTTTATGATACTAAAATTGGATGTTATATTAAACATCAAGCAAATCATGTTCTTATGAGTTCACATGAATGACAGCCCTCATTCCATCACTCCCAGCCTGCTTAGGCCACTAACACAGAACTAAACACAACGACCCAAATGGGAAGAAGGGAGTAATTGGTCTCTACATATACAGATGGTGTAAACTATCCCGCTGTATCCGCTCACTAAAAACATGTCTTAAAAAAAGGTAACATTCTTATTCACTTTACTGCTGGATGTGCATCCAGGCTATGCTGGCATGGCCGAACAAACAAATGGACGAATGGACAGAAAGATAAGAGCAAACAGATAAGCTAGATTGATGGCTCAGTTACGCTTGATAAGCATTTGCTCTATGTAAGCTTTCTCTCTGTAAATTTCTCTGACTTGAACACTGTAGAGGAACACAGTTTTGTTAAGGATGTGTTGACAGAACAACCCACATCAGCCTTGGTTGTGACCCAAGATTAGTACTGCCCAGTTTACATCACAGCAAAATACATCTGTTATTTAGTGGACATTGGAATGGTATTCACAGGACATGCTTTGTATGTGCATTGTGTGTCCTCAAGAGCAAGATTAACCTACATAGAAAGAAAACACAGAGTTAAGTTTCCTTAAAGTTTTCACTTGTGACATGCAGATGTACTGTAGGTAGTATTGTATTGAAATGTAATGTGCAGCATTCAGTTGATTCTTCCCATTGCATTTATCAATGTGTTTCTCATTTGACCCCATTTGACCCTCACTGGACTCCATACTCCTCAAAGCAGGAAGTAGGAAATGGAGGGAAGTAAGTTTTTTTTTTCTGTAAGTTCTGCAAAGTAGAGCTGGATTCACTGGTTCATGTCTCCACTGGCTGGAAACTAATTCTTCTCTTGCACCTCAATACTAAACTCTAAACCCAAGAGGAAGGCAATTTCTTATGAGGCCTAAGGTGGAGTACCAGACACAGGATCCTTAGTTGGTTGCCCCGGGGTTATATCAGACTTTTCTGGCTGTATTTTCTACCACATTTCTTTTCACACACTGCTGTCATCTGGTGAGCCTATTCAATTTATCCTTTTTAGAACATTGATTTTACTGCTGAATGTTCCTGAAGATTTGGACATTAGTTTGGAAAAAAACTGTATTTGTTTGACTTTATTGTGGAGATACAGTGAATGGGATTTATGTGCATCAATGTGTTTATTGGGTTATGGGCTTGAAAAGAATACAGTAGAAATTAAACCAAACAAGTTTCTTTTGTTGTTTTGTTTTCCCTCATGTATTTATCCCAGGGCCTCTGCTATAACCTAGACTTTGCGAACTCTCTAAGGTGAAAGTATTGTGTACTGCAAAATCCAATGTTCAGTAAGTTTTGAAACCTAATATAGAGTTAATGAAAGATAACATAATAGATGAGACTTTTTCAATGTGCAGGCACAATGATAAACCCCAGAGAGCTGAGCAAATAGATAACACAGTCCGCCATTGCAGATGTCTGACCATATCTCTCTTCTCTGTAGACCATAGCATCCTATCGCCCTTGACTTTCTGACATAATGAAACAAAATGAGCCAAATTTTTGCTTAGTGATTAATAGATTAGCATGAAGCAGAATGGAAGAGTTCCGTCTGAATTATGTTTCTCAGAAGGACTAATTTGAGCTCATTCCATGTGAAGTCACTGGTCAGACAAAATGTGTAGTTCTGTTCCTGCACTTATTGGACATCTGTATTCCTCAGAGCTGAGGGTATTAAATCTACTTGATAATGAATATTTATTGCAGGGCCCACAACTTTTCAAATATATGAGAACATCAGTGCCTCAAGGCCGAATGATTTCTGGGAACCAAAAAATACATGTCTGTAAGTTTTAGTTCATTTTAGTTCAGTGGATTCATGCTTGTATTTAAACTCTGCAAGCATTAGAGTATTTCTGTAGCTTCAATGTTAAGATGTGGATGAAAACAAAAGGGTAAAATTCTTGAAACTCCAAGCGAAAAATTGGCCAATCAGGAATTGTTTTTCTCTGTAGTATCTAAGTAGATATAGCTAAATGAGCTTTCAAGAGCTGTACAAAAGGCCTAAAGCATTAGATTATTCAGGATAATTACAAAACTACAGAGGAATCAACGTCATGAGCAAAAACATCAATTTGTTGTCAGAAATGGAAAAGAGCGGCAGCAGCTCTGTACTAGCCTCTCTATTGAAAGAGTCAGTAACAGATTTCCACTTCAAATGTTTTGCAAATTTTAAGGTTAGTTATGAAAAGTCAGTAAAAGAAAATACAAATTAATTGGTGTTTCTGTTAAAGATCACATGACATGATTAGACAAGAGATGCGCTCAGAGCTGGCTCGCCACTTTTTACACAGTAGCAACAGTGGAAAAACCGTTGTTGCTCCGTGTCAAACTAGGTCTTAATTAGGACTAAAGTCACTAGAAACTGTTGTAGCTGTCCTTATTGAGGACCAATTGTCATTTGTGAATTTAGAAAGTATATCTCAGTTTTGTCATTCTTCGCTATGATTTCCTGCATGGCGTTTATGTTGCTATGATGCACCTTTGCTGACTGAGCTGGAGCTTTGAGGCAGCAAAAGCGACATACACTTCATCATGTGCTGCTTATAAATGGAGTTAAAACACAGTAAAACCGATACCTGTACTGAGTAGATACTGAATCAACCCAAGAGTCTCGCTCACAGTGCATGGTGTATAAAATGGAGGGATTTGAACCTTTGTTAGTTCTTGGTAGAGCAGTTTTAACAGTCCTCTGTCTGCTGTACACAGCTGTACCTCTAACAGTTCAGGCAGTGGTCCATTTAATAAGGGCTGAAGTCGCACTTCACAGTCACCCACTCTGTGAATGCTACTGGGACAAACAGTTCTTATTTGACATAGTGCCAAACATGTACACTTACTCAAAAAAAAGTTTCCATCTCTACTGTGAAGCTACTGCAACAGGAGTGCACAACTCTGGTCCTGGGGGCCAGTGTCCAGCACAGTTTGATAGATTTTCTATTCAAACACACCCACTAAACATGGTAGTTAACAGGTTGAATCAGGTGTGTTTGAGTGGACAAATCACCAAATTGTGCTGAAAGCCACTTGTCCAGGGCCGGCACTTTTCATGACCTCTGGACTACAAGATAAAATAGTATAATAATAAGTTAAATTTATGTAGTGCCTTTCACAAACCCAAGGACGCCTTGCAAAGAGATGAAAAAAAAAAGACCTAACACTTTGAAAAAGAGCAGTGAGCTGTAGAGAGGAAGGTTTTAAGTTGAACTTTCAAAGAAGAGAGGGTTGAGCAGTCACGAAGAGATTAAGGTAGAGAAAGTATGGGTGCAGTAGCTCCCACTGCCACCCACTATTGAGTCCTGTGCATGGGACAGCAAGATGTCCAGTGCCAGAAGATCTGAGGGAGCGAGAGGGACAGTAGGGATGAAGGAGTTTACTAAGGAACATGGGGTGAGACCATGAAGAGCTTTGAAGGTTAGAAGGAGAAGTTTACACTTGATACGGGAGGATATTTGTAACCAGTGAAGCTGATAGAGGATGGGAGTGATGTGTGCAGTGCGCTTGGTAAAAGTGAGAACTCTGGCTGCTGAATTTTGAATGAACTGAAGCTGGTTGAGCAAATTCACAGGGATACCATTGAAGAGGGAGTTGTAATAATCAGTGTGGGAGAAAATGTAAGTGTTGACCAGCATTTTGGCATCAATATTATTGAGCAGAGGGTGGAGGCGTGCAATGTTACACAAATGGTAGAATGGTAGAATGCAGTGTTAGTAAGTGACTTAAAATGGGGCTCAAACGAAATTGAAGAATTAAAAATGAATCCAAGGTTTTTACTGACTTGAACTGATTTAACAGGGATATCATCTAAATTAAGCTAACAAGACTTCAGGTTTGTCTGCATTTAGTTTCAAGAAATTATTGTCCAAGCAGTGTTTAAATCTGTAATGCATGTACTTAGTGACTGAGCTGAGACTGTGGGGATGCAGTGCTTATGTAGGTCTGGATATCATCAGCATGACAGTGGAGCTTAAGCCTATGATTTTGAATGGTCTGACCTAGTGGTGAGTGTTGAGTATAGTATAAAAAGGACAGGACCAAGGACAGAACCTTGGGGCACTCCTTGAGCAACCAGGGCAGTGGATGACTTGTGTGAACCTATAGAGATAAATTGTTGCCTGTTAGTAAGACAGGATCAGAACCAAGAGCTAAACCTATGGCTATGAATGAAAGCCTGGTATGTCATGATTCACAGTGTCAAAGGTTGCAGTGCCATCAAGGAGGATGAGGATATTAAGAAAACTCGTGTCCGTAAACATTAAAAGATCATCAACAACTCTTAATAGGGTAGTCGCAGTACTGTTGTGGAAGCCAAATTGGAAAGGCTCATATAGATTATTTCTGCTGAGAAAATCCAGAAGCACAAAGGCCACAACTCTTTCCATTACTTCAGCTAACAAAGGGAGATTGGAGATGGGTCTGTAATTGGAAAGTAATGAAGTATCTAACCCAGGTTTCTTAAGAATGGGAGTCATAGCAGCTATTTTGAGAGAAGTGGGGACAGAACCTGAGGAGAACCACTGATTAATAAGATGAGATGTAGGAGAAGAAATAGCAGAGAGACAGGATTTGAGAGGGGCAGTAGAGGCAGGGAGGAGAAAGACTTAGAAATGATCTCTGTGATTGTAGATGAATCAACACAATGATATCATAGGGAGAGGCTGAAGGCTTTATTTAAGAAACCGTATCTTTCAAAGAAGAGAAGGAGACAGATTCAAACTGATTGAAGACAGTAGAACATTGCAGATCCAGTGAGGGATCATAGACATGGCCTGATGTTCTCAATTGTGTCTTAAAAAAAGGTGTAAAAATCCTTGTATGTTTTAGGTGATGTGGCAAGAGTGGGGCAAGGCGCATTTAGGACTGAGTTAATTATACTGGATAAACCTTTGGGTCTGTAATGATTTCTAGATATCATTTCTGAAAAGTATTGCTCCCTATTTGCTTTTATAGCATTTTAGAAATCAGTCAGATGATTTTTTAAGATATTATAAGAAATCTGTACCTTATCCCTTTTCCAGTTTTGTTTTCCTTGCCTACATTCTCATCTAAGAGCCTGGGTAGTGACATTTAGCCAAGGCTGGGATTCAAACATGCTTTGTCTGTTTCAAAGGGAACAGCAGAGCCAAGGATAGTGGTGCAAGAAGAATGAAAATAAGTGACTAATTCATTGACATTTACATAAAGAGGTACTGCCTCAACAAAGCTTGTTACATGACTTTTAAAGTAAGCTTGTGAAAGTCAACTAACTGTAGAAGAATTTATAGGCCTATAGGAGTAACTAGGTGCCTTAGGGATAAAGTTCTGATAAGGCAATACCATTCAATTTGAATGTTATTTACAGACAGCCCAAATGAAAGAATTCAGTGTACGGTATGGCTCTGTACAGGAGTAGGTCTATTTACACACTGAGTAAGATTAAAAGAATCAAAAAGATTGTTAAAATCATTCACCGTAGGGTTTGTAGGGCAACATACATGAACATTAAAGATAGCCCAAAATCAATAATCTGTCAGTAGATGGCATAATGATTGACAGAAAACCAAAAAGTCATAGGGGCATGAATATAATAGAACATAGTGAAGGCTTACTAGAATCAAGCTTAAGTTGAACCTCAACACTAGTGAACGACTAGCCAGAAGGGACATGACATTTGAAAAGGTTTTAAAATCACAGCCACACCACCACCCCGCACAGTAATTCTAAGTGTGGTATAAATGCTGCTATGAGTGGGGTAAAGCTCGAGGAGCTGGCTTGACTCACCAACGCTGAGCCAAGCCTCTGGTAAAATATAAAAAACCCAAGCCTTCAAATAAAGTGTTGTAAACAGAACAATGTGGCAGATTCAATGAAAATCTGTAATTGTTGGAAAAGAAAGAATTTGCTGCATGTAGAGGATTAGTCACTTTATATAAACCCTGTCGATCAATATGTTAGAATTCATACTTACAACTGTGACGCTGGAGGGTTTTGCAGTTTGTGTGAGCATGCGCGTTTGTGTGTGTTTCTTCTCAATTACATGCTGTACATAGTTACACTTTCACTTCCAGAAATCTCCCTTGCGTGTTATTTCATGGTCAAAAAATCATTTGATGTAGTTTCCAGCAATTTGGATGAAAGCCATTTGATTATCGGGGCTATTTGATTCCTGGAAGCCTTTGAAATCTCAGCGTCAGCAAAGGGGAGCAATTACAGCAAATGCTGACTAACGCAAAAACAAATGTTGAAGATGCTCCAGCTATTGTAATTCGCTGACTATTTAGCAAAGAAAGCCTATTTGATGAATTAATCAGGAGTCTGACTGAAAGTGATTTGCATCTTCCCCTTCTTTCATGGAGCGCTTCCGCTCCTCTCAGGTAACCCAATGAACTTCTTTTGATGCTGACGAACTGGAATGCATTTCAAATTGTGTGTAAAAACTGCATTTGAAACAGTATAATATATTTCAAGATATACTGTTATGTGTCAGGAGGTATTTTGTGGTCTGGTATTGCCTTTTTTGCTTTTTCTCTGTTTGTTTAATGTCTATCTTCCAGACGGATGTTCTGGCTTTTGGGGTTGGCACAGCATGAGATGTCACATATGATCGTGCCTCGTGATTGGGCCACGACATTGCTGCAATGCTGAAAAGGCCCAGACCAACGAGCAGTAGCTGCCCTCACAGTCTCAGAATTTTGGTTAGATTATTAGCCTTCTCAGTGGTTAGCCTTGTTGTTAGTGTCAAGTGCTGTCTTTCAGCCATGTTAATGTCTTAAACTCTTTATTACGATTACTGAAAAGTTGCCAAAAGTTCTATTTACAGTAATATCAACTAGGACTTACAGGAGCTGTAGGGGTGCCATTTATTTTTTATTCCTTTTTCTCCTGTTTACCAGCTTGGGAGCTAGGAAAGGAGTTTGTATTTTCTTTCTTCTTTGTTTTGAGGGAAGGAAGCTTCAAGGGTCAGTCTTTTTGTTTGTTGTTTTGGCCTCAGTTAATGTAAACTTTAAATAAGGTGCAATTTTTTGGCAAGACAAAGAGAAAATATACCTTTTTCTGACTTTGTGTGCTGCTCTTATTTTTATGTTGTAACCTCTTAAATCTCCAGAATGACTCCAGAGAGGGGTTATTTTCAATACATGGCAGTGAGGTTGTAACAATGCTGATTATATATCAAAGACATTTGTAAGTACATTTAAATGTGATCTAATCTCTTCAAATATCTGAGAGAATGTTTAACATAGAGCTGTAGCAAGGGTGATTCACATGATGCATAGAGTAACCATGATAACTCTAAGGCAGCAGGACTTTTTTCCTTTTTTCAAGCTTTTCTTTTCTGGTAGAAGGCAGACTTTGAATCAGATTACACAGGCAAAAATATGCAACAGAGAGTAAAAAGGTAACTATAGTATCGGTTGTGGTAAGTGTTAGTGGCAAATAGGAATTTAGAGTGCATTAAGCAACACTGTTAGCAGCCTGAACTGTCTAGATGTCTATGATTTGTTGCATTTCCTTTACATTGGATGACAATTTTTATTATGCATGGACTAACTAAGAAGTGCTCCAAAACTGCTTGGAATAAAATCTCTTTACATTAACTTACATTAAAAGTGCAGAACGTTTTTGCATTTTCCTGTAAAGTCATTTTGGAGACACTTGTTTTTCTTTGGACAGCAACAATTAGTTTGCTAAATTAGACTGCTCAACATATTATATCGTCTATGGATCAAAACATTCACGTGTGTGAAGTAAGCACTGCAGACACTGCTTTTCTTATTAAAGTTGTGTGTTACTCATATTTTCACAGTTGAGATGTGTTTTATCACAGTTCACAAAAGCACGAGATTGCAAATACCTCTAAATTGAAATGAGTAATATTGTTCCTTTATTAACACACTGTAAAAATAACTTAAAAAGTGAGCACCCTGGAGTCGTATTATAGAAATCTCTTTGTCTTAGGAAGTTAGGAAATCCCAACCTGCTTAATTGAAATGGACAATCAACTGTGATGTCTGCTACCCAGCAACCGACCATGCACACACAGCTGAAACGTAAACACGTAATCAAAACAATCAAGTTAGCTATCGTTACTGATGTAAAAAAGGTCAAACAGAACTAAAGCACGATAAACTTGAAGTTAAGAATATTGTGACAGTGCTTCATGCAAACAGATGATTAAAACAAATGTTAAGACAGCTCTGGGGTTTATCTTAAAGTTAGGACAGAATTTAGGAAATTTATTCTAGGTATGATGTTTCTGTAATACTGTTCTTATCTGGAGTTAATGGATGAGAACTGTTTTTCTGTAATAGCTTCTGTCCTAAATTCAGTCTTAACTAAAGTTGTCATGATGACTAAACAGACAAGATTTCAGACTTAAGAAGTTTCTGTAATATGGTCCCAGCTTACTTACTTTTAAGTTAAAATACTGAATCATTTTTACACTGTAGATAATTGTATAATAGTATATCCACGCAGGACCTTATTTATAGCTAAAAGTATGACTGATAAAGAAAATAAGTTGACAAGTGTAACATGGCAAAATCAAATATTCTAAGTATGCATAGTAAAGATTTACACAGTTGATTTGCTATGTTTCTTGTTTATTTAAATTGAGTTTTCTTTCTGTGCTGTCAAAGCATTACAATATGTCTAAGCATGAATTCAATTGGCCAATTACACTGTATTCCCAAAAGTATTCACTCACCCATCCAAATCATTGAATTCAGGTGTTCCAATCACTTCCATGGCCACAGGTGTGTAAAACCAAGCACCTAGGCATGCAGACTGCTTCTACAAACATTTGTGAAAGAATGTGTCGCTCTCAGGAGCTCAGTGAATTCCAGCGTGGTACCGTGATAGGATGCCACCTGTGCAACAAGTCCAGTAGTGAAATTTCCTCACTACTAAATATTCCACAGTCAACTGTCAGTGGAAGTGAAAGTGATTGGGAACAACGGCAACTCAGCCACGAAGTGGTACACCACGTAAAATGACAGAGCAGGTCAGTGAATGCAGAGACGACAATTTCATGCTCCCAACTGTGTGGGAACAGTTTGGGGACGGCCCCTTCCTGTTCCAACATGGCTGCGCACCAGTGCACAAAGCAAGGTCCATAAAGACATGGATGAGCGAGTCTGGTGTGGAAGAACTTGACTGGCCTGCACAGAGGCCTGACCTCAACCCGATAGAATACCTTTGGGATGAATTAGAGCAGAGACTGCGAGCCAGGCCTTCTCGTCCAACATCAGTGTCTGACCTCAGAAATGCGCTTCTGGAAGAATGGCCAAAAATTCCCATAAACACACTCCTAAACCTTCCCAGAAGAGTTGAAGCTGTTATAGCTGCAAAGGGTGAGCCAACATCATATTAAACCCTATGGATTAAGAATGGAATGTCACTCAAATTCATATGTGTGTGAAGGCAGAGGAGCGAATACTTTTGGCAATATAGTGTATGTGTACGTCAAAATTCAGTTTTAGGTAGTTTAGGTTAAGTGCATTTAAAGTGTAATTTAATAAAATTGCCCATTTTCATGCACTGCATGCATCTTAGTTTTGTTCTTTAAAAAAAATCTGTTGTTTATTTGCAGGATTAAATGAAAACAATCCTAGATTTGCAATGTGGTCTCAGACTTTTGGACCCCCATGCATATTGTCCTATACTGATATAGTGAAAGAGAAAGTTTAAACATTTTAGATTTGAAAATTCTGTGTCATTAATAGTACAGTATATGTGTGCTGTATTTGCATGCAAATACAGTTCAGTAGCTATGAACATGAGAGCAGGGGATGTCAAGGAGGCTGCAGCACTCCCAGGTTTTAGGATTGTTAAAACTGCCAAAAAATACTTTTGTGAAAATAAATAAATAAATAAATGCACTGAGCGCAGTAACGACCTGTGCTTGTTTGGAGTATTGAATTGGCTACAGCGTCACTTATCTACAATCTTTTTGGTTGCTGTTCATCTTATTTGCATAAAGTTCATCCAGAACGAGAGAGCAGAACGAGCAGGGTGTGCATCAGTGGTTTGATGTCTAGTGTATTTGCATATTTCATTTTATCCAAATTATAGCACATTATGACACATTCTGTTTGATGTAAGTGTAAAAAAATCAAATGATTCAAACGATTGGCATGTAAATGAGCCCCTGCAACAAAAACAGTGTATGTGGTGGGTGATGGTATGGCAATGTTTGATTCCCTGCATTTAAAATATTGGGACCAAGAAAATGTTAATAAAGCATAGTGTGGCTTTCTTATGTAAAAGTTTATACAAAAAAAAGAAAAATATTCATAATCAAAAAAATGGTGGAATGAATAGGATGCTTTTTAATTGGAGAGGCTCAGTTGCTTACATAACATCACAACTTGTATCATATACATATTGTGACACTTTTTTCAGTGGTCCTTTTAGATGAAACAAACACCTAACAGACTCTCAGCAATGTCAAAAACATAGGATTAGGTTGTGGGTTGAGGTTAAGATCAGGGTGAGAGTTCAGACACAGCAGTGCTGTTGGAGTTTTTAAACACTGGACCAACAATGTACGTTCCCACTTTATATTAATTGTCTCTGTGTAGTTACATGTAAACAATATATGCAACAACAATGTAACTACTAATGATTTAGTCACTGTTACAGATGGATTGCAGAAGTACACCTTATGTAATTACACATGTATCAACTTCAGTTTTGCCTCATGTAATTACACAAGTGTATCTTAATAGTTGTAACAACCTATTATCTGTCATGTAATTACACAAGGGTAATAACACAAATGTAATTACATTTGTAATCAGACTAGAACAGCATTTTTAGACTTTTTTTTTTTTTCAGCAGTACAAGGAAGTATTTAATAACGTACATTAAGGCATTACTTACACTGTATCTGCCAGCTTTCCTAACATTTAGCTAGAATTTATGTTGCTAGTGCTGAGACGTTGTAAATATGTAAACTTTAAACCTTGTAAATTCTATATATATATATGACAGAACAGATGTCCCCTTATCTTAAAATGTAATTTTTATGACATTAACTAAATGTGTTGCATTACCCCCAAAGCAATGTCTATATTACCACTCCATTATTACACAGTACCTACTACACAGGAACTGTCCACTTATTTCAAAGTAAACTTTAACACTACACTACAGAAAAGTTTCTGTGTAGAAGATACACTTGTTTAATTACATTAAGCAAAACTGAAGTTGATACACATGTAATTATATAGGCTGTACTTCTTTAATCCATCTGTAACATTGACTAAATCATCACAGTGCACACACTCACAAGCCACCACATCAGTAACCACCACATCAGTGTCACTGTAGTGCTGAGAATGATCCACCACCCAAATAGTACCTGCTCTGTGGTGGTCCTGTGGGGGTCCTGGCCAATGAAGAATAAGAGTGTAAAAGTGTAACAAAGTATGCAGAGAAACAGATGGACTACTGTCTGTATTTATAGAACTACAAAGTGTACCTGTATGGTAAGTGGAGCTGTTAAAATGGACAAACAGTGTACGCAGAAGATGTGCTTAATGAAGTGGCTGGTCAGTGTGTGCATATCAAATGCATGGCTGAGCTGCTTTAGATTAATGTTCTATTATTATAATTACAATTCTAATAACCTAATAAATAAGCTGTGATGAAAGGCAAAGTAAGTAAAATCGTATATTGTCCTGTGGTGTGACTGGAATGTGCTTGCCAGAGGACAGTGCAAGACAAAGTCATTTAAAAAGTCCGGTGTTCCTTTTACCTTCTACCTCCATAATCACCCATGGATAAGCGCACTTCCAGTGAGGGGGGCTTTCAATATAAAAACAAACAGAAGGTAAATTTTTGAGCATAAATACAGACAGATTGACAGACTTTTACTCAGTTAAGGCAAAAGCCTCTCACCCACAGTGTAATGCAGCAAATCTGTCCTCTGGTCTGTTTTGTTTTAAGACTTTCATTTTTTTTTTACCTCATGCTGATCAACAAGAGTGGCCTTGTATTCTTTTTTCCAACGTGTTTTATTCTGCTGGCTGAAAAGTCTTCAGTATGCAGAATAGGATGTTAGTGACCCCCATGAGCAGAATTGTGCTTTTTAGAGCATCATTCTGCAGCTTTCTCTCTCTTTCCCCAGTAGATATAGCAGGACGTGGGTGGGCTCCAGCAGGCCTGAACGAGAGCTCGGCACTCATTTATAGAGTAGCTCAGTGTTGGTTTACATATTCTCTCTGGTACCATCTGCCTCTGCTCAGAAATATGGGGAGACAAAGATCAGACCAGACTACAATCTCTCTCCATAGCAGAGCCACAGAGGAGTCCTTTTACTGTCAGATTATCTAGGATAGGAAAAACATCCTGCAATTCAACACCATAACGTCTAAGTTATACATGTGGCACTTGCTCTACACTCTAAAAAAAAGATTGTGCTTCAAGGTTTCTTTAGTATAGAAAATGGTTCTATATAGAACCATGAACATTTACAGAACCCTTTGCATGATTAAGGGGTTCTTTGCATCATGAAAGTGTTATTCAGACTGATGGAGAATGTACTATAGATGGTTCGGTAACACTTTCTATGAATGTCACATTTGTAAGCATCTATAAACACATTTATAACATGTTATAATGTATTCATAAGGCATTATAAACATGGTTATAAATATTTATAAAAAAGAAGTACACTGAATTACACTTTATAGCCATGTTTATTATACATTAAGAATTGTTCATATAATGCATTATAAATAGTGTTAATAACATGTTATAATGTCAGTGCCAAAGAAGTCAGTCCCACCTTTCATAGCGTAAAATAAAGACAAATACCAAGCTAACGCACCTCCTGATTTTGGTATGTGACCATCATCCTCAGACCAACATTTTCCAATGTCGTCCTTAGGTTAATGTTTCTCTTGTCCAATCACAGACAGTATAATGCGTGACATAATCATACGCGCGACTCCTGCATTTCAATTTTTTTTCCTCTACCGTGCTTCTGCCTGCATTGTGCTGCTCTTCTTTTGATTTTTGAAAGAGCTTCACCATCAACAACCACGTGAGTTATACATCTTTCTTCTTATTGTTGGTTTTTGCTTTTAATCAGACAAAGATTCATGTTTGCAATTTAGCAGCAGTGCTTTACTTTAGAAGCTTCAGTGTTTAGCAGAGAGTTAGGTGGCCAACAGAGCTAATTAAATTAGCAGTTAGCTTGGGTTTGCCTAACAGCTACTCAAAGTTCATGGAAGCAGCTGCCTTTTTACACCCTGTTTGTTCACTCTCCTGTTCACCTTAGTCAAATCTTTCTGTTTTTCTCATGCCAAGTAAAAACTAATCTAGATGGTGAGGGTAACAAACAGATAGCTGTCCTGTTAAAAGTTCTTATCTGACTAGTTATGTCAGTGTAACCAAAATGAGGGTCATAAACCATCACTCACTCATCTAGTTAGATTACTATGTACGTAAAAATGTTTTAAACACTGATTAAGTTCAGTGAATCATTTGTAGCTTTAGGTTGTAGGTTGATTTAGGAGCTTTCTATCATGACCTCAGGCTGTCGTTATGTAGGCTAAATCACCCTGAGGATAAAATTGCTGTGGAAAACAATGACGACCTCAGGCTTTTGTGATAGATGTCAACCTTAGGCTAACATAACTGAGCTTTACGATGATGACCGCAGGCTTTTACAGAATATATCAACCTTTGGCTAACATAACTGAGCTTTACGATGATGACCGCAGGCTTTTACAGAATATATCAACCTTTGGCTAACATAACTGAGCTTTACGATGATGACCTCAGGCTATTACAGAATATATCAACCTTAGGCTAACATAACTGAGCTTCCCGATGATGACTTCAGGCTATTACAGAATATATCAACCTTAGGCTAAAATAACTGAGCTTCACGATGACGACCTCAGGCCTTTACAGAAAATATCAACCTTAGGCTAACATAACTGAGCTTCACGATGATGATCTCAGGCTTTTACAGAATATATCCACCTTAGGCTAACATAACTAAGCTTTCTGATGATGACCTCAGGCTATTACAAAATATATCCACCTTAGGCTAACATAACTGAGCTTTATGATGATGACCTCAGGCTTTTACAGAATATATCAACCTTAGGCTAACATAAGTGAGCTTTACGATGATGACCTCAGGATTTTACAGTGCATATCAACCTTAGGCTAACATAAGTGAGATTTATGATGATGACCTCAGGATTTTACAGTGTGTATCAACCTTAGGCTAACGTAAGTGAGTTTTACGATGATGACCTCAGGCCTTTACAGAATATATTAACCTTAGGCTAACATAAGTGAGCTTTATGATGATGACCTCAGACTTTTACAGAATATATGAACCTTAGGCTAACATAAGTGAGCTTTATGATGATGACCTCAGGCTTTTACAGTGTATATCAACCTTAGGCTAACATAAGTGCGCTTTACGATGATGACCTCAGGCTTTTACAGTGTATATCAACCACTGAATAAAATAATTGAGGTTTATAAAGATGACCTATCTTTTTACAGTATAAGCATATATATACAAAATCCTTTATAAAACACTTTCAAGAATTGTGTTTTTGTGATTCTTAGGAGTGAGTTTCATGCATACAAGAAATATCAATGCTTTTTTTATTACCAACAACACCTGTATTATATAAATAAAAATATGCTTTCCATTAACATCTGCTGTTATTCTTTTAAAAACGATATATCGATATATATATATATATATATATATATATATATATATATATATATATATATATATATATATATATATATATATATATAAATTGTTACACATGGATATACATTGTTTTGAAGAAACTTGCCTTACTTGCTTTCCGCCTGCCCCCGGTGTGTTTTGTAATTACAAGCAGCAATGGCTTGTGTTCCTTGGACTCCATCTTTTTAAAAGCCTTTACCTAATAAATTATTACATTATAAAAATTATGTTAAAAATCAGTGTTGTTATCATGTATGATAATGTCTTTGTCACTCAAACAAGTAGGCCTATGTTAAACCAAACAAAACTTTTGCTAGTCTTGCCAGATGATTTCAAGCTTTTAGAAAAAACGTCATGTATAGTAGTCTTTTATGACATATTTATCACATGTGGTTGCTTGCTATTTTTTGCTCTTCACCAGTTTCACTTACATGTACTTATGTAGAGTATTTTTGTTATGCTAAGCCATTATATTAATTTTGTCTTTGTACCTTTCGTAGATGCAGAAATAGAAGACTTAAAAAAAGCTGTATATAAAGAAGAGAGGTCTGCAAGGAGGAGAGGAATCCTAAATGCAACAATTGAAGTTCATTTGTTGAAAACTGATGAAGATGAAGAGGAATTCATTGCAGCGAAACTGTGTGAAATAAACTCACTGGGGAACTGAAGTTATACAAATGTCAATCGAGCATCATCAGCAGAAAGAAAAAGAGGCTATTTTATCTTTAGATGTACACGACATGGTGAACATAAACCCAAAAGCCGCAAAGCTGCTGGTTGTAAAGCTTATATATCATTTAAGCCGTGCCATCACTGGGTAAATTACAAAGTAATAGTGCAAAGAACTTTCACTTTTCATTCTGGCCATGATCCACAATTATCATTAAAAATAGCCACATTATGTTTTTTCCCCAAAATGTTAAATTCTGTAAGCAAACAGTAATTGTACATTAAAATGTACATGTGCATGTAAATGTGCAGAAGTGTCTCTGTAGAGGATGTGTTCACTTATATACGCTTAGAAAATCAAAATAACATATGACATCATATGATTAGAGGTGGCCAGACTTTTGCATAAGACTGTATGTAAGTCAGAGTAATTAAAGGCTAAAAATAAAAGCCTTCAAGGACTTGAATGTCAAAAACTCTGTAGTGTGTTGATGAGTGATCATCAATTGTCATTTGTTAAAAGCTTGTACATACTATTAAAACTGAACATAGGAGACAAAAAAGAAACACTATTCTTAAGCAGGGTTGATACTCAGTATTGAGCATTCATGCATAGGATCAATATTCAGTACTAAGTTTTTAGAAACTTTATTAGAAACTCCTATTTTATACTTGTTGCTGCACAATTTATCACCCAAACTTTAGCCCATCTGTCAATGCAAATCAGACCACCATGATCTGGCCAGTACAGTAATTGAAGACCTACAAAGTGCACCTAGGTTGTAGATGTACCTGATAAAATGGCAAAAGAATGAAGGTACAAGGGAGGCATACCTAATGAACCGATTTATTTGTCTTCTTCTTTCTTTTAACTCTTACAAAAACTGATTTCTGTGAGGTCATGATTAGCATAAATATTCATATAAGCTGTTTCTCATTTGTTGCAGGCAGTTGTGCGCTGGCTAAAGAGAACACCAAGACCAGAGATGACATCATCAATTTGTTTTCAAAAAGATAAAATCCTGTGCAAATAATTGTTTTCCAAAACTAATTTTACGTTGACAACAAAATAGTTTTATCACACTTTAAATACGTCGCACATCTGTTGACACAAACATTAACATTTGGGCATTACACTCCAACTCATTCAGAGCAGTGAAGTCACATCATTAATTTACAGGAAAAAAAATCAAGCAAAACCTTCAATTTAATTTTTAAATCCATGCAAAATTTTCAAGCTGTACCCTAAATAGTTATTTAGTCATTAATGCTCAAAGTGTTCTCTATTAAGTCCTCTAAAATACTGAATGTAAACTGGTTACAGAATGACTGAGCTAAATAGTCACTGGAAATAAATAAATGAATAAATAAATCAACTGGTTTCATGTTAATAAGTGCTCACAAGAAACAAAATTACTTGGGGATGTACTTGATTGTGTATTGTCAGATTATAATGTTTAAATTGAATCTTTCAGTCAGTTTTCAAAATTAGTAATAATTAATTCAAAATTATGAATGATTTATTTCTGAATACAATAATTGAAGCTAGACAATGAAAAACAGTGTCACAACTGAAATCCATTACATAGTCATTTTTGGACCCAAGAACTGTTTTACTGGCCATCAAATTACATTTTGCCATGAGGATGCAAAACACCAAATATTCACAGAACTTTCAATCTCTTGCCTGCAGTTTGAATGTAGGAAAATAATTGTGATGGCCAGCAAGGTTGAGTGTTTCTCCAAGAGATTCAGTGTATAAAATATGACACAGTAACAAGAAGTACAAGTGCACATTACCTGAAAAATGATACAGACTTTCTGAAGCATTAGAAATTTTCTATTTAGTTTTACATCTTTATATTTTTTCCTTTAGTCAAATAGTTCATGTTAAAAAATTAATAAATCAAGGAGGAGCATTATTATGTAATATTTGCTGCAATATTTAACATTTTAATTACACATAACTGTTCTTATTTGGGAAAGCTTGATGGAGAGGATTAGTCCCTTTTTAGGAAAAAAAAAAACATTGGGTCAAAAATGCCAATAAAATGGATTTTCAATTGTGAAGGGATGTTTGATCTATGTCGTAGCTTCAAATATTGCATGTAGGACTGTTTCATATATTTGGTAGGAGATAAGTTTAGAAAAATAATCATGTTCATTAATTATTAGCATGAAACTAGTGAATTTAAAGTGAAATACTATTCTCCATGTTATATTTATATCCAGTTAATACTTCAGCTCAATTCAGTCAATTTATAAACAGTTACACTCAAAATTTGATGTGCAATTTAGACCCTAACAGGGCATAATCATATATGAAAATGGTTAGGAGCACAGCTTTGAAATTTGCGTGGTTGTATGAATTATTATTATTTTTTTTTTTGGAAATCCATGAAATGACTGGACATGCTTTAGGTTAGATGGCATGGAATGACCTATTTATGATTATCAATTTACTTACTAAATGGGCCACTAATGTCATAATTTCATATTTACCAGTCTTTTTTTCTAAAAACAAGGTCACACTTAAAGAGATGTGAGCAAATTACCTGCCAGGTAATTGTTTCAGACATTGTTTTCAGGGCAATATCTTTTCAAGGTTCCTAATTTCATAGCTAGCTGAATTAAAATTGATTTGGAAATCTTTTGACGATCTTAACCAAAATCTACAACATATACATTTAATCACAAACAAATGTATATGTTGCCTCATTTCTGTTTTTCTCCAGTCAGATGTGAAGCTACGTATGAGTTAACTCAAAATTATGGTTAAATAGTGTAGTTGAGGGAAGGGGAAGGGAAGGCAGAGATAAATGTGTTGTAGATGCAAGAATGTAAAAAGTGCTCAAAGGCTGATACAGACTTTATATTAAAGGAATCTTATGTTGTGATTAGGAAAAAAAAATATACTAACTCCACATTACAAATAAATATTAATTGTAAAAAGATATTTATTAGAATAGTATGCCTACAGAAGCTTTATAGGGCTTTTCATAGTTTATTTATTGTCTTTCCAAAAGCTGTATTTGCTGATCAATATGTTACAAACTTGTCTTTTCCTGTTTTTGTGCAGAAAAAGGAATTTGAAGATGCTGCAAAGGTGTTCTTGAATGAATTCGCTGATTTTCCAAGTGTCTGCAAATACTTTCAAACTTCCAGGAAGAAAACTGGAAATCTATGGGCTGATTCTGGGAGATGCTTCAGGCATGGTGAATCAGACACCAATCACCTGATTGAATGGTAAATTCCACAAAGTTTGATTCACCGAAATTAATGTTTCAGTTCTGTAATGCTTCTTTTGAATGTTTTGCATGCATTTGGTATGTTTCAATAAGAAAAGTCAAATTCATTCACATTGCTAAATGCACTTAACAGTGCAAACCAAGTCATGTAAATATCCAGTGGTATGCAGCTGAAGGTAACAAGATTTGTACTGAACATACTGTGCAATGTTGAGCTCATGTTGAAGTAGGATACATTCATTCACTGCATTCACTTAGAAATGAGAAAGCCTCCTTATGAATGGCAAAACAAATTTGTATATACTTTTTTTGCCTTCAACTAACTTTTGCTATTCTAAGATCTGAAAACCTGCACTGACGAAGTCTGTAAACTGTAAATGCCACAATACTTAATGAGAGTAAAAAAAGGGGCTAGTAATGTATTATTTCACCTTGTGCAGTTATAAAACAAGTACATTTGGGTAACAGTTTCTCATCATTTCTTCTTTTTAGAAAGTTTTTCATCGCTTGAAATATCAGTTCCTTGATGGGATTAGAAACAGACGACTATATGACTTAATAGAAGTGACCCTAGAAAAGACAAGCAGCTATTTCAGTGTCATCCAGGACTTATAAAGTTTGGGATGAGTTGCAAACCCTTTCAAGACAAGGTAGAAGAAGTAATGGAATCTTCAAACAGAATGCTGAAAAAAGGATGGTTTAATAAAATACACATATCAACACACAGCTACTACATCCCTTCTGAGCAGACCCCAGATGTAATATACAATGTCTGTCCAGCAGAACAGTACTGCTCTTGTGTAATTAGTGTTAGGGGTCATACATGTAAACATCTTCATTTAATAATAATAAGGTTGGTAATACAGTGTTGTGAGTAATGATACCAAAGAACTACATGTTGAGAGTCTGTGTGGGAGAGGGTTATTTAAACCTAACATAAACCATGGAACATGTACTTGTTGTCCATTCTCCTACTATGGATATTTTGCATGTCTCATCCTTGCAAATGAACTTTTTGGTTCAGAAGAAGAAAGTTTGATGAAATTGTACAAAATCTGGTGAAATCTTGTAAAAATGAACTTGAGTACATGTAACACATTGATAATTAACAAGTTGCAGAACATACTGGAAACTGTATGAAAGTGGGAGAACATACCTGACAGCATAGCCTCAGAAATATGTGTACTACATGGCAAAGTCAATGAAGAATGTGCTCGTCTGCAGAGTTTTCAGAAAGAGGTGAACTCGGCCTTTGTCATTTCTTTGTCAACTGCTGTGTTGTTGAAGCTCTCAATGCCTAGTTTTCTTTTACTTCTGTTTGGAAACAGCGGTTTAATTTTTTTTTTTTTTATGAGTCAAAGTCACTCATTGCCAAATGTAAAATGAGGCAAATAAAGAAACATAGGTTAACTCAAAAAAAATAATGTGTATAAAAAAATCATATAGAATTTGTATATGAAAATGTACATCACAATCCAGGTACATGTAAGGCTTTGACAAATAACAAACTGTAGAACATAATGGAAACTGTACACAAATGGGAGAGCATACCTGAATCTGTAAAAAAAATACCTTGGTCTGTACAATTCTATACTTTTTTCTACAAAAAAAGTTTCCATAAAGAAAGCTAGGCATTGGGAGCATGATAATAAGAGCTTATCCTGATGCTGAGTTAGAAATGAAATAGACAGGGTTGCTCATGGCTCTAGTTACCTAATTCACTGTTTACAAAAAAGGTTCTTCAGTTCAACCTAAAAATGTGTAATAATAAGCAATTTAACTATTTTTATTCAACTTAAATAAATACTTTGATCGATATATTGATTCATTCAAAGTATTTATTTACATTGAGTAAAACTAGTTAAAAGTAAATTTAGATTGAACTGACAAATTATTTTTCTAGTGTAAAGAGAAACATAAAAATGAGTTGTGTTTGTGTGTATACTTTGAAAGAAATGCTGATAGAATTGTACAAAATCTTGTTCTTAAAGATAGCTGCCTAAGCACATGTAACACATTGCAATGGTTGTACATGGCACAAAAATAAAATGAAGTACTTCACTGCAGAATCGATGTCATGTTGAAAAGTAATGTTCAGTAATGATCTGAAACTTGAATTTTACTACATGCTCTTGGAAAAAAATAAATAAATAAAAAATGTTCGGCTGCTGCAGGTCCAAAGCGATGGGTTTAAGTCAAAACTTGAATCCACACCGAGGGTCTGAAAGTTCCTCTTCATTCTTTGAATTATTCGACTGTAAATATATAGACAGGTTAATTACCTTGAAGTACTTAATGTACTAATAGCCTAAAGTGCTTCGAATCAACCATATGCTGTCACCTAGCTTCTTTCAAATGACCCATCCAGGCTCTGTTCACAATGTGTTTTGTAGTTACTTTTGGAAGGTTGGACAAGCTTTACTCTGGCAAAAATCCCATTCATCTGTTCTGTAAAGGTTGTTTGACCTCACAACAATTGCTAAGAAAGAGTGTGCTGTTTTTTGGATGAAACACACTGTAACTTGACTTAAACATGATGGCTGATATTGTATACAACATGTCTCACAGTCTTAATCATTTTTCTCTATTATAGATAAATAAAGTTTTACCTACAGTGAACAAGTCATCACTGCACAAAGACAACTAAATGGTTACCAAGCTGTAGTACAGTTTGTCTGGACATGTTTGAAGAGTGGGAGGTGGAGATGGTCTGAGAAATGGTGGTGCTGCTAAGGGAACTGGCAGTTGCAATGTTTGCACACACTGGGATGGTGGTTGGGGATGGAGGGGTGGTGACTGGAGGTGCATGCACTTGAGCTTGGACAGTGGTAGTGGAGGCTGAAGGGAAAAGGACAAACAAGATGAAAGGGCTTGATAGTTGGTTATGCTAAAATAAAGGACATAAAAACTGCATCAATGATTTAACTGATGGAAGAAGATTATAAGATTAAATGTTAGAAAAAATTACCTATTCTCTTTTTTTGGGTGGGAGAAGGGAGACAGCCTTCTTAATTTGATGTTTTCGTGGCATGATCTGAAACAAAAAATAGCTTGTAAGCCATGTGCAAGACATACAATGACTAGTAAGCCAAATTATTCAGATTAGTTTACTATCTATATATCTATAATACTACAGAGTATTAGAAAACCATCACTGATAAACAATTATTGCCATTCTAAGAAGCATAAAACGCTGTTCCTGTAGATCCTGCCCATGCTAGATTAGGTTGCTGAGGGTGTTTGAACATTTCAGTTTTGAGTAGAGCAGGAGAGCAGAGAAATCAGCATCTTGATAATGACATTGTCTTAAAAACTTAACAGCTTTTTGTTCCAACACTTGTCAGTGAGTGAGGGGTGATTATATTTTAGACTCTATACGACCAGGTTTTCAGTCACTTAAGAACCTCTGTGTGTCCAATAATGTGATAGACTCTGTATTAGTCTTAACGCAAAATGGTCTTTTCTGCTCTGGACCGACAGCTCGCTAGGTAGAACGCTCACTCTCTGTGGTCACTGGGGGCAAATAATTGCAGCAGATAACTAGCAGTCCAGAGCAGTAGAAAAAGCACTTGGACCGATTAAAACCGACAAAACTGAGATGAACTACTTATTCGCCAGGTTTCTTATTCTGACTTTCCGTCCCACCTTAAATGCCTTAAATGGTGCAGTTACCAGAACATTAACTGCTGCATGATTTAAGGTGTCACAAAACTTTGAATGAGAAGCTGAATGAAAGCTAACTTCAGCCTCATCATTATCGCCTCAAATTAGAGCTCCAATGTAGACAGTTAGAACAGTTTTGACAGCCTTACCCATGACTACTGCCGTGATACCATGGTTTTGAATGTTTCTGAGTGACGTGAAGGCAGATTATCTTTTTCTTTTTCGATGTGCTGCTACTGTTGACTCACTGTTTCTCGTAGGACTGAAAAAAACGGACACACTTTCAAAAAAACGGATAAAAGTCCTAACTATTCAAATTGCGTTTTCATTTTTTAAAGACATTAATTATCGGATTTATAAACTTTTACTGAATATTCATTGCAGCCCTATACAATAAAAGCCTGGGATAAAAAGTGAATATATATATATATATATATATATATATATATATATATATATATATATATATATATATATATATGAATAAATATGAATAAATATATAAATATATAAATAGGGCGGCACGGTGGCGCTGTCGCCTCACAGCAAGAAGGGCCTGGGTTTGATTCCCGGGTGGGTGACCAGGGTCATTTCTGTGTGGAGTTTGCCTGTTCTCCCCGTGTCTGCGTGGGTTTCCTCCGGGTACTCCGGTTTCCTCCCACAGTCCAAAAACATGCAGTCAGGCTGATTGGACATGCTAAATTACCCCTAGGTGTGAGTGAGTGTGTGAATGTGTATGTCTGTCTGTCTGCCCTGCGATGGACTGGCGACCTGTCCAGGGTGTATCCTGTCTTCCGCCCAATGATGGCTGGGATAGGCTCCAGCACCCCACTGCGACCCAGAAGGATAAGCAGTTTAGATGATGGATGAATGGATATATAAATATATCACATGAATCTTCTTCAAATTGAGTTACATGCATGTAATTAATAATTAGTAATTAAAAAACAGATGTTGTAGAGTTTGTATTATCGTGACAAGTTCCTTCTTGAAAAGGGCACACTAAGTTGCCATTACAAGTTTCTCCAGCTTAATCCATGTGGCCGATGAATGAATTAAAATTCATGTTTTACCTATGTGCCCAATCTCAGTGATAAGCTGTTTATAGTATTTAATGACTTGGCTATGAGCTTAATTCCAAAACAGTTGGGATAGTATGTGAAATGTTAATAAATCCTTGCAATCCCTGGTTGAGCATCATTATTCATAAACTGTTAGATATTTTGTAGATGCACTTTTTAGCAAAGTGGCAAGACTCAACCTGTCCTACCGCATAAAGGACTCAGCCTTCCGTGGATGCTCCTTTTATACACAAACTTGCCTGCATTACCTGTTTAAGATTCATTAAAGTTGAATATGGTCAAATCTAACTGTAACATGCTCATATGTCATTAAAAAGAGTCAAATCTGCACTTTTTTAAAAGTAACTATGATGAATAAGGCCTAATATTTCCATAGTACAAAACTGCCCCATCCCAAATTTTGGAACTTGTTGCTGGCATCAATTTCAGAATTAATTTATATGTACAAAAACATGATGAAGTTGATAAGGTAGAACTTGACATATCTTGTCTTTGTACTGTGTAAACTTTAGAACCTTATAATTTTCAGCTGATGATATGTAGTTAAAGCCAGAAGTCATCATTATAAAACTCAATTATGTTACCTACGAGTGACAAACACTCGATAATCAGAGGCCATCATTGTAAACCCTAGTTATGCTAGCCAAAGGAAGACATGTAAAAGTCTGCAGTTATTATTACAAAGCTTAGTTATTTTAGCCTAAAGTTGATATTGCTGCTGTCAGAATAAAACCTTGTATCTCCATTTTTGTTGTTTTTGAGTTTTTGACATAGTTTGAAAATGCCTGTTGTTCTTTACATGTGTTTAAATTTCATGATGAATGGACAAAAACCAGCTATGTTATCTCAGCTATGTTAGCCTAAAGTTGATATATTCTGTAAAAGCCTGGGGTCATCATTATGAAGCTTAGCTATGTTAGCCTAAGGTTGATATATACTGTAAATATCTAAGGTCATCATCATAAAACTCAGTTCTGTTAGCCTAAGGATGATATACACTGTAAAAGCCTGAGGTCATCATTATAAAGCACAGTTATGTTAGCCTAAAGTTGATATATACTGTAAAAGCCTGAGGTCATCATTGAGCTCACTTATGTTAGCCTAAGGTTGGTATATTCTGTAATAGCCTGAGGTCATCATCGTAAAGCTCACTTATGTTAGCCTAAGGTTGATATATTATGTAAAAGCCTGAGGTCATCATTGTAAAGCTCAGTTATGTTAGCCTAAGGTTGATATATTCTGTAATAGCCTGAGGTCATCATTATAAAGCTATGTTATGTTAGCCTAGGTTGATATATTCTGTAATAGCCTGAGGTCATCATTGAGCTCAGTTATGTTAGCCTAAGGTTGATGTATTCTGTAATTGCCTGAGGTCATCATTGTGAAGCTCAGTTATGATAGCCTAAGGTTGATATATTCTGTAAAAGCCTGAGGTCATCATCATAAAGCTCAGTTATGTTAGCCTAAGGTTCATATATTCTGTAAAAGCCTGCGGTCATCATCGTAAAGCTCAATTATGTTAGCCTAATGTTGATGTACACTGTAAAAGCCTGAGGTCATCATCATGAAACTCACGTATGTTAGCCTAAGGTTGATATTTTCTGTAATAGCCTGAGGTCATCATCGTAAAGCTCAGTTATGTTAGCCTGAGGTTGATATATTCTGTAATAGACCTGAGGTCATCATTGAGCTCACTTATGTTAGCCTAAGGTTCATATATTCTGTAATAGCCTGAGGTCATCTGTGAGCTCAGTTATGTTAGCCTAAGGTTGATATATTCTGTAATAGCCTGAGGTCATCATTATAAAGCTATGTTATGTTAGCCTAGGTTGATATATTCTGTAATAGCCTGAGGTCATCATTGAGCTCAGTTATGTTAGCCAAAGGTTGATACATTCTGTAATTGCCTGAGGTCATCATTGTGAAGCTCAGTTATGATAGCCTAAGGTTGATATATTCTGTAAAAGCCTGAGGTCATCATCATAAAGCTCAGTTATGTTAGCCTAAGGTTCATATATTCTGTAAAAGCCTGCGGTCATCATCGTAAAGCTCAATTATGTTAGCCTAATGTTGATATACACTGTAAAAGCCTGAGGTCATCATCGTGAAACTCACGTATGTTAGCCTAAGTTTGATATTTTCTGTAATAGCCTGAGGTCATCATCGTAAAGCTCAGTTATGTTAGCCTGAGGTTGATATATTCTGTAATAGACCTGAGGTCATCATTGAGCTCACTTATGTTAGCCTAAGGTTGATATATTCTGTAATAGCCTGAGGTCATCTGTGAGCTCAGTTATGTTAGCCTAAGGTTGATATATTCTGTAAAAGCCTGAGGTCATCATCGTAAAGCTCACTTATGTTAGCCTAAGGTTCATATATTCTGTAATAGCCTGTGGTCATCATCATAAAGCTCAGTTATGTTAGCCTGAGGTTGATATATTCTGTAAAAGCCTGAGGTCATCATCAGAAAGCTTAGTTATATTAGCCTAAGGTTGATATATTCTGTAATAGCCTGAGGTCATCATCGTAAAGCTCAGTTATGTTAGCCTAAGGTTGATATTTTCTGTAATAGCCTGAGGTCATCATCGTGAAACTCACTTATGTTAGCCTAAGGTTGATATATACTGTAAATATCTAAGGTCATCATCATAAAACTCAGTTCTGTTAGCCTAAGGATGATATACACTGTAAAAGCCTGAGGTCATCATCGTAAAGCTCAGTTATGTTAGCCTAAGGTTGATATTTTCTGTAATAGCCTGAGGTCATCATCGTGAAACTCACTTATGTTAGCCTAAGGTTGATATATTCTGTAATAGCCTGAGGTCATCATCGTAAAGCTCAGTTATGTTAGCCTAAGGTTGACATCTATCACAAAAGCCTGAGGTCGTCATTGTTTTCCACAGCAATTTTATCCTCAGGGTGATTTAGCCTACATAACGACAGCCTGAGGTCATGATAGAAAGCTCCTAAATCAACCTACAACCTAAAGCTACAAATGATTCACTGAACTTAATCAGTGTTTAAAATGTTTTTACGTACATAGTAATCTAACTAGATGAGTGAGTGACCGTTTATGACCCTCATTTTGGTTACACTGACATAACTAGTCAGTTCGATAAGAAATTTCAACCATACAGCTATCTGTTTGTTACCCTCACCATCTGGATTAGTTTTTACTTGGCATGAGAAAAACAGAAAGATTTGACTAAGGTGAACAGGAGAGTGAACAAACAGAGTGTAAAAAGGCAGCTGCTTCCATGAACTTTGAGTAGCTGTTAGGTAACCCAAGCTAACTGCTAATTTAATTAGCTCTGTTGGCCACCTAACTCTCTGCTAAACACTGAAGCTTCTAAAGTAAAGCACTGCTGCTAAATTGCAAACATGAATCTTTGTCTGATTAAAAATCAGCAAAACCAACAATAAGAAGAAAGATGTATAACTCACATAGTTGTTGATGGTGAAGCTCTTTCAAAAATCAACAGAAGAGCAGCACAATGCAGGCAGAAGCACAGCAGACGAAAAAAATTTGAAATGCAGGAGTTGCATGATGATGTCACGCATTATACTGTCTGTGCTTGGACAGGGGTCCTTGGTCTGAGAATAATGGTCACATACCAAAATCAGGAGATGCCCAAGCTAACGGTGGTATACATTACCTTTGCCACATTGGGTAAAACACTGATGGCAGCACTAGTTTAAAATCTGACATTTGAAGCCTGTAATGTGCTTTATTGTGTATGTTTTAGTGTTTCAGTAAATCCTTCAGTAAATATTTCAAGTTGAAGCCTCACTCTTAACACTGGAGGAAGCTTTAGTACAGTATGCTTCACTTTACTTAGAGGGGACAAATACGACTTATGAGCTCTTATAATTTGTTATGATAAGTCTTTTAACTGGATTCAAATGTTATGTATCTTTCAGTAATAATCTATTCCCATGCTGAAGGTTTGTCACTTTACTTGGAGCGTACAAAGACATGTTATAATACATTATAAATGACTCATTAGTAAATCTATTCCCATGATAAAAAGCACATAAACTGTAATGTTACTTTAAGCTCACATAAGGTCTTTAAACCTAAAGTTAAAATATCATAGATCTGTCATTAATAATTTATTCTCATGATGAAATTCTACCACTTTACTTGGAACGTACAAATACGTGTTATAATACATCATAAATAACTATAAGCTACTCAAAATATGTATAATTCATGTGTGGTTAAAAGTAATTATAGCATGGCTCAGTGTGTGTTCATAAGTAGGCAGCTTTGTTAGTTACAATGCACTATGCCAGCTGGGACTGAATTCCTTTGGTATTGACATATAACATATTATGAACACAGCTTATAATGCATTATAATAGCAATTCATAATGCATAATAAACATAGCTATAACATGTTATGTATTTTTATAAATATTTATAGCCATGTCTATAATGCCTATAATGAATGCATTATAATGTGTTATGAATGTGTTTATAGATTCTTATAAACGTGACATTCATAGAAAGTGTTACCGAACCATCTAGCATAATCATGAGCATTTTCTACCAGTCCGAAGAGCCCTTTCATGATGCAAAGAACCCTATAATCATGCAAAGGATTCTTTAAGTGTTCGTGGTTATATATAGAACCATTTTTCACTAAAAAACCCTTGAAGTGCTGTCTTTTTTAAGAGTTTAGGCTAATCTTAATGAGCTATTTAGCTAGCTAAATAAACTTTAAAATGCAAACCATGTTTTGAGAACTTAAAAATAAGCAGTCATGTATAACAGATTGAGCTGCTTGCTATAAAGCCATGTTTGAATACAGCAAATCCTAGTTTAAATAAACATTTTTAGAATTGTTTCTTGCTCTGGCTTATATCCTTGTCTATCATTTGTAAAAAAGTGATTGAATCAGATTGCAATCATTTTCAGGCAAGTTCTTCTGCTGAAGTCTATATTTAAATTGAACCAGTTTCTCACAATTCCTTGGGGTTAATATGGGCTTGGGATCTCCTAAAAGGGGAAATAATAAGGGAAATGCAATGAGGCAATGCTAAAAACAGAACTGGGCAGAATAAAAGAGATATTATAATAATTATTATTCACTATATGACAAAGTCCATCTGTGTTTAATTGGATTAGGATTTGCAATACAGTAGATATCAATATGGGCTTGTACACTGTACTATACCAACTGCTTCTCTGAGGTCTTTGAAAAGTTTCTATTACCTCAGTGACTGAATTGAAAAAACGTTCAAGGAGGATCATAAGTTGAAATGAAAAGGTGTGTGTAATTTTCAGATATAGATAGAAATGAAGTATATAAAGTAATGTGCAAAAGTCAGAGACCACCCTTCATTTATTTAATTTCCAGTCAAAATGGCCCTTATGCACAAGTTATTCATTGTTCAGGTATTTTTGTCCATCTTTCCACAACTTTATGGCTATAGGTCTAAAAGGAAGCTGTTAAGAAGCCGTTACTGAGAAAACTTGTAAATCAATCAAAGAAGCTGCTGGTGTTTTTAGAACAATGCACTGACCACCCCAGAGTCCAGACCTTAACATCAATCATGACAAGTAGGAAATACAACCAGCTTCCAAGACTTTTTTTGAGATTTTTATTTTTTTTGAAAAACTGAGATGAAAAATAATTGCTTGACTGTAATTAACTACAGGTTAAATAAATGCAGGGTACTCTCTGAGGTTTACACAGTATTGTACAACAGACATCTCAGATGATTTCACATAACATTAGTCCAAAAGCAATAGACAGAGGGAATGGACATTTTACATGGGGGGTGATTTTCTGTGATTTCCAATTGCACATCCATGTGCAACCCTCCTTAAATTGACCCATCTTACCTTGTGTTATCTTTTGGTATGGCAGTATGTAGACATGATATGTTGGACCAAAGTGTCTCTGCAGCTCTAAAAACTACATATTGGATCAGATCTAAGCAAATGAAATGTGTGCATCTTCCAGTTCTGGATGTGGGCCCAGTGGACACCTTGAACACCAATGGCAGAAAAGCAGTTAGATCAATTTTCAATTAATTGTGTGTTCTGGAGGGATTCCAAAATCATTTGCACCGAATCCTTCTTCAAGAAACAGTAAAGCAGCCTTAACTGTGAAGCTGTGGTGATTAGAGCAATTTAATGAGGAAATCTGCGTAATATATTATTGATGATACTTGTGTCTCATATCTCATGCCAAGACAATCTTATACATAATGTATTGCATTTGCTGCTATCTCAATTAGAGGTCATTTTTCAAATGACCAGACCGTAAAATAAATCATGAAGCATAAATACGTCCTGCTTTTTCACTGTAGGAGGAAAAATGGTAGATTTATCTGGTAGAATAAACCCATTTAGCATTTACATTCCACCACATTTTTGGTTTAATTGCCCCTTCTGTTTTGAGAGCTGTAATGCATACTTATTGTATTCGTGAATGCCGGAGAGAGTTTTTGCCTCACAGGAAACCATATCACATATTTGTTTAACTACGGCTATGACTAAGCCACATTAACAGAGTTTGGAGCAGGGAATTTGATGTCATCCCACCTTTTCTAATCTGCATTTAAATCCTTACTGGGACCACACTGCTGATTTGATTGTGAAAGAAACCAGGGAGAAAAGGAAGACACTTCAGGACCCAACCAGAGGAACATCCTTTCTGGAAATAATCCGATTATGAGCACACAAAGGACTGATACTTCAATATCCATCTAGATCAGTTGATCTATTATTTCTGGGAATAATGGATCATTTACTAATAGTGAACCCAAGATACCTCAAACCCTCAGGGGTGATCAGCATGATCAAATGTACTACACTCTTTAAAATAAGGGTTCCTAAAGTTTTCTGGACATGTATGTAATGGTCTATGAAAAAAATAGAATATTTACATTATATTAAACTTCAAAAAGGTTTAAAGAACCATCAACTGAAAGTTTCTGTAGGAATCCAAAAGTGGTTCTTCTATAGAATCACTCCAATTAATCCTTTATTTTTAAGAGTGCTATATACATAATTCATAAACATGCTCATTACATATTCACTTACATATTTGAAAGTTTAGTGGGCAAAGCTAACAATAAATATGATGACTTGGGGGGAAAAGTCCCCCCATAATAAGATACCTACCCTTCTTATTTTCTCTCCTGACCAAATGATGAGACCAGATCTAACCTCAACACATTTACTGATTGACCATGCTCTAACTTCTGAGATGTTAGAACTCAGAACCGTTAGCCAACTGTTTTTGCAGCTGTTTTTGAGTTAGACCTCTGCATTTAACCAATCTGTGCAGTGAAACACCCACATACATACACACTAGTGAACACACACACTAGGGGGCAGTGAGCACACTTGACCGGAGCGGAGGGCAGCCCTATCCACGGCGCCCGGGGAGCAGCTGGGGGTTAGGTGCCTTGCTCAAGGGCACTTCAGTCACGTACTGTTGGCTGAGGGGATCGAACTAGCTACCTTCCGGTCACAAGTCTGGTTCCTTAACCTCCAGCCCACGACTGCCCCATGTTAACAAACAAGTAATTTATCATATTAACAATAACGCACCTTTTTCCAAAATCATGCACAGTCTAAAACCCAAGTGCACTTTGTGAGCTAACTAGCAAGCTCATCTATGTCTTAAGATTAGCCTCTATTTGTCATTTCTTTTTGCATCTAGTTTAGAGTTAATGAGTATTCAGAGAGTGAAACAATTTTGGTAAAAGCTCAATCCACTGAACCTAAAAACTGCACTGGGACTGAGACAGACGGAAGCTTCTCTTTTACAGCTTCTCTGAGAGGTTTGATTATGAGCTATTTAGACTTGATTCTGAGATTATTATGCACTGTGAAGAGCAGCTCTGCTTTGTTTTTGCAGAAACATTTTTTTTTGCATATAATTATTACATTTTGACATTTTAAAGTGCAGTTGTTTTAGTTTTCATTTCTCCATGGTGATTTGGAAGAATAGTAAGTAAACAAACATTACCTTACCCCACCTTACTTTATGGTACAAATGTAATCCTAAGGAAATAAATGCCTTAAAAAGATGATTCTTCAAGGGTTCTTTAGTAAAGGCAATTGTTCTATATAGGATCATGAACACTTATTTGCATGCTTAATTGGTTCTTTGCATGGTGAAACGGTTCTTCACATTGATTGAGAATGTGTTATTTATCGCTGCTATTGGAACAAAACCTCATATATCCAAAATGGTAACTTTACAGGTGAAGCAAAAGACATAACTTACTTTTAATGAAAGTCAATAGAACCAGAATTTTGTCCAAGTCATTTTGGGGCATTTCTTTTGGTCCATTCATTGTGAAAGTTACACACAAAGTAAACGGCAACAGACATTTTCAAACTATGTCAAAAAATGAAAAAACGAAAATGAAGATATGAGGTTTTGCTCCGACAGCCACGATACAGCTCTATATAGAAACTTGTTGTCACAAGCTTGACATTGTAATGATAGCAGCTCCACAGACTTTCCTTTCTAGTTTTATATTTTTTAAAAATATCATGTCATATTAGCCAAAAATGCATCACTCACCACATTTTGGGCAATCACATCATGCAGATACACTTAAAGGCCACTTTACTGGAAACACTTTCTGACCATGTGGTTACTGTTGGGTAGATGTTTTTAGGTCATGGACCACTCTCAACCTAGCAGACTCCAGTAACAACACCGTGGCTGATATACACGGTCATATGCAGAAGTTCTCACATTCCCACTCAAATCATGTTTTGTTGATTTTCTGAGTGAAAATAAATTCCTCTTCAGAGAGCTTAAACATGACATTTTGTCTGCAATGTTTAATGTACAATTTGTATTTGTTTTCTGAGTTTAATAAAAAAAACACAAAATATAAATGTTGCCATAACATTTGTACAGTCAATATTTTATTATTTATTTATTTATTTTTTACAAACGTTTGATTCAGCAAATAAACCGTAGCTTCAACACTAATACTTTAAAGAATTAGCATTAAAAGAACACGGCTATATCAAGCATTAAATCAGCCAACGCCAATCAAGACAAATAAAAGAGAATGGATACTTATGAGTCTAATAGAATTTCCACCTGCTATCAGGAGATGCCAAATAAAGTCTGTTGTAAATAAAAATAGGACATACGTCACACATTACCCAACTGTTTTAAGTTAGGGCGACTTTTTTTGATGATTTCTTGTTTTCAAATGGCGTATTGAAATTGTTGCCATTAGCATTACCAAGATTTTATTGATTGCTGGCTCCATCTATTTGCATACTGTGCATGTCTTCCCCCTACCTACCATGTCTTTGCGGTCTTTCCTCCTAGACTATCTTCCCTTGGATATATTCTTACATGGTCCATTGCCTATTCTTGTTATTGTTGGATGTAGGAGTGTGTTACCATATATTCTATTACTAAGTGTGGTTCTAAACTGACTGAACCACTTTTAAACCAGCTGTACTATATTTTACTACAATACAACTACAATACTACTATTTAAGTTACATAAACTCTAGTGAATCAAGTTTAATGAACTTTAATGAGCTGGAAATATGACAGCAGATTAAGTTCAGCCAATTTTAGTAAATTATGTAACAACATTGTCTTGTTTTGAAAAAAAGCCATTTCATTTTATGAAATCCTTTCTACAATCCATAGCTGGGACAAATAATTGTATTGTGTGTGTGTGTACATATGACTTGATTCTATTCGCTTTTTGAATACATTTTGAACATAATATGTTGCATTACTTTTTGTCGGCAGTACTCAAAATTATCTTCAACTTTAAGTGAGTGTACATACTTTTATGCGAATTGTATTCAATATTTTATTCAACTTTATTCAATATTTACAATGCACATCAAGTTTTTTTTTTATTCAATATGCTTAAAGATACACAGATGGAAACCTAGGTAGTGCTATTCTTTTTCACTCAGCATTGTCTCTTTCACTGTAGCTTAGTGGAAAAAAGCAAAGATGTGCTAAATATTACATAGCTGTGTCAGCACTGTGACATGAACAGGTCATCTGCTGTCAACTGAACCAATCATACTGTCACAGCATCACTACTATTCTCCCAGTGATTGATATGTTTGGCACAGAGCCAGTATATAGCCATAAGAGGAATACACCACTCTACACAGTTACACTCTCAAAAATAAAGGTTCCTAAATGGTTCTAGGCTTGGACATACAGTTCTACTATGTGGAGTTTTTTAAACTTTAAGAAGGTTCTGTAGGGATTCAAAAAGTGGTTCTTCTACAGCATCATTTGAAAGAACCTTTACTGGCACCTTTACTTTTTGAATAGTGTACAGAATTACATGGAATGTATTGGACAGAATGTATAGTTAAACAGTTAAAAAAATAAATAAAAGTGAATATAGTTAAATATGAAATAATAACAAAAATGAAATCAATAAATGACTAACAATGAAAGAAATATATGACTAGCTACAGTCAGGAGCTTTGTTTCAGCTCAAGAGAGCTATAATTCATTTTCATATTTAGCACATTTCGATGAAAAGAATACAAAATGTAAGTTTCTTTTTTTAAACCCAAAATATTTGCTTTTGGTTATTAGACTGTCATTGAAGCAAAGTTTAAGTGTAGCTATATCAGTATTTATGTAAAAGTGCGATCAGTCGACACTTTTTCAAGCTCTTTGAAGCATGCTTCTTTTCATTGTTGTCAGTGCATACACATCTACCCAGGGCAACACACTTAATATTTTTAAACTGTACATTTAAGTTGGAAAAAAAAGCGCCGACTTATGAGCCATTCCATTACTTTATTAGTTCAAGCATTAGATGAGCCCTTTGGGGGTGAGGCATTGAATCAGCACAAGCAGTGCCAGCTGTACCTCATAAGTGACATAAGCAGTTGCTTAGGGCCACGAGGGTACCCCCTAAAAACGTCTAGGTTATTACTGTCTTGTTATGTTGTCTAAGATGCTTGAGTGAGGTGAGAAAAAAGAATCTGGTTTCTCATGTCTCAAAAAGAGAACGTACACATCTGGAATAATAAAAAAGAAAAGAAAAGGAAAGCTAAATAGAAAAAGCTTAAAGAGAAAGGTATGTGGTGTGTTAACAATATTTAATTTGTACGGCTTGTACAACCTTGTTTTGAAAATAGTTGGGATGCTGTGCAAAAGTAAATAAAAACAGAAAGCAATGATGTGCAAATCATTCAAACTCTCTCGCTGTCATCTGAATTTGACTGAAGACACATCTCTTTTTACAGCACTTAAGTGAACACTGAGTTAAGTACATATTGAAATGTATTGTATTGCGCTTTGTTTAATTCTGTTTCTTTTTCTCAAGGTATCAACATCAGCTTCTGTTTCTAGCAGTATCTGAGCTCAGGACTATCTTTCTCTCTAACCTATTTGTAACTAGCAAAGATACTTTCTCTGAGTGGACAAGAAAGCACTTTTTGTAAGTCGCTCTGGATAAGAGCGTCTGCTAAATGCTGTAAATGTAAATGTAAATTTAGTTGTTTTGTGAAATAAATATGTTGAATGTGATGCCAAATGAACTCTCAGAGAACTCTTTGTTTCATTAAAGGGTTCTTTGCATGGTGAAAATGGTCTTCAGATTGATGTAAATGGTTCTATATAGAATCTTTTTGAAAAGGGCCTTTACTGTGACAAGCTTGACATTGTAACAATAACAGAACAGGTTCTATATGGAACCATTTTCTTTTATGAAGAACCCTTGAAGAACCATCTTCACACAGAGTGTAGTTTAATAGAAGTCCATAGTGATTGTATAATAAACTGTTAATTTGTGTGTGTGTGTGTGTCCTAATGGTCACAGTTTGAGGGGGCAACCACTAGACAGAACAAGAAGAAAGTAGCTGTGCTGTCCACACCCACATGTGCAGAGACACAGCCAACATGTGTCTGTGTGTGTGTGTGTGTGTGCGTGTGTGTGTGTGGGTGTGCGTGTGTGTGTGTGTGTGTGCGTGCGTGTGTGTGTCTTTCACAAGCTGAAGTGACTCAAAAATCCGACTTTCTTTATCTGTTTAGGGAGAAATTAGCACAAGTTATTAATTATACAAAATAATCGGAAAAAACAGAGCAGGGCAGAGGTTGATTTGAAATGTTTGTGAGATTTGACGTGATGAAAAATGGTGCTTTTGTTCCTCTGAACTGTTATTTTGCTTTGCTTTATTTTGAATCAAAGGATTTGCTTGAATGGAATAAAGCTAATTGAAGTGCTTATATAACCACATGTTTTTTAGCTTGGACTGACAAAATACTGTTTAAAGTATGCTGCAGAACAAAGGACCAAACTGGCCTGTTAACATTTGTGATTAGGAAGCACATATAGTGCGGTGAAAAAGTCTTTGAGCCCCCCCCTTTTCAAATTTTCTTTATTACTGCATAAGAGAACATTGTCTAAACTCAAAACATATTATATTTAATGATTATTTAATTGATTAAAGTAGCAAAGAAATCCAACATGCAAATCACTCTGTGAAAAAGTAATCCCCCCCAGATACTCAAGCAACAGATGAACCAAATTGAATCGATAATGAGATCCAGCTCATTGAACACAGCCAGCCTTGTTGAATGTAAAACCTCCCTCATATAGAAGTTTACCATCAGATTCATGTAGTTGCCACAAAGTTTTTTATAAGCGTCCTAGGCCATTATCATTAGAAAAAGAGATGAGAGGAAATATGGTTGTTGAAATATATCAGCCAAGAAGGGGAACAAAATCATTTACGAGTTCCTAGGATATCAACGAACTACAGTGAGATTAATTGCCTACACATTGAGAACCCTAGAAACACTGGTGAATCTTGCCTGCCGCAATTTCCACAGACCACAGAGGCAAATCATCCAGGATGTCCAAGGAGCTGCAGGTCTCTCTAGCCTCAATAAAGTGTTCATGACTCCACAGTGAGAAATTGCACTGGCTAAAAGTGTAGCAGGTCAGGGAACATTGCTCATTGCTAACTAAAAGAAACATTAAGGCTTGTCTCACATGTGCCAAAAAGACAAACGCACTTTTTGAACTTCTTGTAACATTTTGAACAGCACAGGTCTTTATCAATTTTTGAGAGAGCCTTCCTGTAGAACAAGCCCCCCAAACCTCAAGAATAGTGGGTCGATCAGATGTAAAAGATGGATATAAAAGATCATCATCAGATGCCGACAGGAGTGGCAGCATAACCCAGAGTAACCCAAACACTCTTTTCTTTCTGGAACAGAGATGGATTGCCTTGTTCTTTATCACGGCTTGTTGAGTGCACTGATAGCACTGTGCAGCGGTGGCGTTTTGGACAGCGTGCAGACAGCAGTTAGCATCGGCCACAGTGACGCTTGACAAGGTGTGATGAAGGGAGCGGAGAGAGAGGGAGAGAGAACGCATGTAAACATCAATGGAGGAATTTGCTTCCTTGTGTTTCTACTGAAACTTGACAAGCAGTAGACGTTAATCTCTCGGAACACGCACTCAGGCTGTCAGACTTAAGGAGGCAGAGATGCAGAGAGAGAGTGAATTTGCCCAGGAGCTACATGACAGCCAACAAGCCTTTGAAGAGTGGAGCTTTCCTTCCAAGTGAAAATGTTTTGCTCCTTCTGAGTTAGTGCTGCTGCTAGCTCTTTCTCCCCTAAACACGGATGTCAACGTGTTATCAACCATTTCAGACTGCTCTCTAGGCTCCTTAATGCCTTAATGGCAATAGTTTGGCCAAAAATGATTTTTACACAACGTTACCCTTATTCTGAGTGCAGTCAATCAGCTGAGACATTGTGTCTGAAATTTTCTTTCTTAATTTTGCTCTGAGGCAGGACAACTTTTACATTTTCATTAGCTTGAGTGTCTCTGAACTCTCGACTGAACAGCTACATTTGACCAACACTGTAAAAAATTAATGCTGCCTTAAATTTCCAGTAGCGTGCTCAAAGAATTAAAAAATACATTTTAGGTGCCTCAAATAACCTTCACACATAATAGGGTTACTGGAGGAACCCTTGACAGTCTATAAGCTCTTGCAAAAATAACTTCTGAGTTCATCATTCTGGTTGCATCAAGCACCACTCATCAGTTCTAGGTTCCTGGAAGAGCTCTCTTCTTTTGAGTGAGCCCTCAAGCATCTTTGGTGGTTCCTAGAGGAACTTATAGGCCTAAAAAGAGCTACTTTAAGAAGCCTAGACTATTGGAGTTCCTCAAATTCCTCTTATATTCTAGCAAGGTCCTTCAGTAACCAAAAAGTTTGCCAAATGTGCCAAATTTTTCAATTGTAGTGTTGTGCTTTAAATGTTGGAAAACTTCAGTAAATGAACAGTAATTGTGCCTTAAAATGTGCAGACATATCTCTGTGGAGGATGTGTTAGAGTGTCTCCCACAGGATTTTGGGAGATGAGTGTGGGTGGACTTTGCTCTGACCCACTAGGGAGGTCCAGCGTTATGCTCCCCTGGATGAAAATTTTGTATACTTTTTATCGAGTGCACTTTGAGAGCAACATTAAGAGGTTAGATCTATGCAGATCTTTGTGCTGTTAACAATTTTGTGCTTTGGTATTTTATTCGTGAACACATTAATTATATGACTGAATAATGATGACACAACAGAAAGGTTACACCCTCAAAACATGGTAAAGGAGCTTAACGGTACATAAATGGTCAAAACAAGAAAATTACTAAAGCATACATAGCATAAATATTAAGCTTAAAACAGTAGCAGTATGTAGCACATCATGCGGTACCCCTGGCTCAAGGAGGATGCTGGAGGCAGGGTTCAGGGTTGCAGCCGCCATTTCACTTTTAGTTTCACTCAAACAACCAAAACAAAACCAAACAACCAAAGTCAAACTAGACTTTTCAGTCCTTTTCAAACTAAGCTTTTCAGCTCTTCAGTCCTCTGTCGAGCTGACATCCTCCCTGGGGAAAGACTCCTCGGGGAAAGAGTGCAGGGCGGGAGTGGCAGGGAACAAAGCTGCAGCATGGGAAGGGGCTCCACTGAGGCCAGCATGTCCGGAAAGGCTGTGCCAATCGCAGACACAGCCAGGGTCCCACTGGCATCTTCGCCAGCAGGGAGTGGAGGGAGAAGGAGAGCTCAGACAAAGGATGGGAGGGGAAGGAGGGGGGACCCCCCAAGCCTTCTCAGAGCTGGGACTGGAGGCTTGAAGGGTGGTGAAAGGGGGGCTCCTGCCCCCATGCACACCGGGGGTTGCTGATCAGACAGCAGGGTCCTGACCTGATCTGATGGTTCGCCACCTGCTGCTCCTCAAGCTGCTTCCATCGCTTTTCAGCACACAAAAAGCAGCCTGCAGGGTCTTCATGGCCTCCTCTTCTGCCGTGGAGTCTGCCTCGGTGTGTTGTTGTCCTCCTCCTGGGTTTCAGCACCATGCACTACCCCAGGCTCAAGTAGGAAGCTGGAGGCAGGGTTCAGGGTTGCAGCAGCCATTTTATTTTTATTTTTACTTACCAAACAACCAAAGCTAAGCTGGCCAGTTCTCAGTGGGCTCAAACTAGACTTTTCGGTACTTTTCAAACTAAGCTTTTCAGCTCTTCAGTCCTCTGCTGCTGCTCATCCCTCTTTCTGTTCCCTCTCTGCTCTTTTTAAAAGGTGCTCACGATGCCAGCCAGATCAGCCTCAGCTGGCTCTCATTAAGGGCAGTGAGCAGCCAAGCTGAAAGGGAAGGAGAGCTCATTGCTCCGCCTCCCCATCACCGTGCCATACAGTAACGTCAACTTTAGTTGTACGTTACAAATATTAGTTAACATTACAAATAGACTAACGTTACATGAGGAGCCAAGTTTCTTCTCAGAGACTAAAAATAGTTACCTTCTCAGAGCATGTGTGTGACATAATCTTGTATGTTTGATGGTGCATCAGTGTTGCATCCAATTCAGTTCACTCTCAAATTCACGTTCCCCCTGATCAATCATGGTCGCAGGCGTGCAGAATTGCGCTGAACTAAAACAATGGAAAGTGAGTGGTCAAAAAGTCTCAATTTTCTTAATTTTTCGTACTTTCAGTAGGTGCAGTGCTGTTTGGTGCTGATTTTCACTTGATTCATGAAGGGTAATGTGAATCTGAGGGGAAACTAAATCTGATGCAACACCAGCTACAGCAAAGACCTTAACAAAAAAAAACAACATCTCAGAATTTGCTAATATATCACAGCAGCTTTGGTTAAAACATGCACTCATATTTTGAAAGATGAAAAAAATGCTACCAGATGTGCTAGCAGCATTGATGTCAACTGTTACGACTCAGAAACCAACTAAAACTCTCTGTTTTAAAGTGACAAGACAAAAGTTGAACTAAGCTAATTAGACTAACATTAATTATCAATGATAAATTCTGCATTGACGGTATCTGTTTGCTGTTTCAGATTGATAATGATAAAAGATTGTGTTTGAACTAGTGGATACTATAAAGTTAACATTACTGACCTCAAACAGTGTTGTATGCTCAAAATGCCTTATGTCTTGGATGCGGCTAGTTGACAAGACAGTCCAGTGTGCGTGTGTCTGAGCATGCCCACGTACAGCAAGGGAGGGGAGGGGGTCTGACTGGAAGTGAGAGAGGCTTTGCTGAAGCAACTGTTTATGTTATTATGAGATGTATAAACATTTTTGGTTCATTATGAAACTGTGGTGGGGCAAATTCGACTATGGCAGGCTGCCACAGTCTGGGTAGTCAATGGGAAACATTGTGTTAACTTATTTTCACTTAGAAACATGTAATTTGACCATTATATAATTTGTGCATTTAACTGGGCAGTAAACAGTTATTTGCTCAGAGCAGTTAGTTGGTGTTGTGTGTGAAAACTTTTGGTATATTACTGGCCCCTCTTTTATTTACATCATGTAATTAAATGAAGAAAAACTGCAATGCTGGGAGCAGAATGCAAAGAGTCAAAAGAGGCTTTCAGGGCTCACTACTGTTAAACATATGCAAGAGAAAGTCAATGGCATGGCGAAAGCTCTCTCACCTAACACAGGTTAAAAACCCACTTACCCTGCTTCCAAGGCCTAATCAGCCTCATGTGATAAATTAGGTGGAAAACCTGCACTGCAAGCAGAATATATTATTCACAAAATAAACACAAACGTAAATAATTCATACTTATCTTCAAACATAGCATTTCTAAAAATGTTTAACATTGCAAATATTATACAAAGAAAACAGCTCTCGAGCTAAACACTATTCCTGAAGTTTAATGTTGTTCTGACTTTGGTTCTTAAAGTGTTTTCTTTATCTGCTAGGGACAAATAACGGGTGGAAGTGAAAATCCCTACTTAAATGAAAATCCCTACTTAATTAAGAGTACTGTACATAACAAAGTACTTAACAAAGGAAATTACTCAGGTAAAAATAAATAAGTAGATTATTTGAAAACTACTTGCGTAACTAAGTTTTTACATACATACACATACATACATCTTCTAAACCGCTTATCCTTCTGGGTCGCGGAGGGGTGCTGGAGCCTATCCCAGCTGTCATTGGGCGGAAGGCAGGATACACCCTGGACGGGTCGCCAGTCCATCGCAGGGCAGATTTAAATAATTGAGTTTTTGTATATCCATAATCACAAACCTGAAAATACTGACTTCATACTGGTTTCATTACTGGAAAAAAATCTATACAGGAAAATGTATATGTAAAATGTATATGCTCCACTAATGGTTCTATATAGAACCTTTTTGACAATGGTTCTATATAGCACCAGGAAGGGTTCTTCTATTGTTGCAAGCCTGACATCATAATCATATAAGAACCTTTTTTGGTGCTATATAGAACAATATACACACACAGTATAAACACATTCTCCAACAATCTGAAGAACCATTTTACCATGCAAAGAACCACTTAACCAGTCCTACTCCCAACCCAGTCTTGGAATCATTTGTCCCGCTCCCGCCAGCAACAGAAACGTTTTGCACCCCCCAATGCAGTTCTGTCAAGGTCAACTGACATCCGATATCTGACACATATATTCACAAATACAGCATCCTCTGCTGAAATAACATGGCAGTCATTATCATCAGGCTCACTGTGAGTAACTTCACCAAACACCATTTATTTCCAGTAAACACAAAGCAGGAATTAAACCACAGAATGGTTATTTTTGGTGTTTTGCTGGGCTCGGCGTCTGTGGTCGTCAGACTGAAGACTCTGCCATCTCTGTAAATTACAGAAATTTGTGTGTTGTTTATGTGATTGGCTGCTTGGCAACTCTTTAGAAAGACTTAATTCATTTTAATTGTTTACTGTTGTCCTTTTATATTGTTTATATATATTAATATATGATTTAGTGATCGTTCTACTTTATTTAGGTTATTCTTTATTTTGCTGGATTACACTAAAAAATTTGTCCCGCGCAAGATTCTGCAAAATCTGAGAATGCAGACCTCTACTTTGAATAGCCATCTTTTAAGAGTGTATGTTAACTAAAGTAGCTAGCTAACAGGCACTTGCAATAAAAATAAGCAACAGATTTTAAATTTAATAAATAGCTACCAATTTTCAAAGTAAGAAGAATCAGTAAACACTGTAGTTGCCTGTTTGGCTAGGATTAGCTAGCTGGGCTGAATCTTCTTCAGGCTTAAGCTGGGTTGTATAAGCAGAGATCTCGTCAGGTTTTGCATTTAGCAGCTGATAACAACATTGTTTTCTTTATTTCATTTGAAAACAAATCATGGTTTGGATCAAGTAGTGCTGATAGTGTTCTCCTCTTTCTGTCTCATCTAAACTCAACATCTCTCTATAATGTTTGTGCAGGTGCTTCTCTGTTTTTGATCGGTTGGAACTGAGTATGTTAAAATTAAACCGCACTTTCTTTTAAATGGTTCTTGAGCTGATGCGCTTATAATTTATTTTTACTCTGTATTCTTATTCAGAATTAAAGTAGGAAATAGAAGTATTTCATTAAAAGTTAACTCAAGTCAAAGTAAAAGTACTATGATTCAATTTTACCCCAAAGAGGTACCGTTACAGGGAAAACTGTACTCAAGTACAGCAATGAGAGTAAATGTAATTTGTTACTTTCCACCTCTGGCAAGTAAACAAAAGTTAGCTTTAATATCATTAATGCCATCAGTATGTTCGAGGTAAGACTGTTATGAGAGATGTGGCCTCTTTGAGGATTCACTTTTGATGTTCCATCTGTTTTATAGGCTCTACACTCTGTGAGTGTCCACGGGGGGATTTTATGTCCAGAAAGTTAAGTGCTGTCTTCTCAGAAAACATTTATTCATATTCAGAAGTGAATTGCATTGTGAACAGATGAAGATGTGATTTTTTTTTAATATATGTATATATAAATGGATTGCCTACCTGGCTCCAGATCAGAGTTTGCTGGCTTGCGTGATCAGAGGGAAGTTCCCACAAACCCTCACTATACTGCAGAATAACTGATGAGCTTCCTGATACATTTACATTTAGATGGAATAAACTAATAACCAAATGCCAAAGGGAATCATAAATCATTCTTAAAGCTCCTGTGGCTTCAGACTGCATTTGGGTGCGACTGTATAAAGACAAAGGAGGTTGCCTTTTTTTTTCTTTTTTTGCATGTCAACTAAAGTAATCATCTTCTAAATATATTCAATAATATTCATCAGTGTAATTGAAAATCTACTACAAGAACACTGAAAACAAATATGGAATAGTGAGGCTTCAGGTCTGGATCAGTTTTGCCTCCTTTCATTTCCCACATGATTACTATTGTAACAGGTGATTTGTGGCCAATTGTCAGGCTAATCCACTGGTGATTTAATGATTTCATCAAAGCTTAAAAGAATGGAATTAGTATGAAAGTAATTTAGTGAGATGTACGAAACCATTGATTATCATCTGCAGCAAAGCACTTTGGGGGCTTGCATTCAATCATAATGATGGCACCTACAATTACTTTAATGAACGGCTCTGTTCGCTGTGATTGATTTGCGGGAATCCCTGGATGTTCCTCGTGGCAATTATACATATGGCTTTGCGGTCCACCTCTGTGTTTGTGGGGGGGAGGCAGTGCGTGTGCACGTTTTTTGTCAGAACTGAAGGAAACCAAGAGAAAAACATGGGTAGCCTGCCATATCAGGACCAGTAACGAGTCCTGACAAGCTAAAGCCACACTTGCAACAGGTTCACCCTTCATTTCTTTATGTTACTGAAGATTTGGAATAGGTTTAAGTTAGTGTTGTAGTACTTGGGTCAGGTCTGGATCTCAAGTCCAGTCTCAGGCTTAATTATGGCCTTGTGTCGGTCTCAACATCATTTGGATTCGATCTTGCCTTAGTTTCAACACCATTAGGACACTGTCTTGCCTTAGTTTGAACATCATTAGGACTCGGTCTTGCCTTAGTCTCAACATCATTTGGCTTCGGTCTTGTCTCCGTCTCAACATCATTTGGACTTTGTCATATTTCGGTCTCAACATCGTTTGAGATACTCATTCATCTAATGTTTAAAATCTAATGTTGGGACAATCTGCAGTGGGAGGTTTCAAGTATTTGAGCCACCACAAGCCTTGTAGTCTCAGGGTCCCTGAGATCCCTGGCAGTCAGGGGCCCCTGGGCATTGGCCCCAGTGGCCTAGTCAGTAGTCTGTCTTGCATAGCTGTATGTTTTTCCTATGGGGTAGTAGAGTGTTTGAGTAGTTAGAGTATGATAGCCTACCTTAAGATGCTTATCTAAATGCTTAGATGTTTTGAAAAAAAATTGGAACAGTATTGATATCGGCCAATACCCAGGAGTTTTATACTGATATCATTTTTGGAAAACAAAAAGTAGTATTTGGTCTTTGATTCTCTAACCAAAGTATTCCTTTTTGGTTAATGAAGTTAATATTATGAGTGGTTTTAGGTGTAGCCATAGCAATACTTAGCTACAGTAATGCAGATATTAATGGAAATACCCCACAAAGGCAGTAATACAATCCTTATGTGGATTCAGTCCAATCATGTGAGTATGTATGTGAAAGAATATAGGGACGAGAATGAATGTACTGTGGTGTTGCCATGGACTTTGCAGTTCCGTGGGGAGCTTAGGGGGGTGTGGCCATGCAAAGTAGCTCTCACATGCGTCACACTCCTGGTTAAAAGGACATTTTGTATGGTTGTGGTTGTTGTTTTAAACTGAAATATGTGTATGTCTGATTTAGGTTTTTTTTTGTTTTTTTTTTAGAATTACAATGTAATGAATACATTATGTTGTGTTTTTCTGTTGGTGGCTTTCCCCTGTTTTTTCCTTGTAAGTTGAGTTTCCATTTTTGTTTGGCACAATAAAAGAGCTTGATAATTAGGTAATTATGCATAATTAATTTTAGCAGATTGATCAGAATAAGCTATTCTACTATTCTCCTTCCTCTATACATCTGGTTCTGTCTATTAGGTTTAACTGTGAGCAAATGTGAATAATTTATAGATTAGCCCAAAGTCATGCTGTTACAGCAGTATGCATTTTTCATAAACAAAAGCATGTTTATATAGTTTGGTTTTGAGCTAAATGAATAAAACATACTAATTTTATTCATAGTTCTATTGATTTTCATTGCTAGTCCCTCTGGTTAGTGGAGTATTGTGTACTGGATATTTTATGAGCCTAACCAACTGCATGAATTACTGGTTGTGAAATCTATTTATTTGGTCTATGCACTGAGCTTTTGCACCTTTACGTGTTCAGCAGAGTAGGTAGATCTCTTAGAATCTACATATTTCTTACAGTTTTTGCATGGTAAGTGTGCCACCATCAGTCACCTATATGTGTGCAGATCCTGCTGTAAATAGAAGCTTTTCTCCTCTGGGAGAAAAGTGCTACTCTTCCCCATCTTTAATTCCTGCTATATTTAGCCATGCTACAACTGGCTAGCCATGTTTGACAGGCATTAGAAAGCAGTCAGAAAGACATCCACTGTATGGTTAAAAGTTAAAAAGCATGTAGCCAGCCCTCCTAATTACTGAGTTCAGTCATTTCAGCCCACCCACTGCAGGTATTGAATCAAGCACAAATCCATGCAATCTCCATAGACAAATCCTGGCAGTAGCTCAGTGACTTTAAATGGAAACCTATTATGCTCGTTTTCAATGTTTATTAATTTATTTTTTGGGTCAACTAGAATAGATTTTCATGCTTCAGTGTAAAAGCCCAAGAATCACTATGCACAATGCCAAGCATCACCTGGAGTGGTGTACAGTATGCTGCCACTGGAGTCAGGAGCAGTGGAAATGTTCTCTGGAGTGATAGATTATGCTTCACTGGTGTTTGGCAGATGGCAGTAGAACGCTTCCGACTGGAATGCACGGTGCCAAAACTAAAGTTTAGTGGAGGATAATGGTCCAACTGCATTTTAATGCCCATGGTTTCGGAATGGGAAGTCCAACAAACTCATATAGCTTTCCATATAGCTTTGGCCATTTAGTGTATATTGCCACAAAAAGCCTGTATTGCTATCCTTGTGAAAGATTAGCTTTTAAAGGGCCAGGGCCATTGCTGGGTTGTCGGGGAGGGGGGTGCAGGGAAGGTGAAGATGATAGGGCCTGTAGGTGTGTGAAAGAATTTAAAGCCACCTTAAAAATATACCATTTTTACCTTGTTAGTTGGGACTCAGATCTAGTGGTCTTGACTACAAGACTACCTCTAGGTTCATACATGGTCAACATTATCACCTGCATTTAACAAACAGTGCCTCTATATCTGCGACACATGGCATGCATGTGCTTCACCTTTTTTCTTTCCTCTAGCTCTTTCATTGTTTACTGCTCAAACCATTCATTCAGTTGCATCTCTGACCATCCCACACTACAGGACATGTGAAGGTTTTTGTTTGTAAAAAATCTAACCTTTGAAAATATCAGAATGCCTCTGATCACTTTGGAGTTAGATCTGCAGGGCAAAGATTGACTTGTTTCTCATCTCACACTACCAGATCATCCGTGCTGTCAGTCACTTCCAATCGAGCCCAAAATGGTTTAGAGTTGAAGAGTGGGAGTGTAGGACAGGACGAAAAAAGAGAAGAAAAGAAGTAGAAGTAGCCCAGGAGCAGTTAATGGGCACAATTTGTACTTATTCTTTTCTATTCTTTTCTAAGATGAGTAATTTTTTTTATCATGCTGTTTCAGTACGCAAGTCAAAGCAGAAAAGCTAAAAAAGTCTGGAAATAAATCTGGAAATTCAAAACAATTAAACTTGAACTGAACTACCCATGAAGGTGCAAAAGCAGTAAAACTTATGTTGATTGCAAGTGCAGACTCCCATGCTACCTGTTAGCAAGTTACCTTGTGTTTTTTTTCCACTAGATAATAAGCATGTGCATGAATGCTTGAGTACTCAGTTAACTGTTTGAGATGCCAGCAATCGAATCGAAATATCACTATGCAGGTTCCATTTCAGTACAGGAAGACAAAGAACATATACAGACTAACAGTTCAATGAAACACTGTTTTTGTGCTTTAACAGGACTGTAAAATGTTGTAGTTTTTGCTCATATTAGTGTGTAAGTATGTATATTACACTGTGTCACTCTGAAACACAAATGCCTAAATGGAATGTGTGGCCAAGGACGCGTTGTTAGAGATGGAAATATTTCTCTGACAAAGAGACAAGGAGAAATGATTTTTCATTGTTAATTAATTGTTGTACCAGTTTGCTTTAAATGACATCTGTAGGGGCAGCCCCTGTTATTCCTTGACTTTTTCTGAATCATAATACATGTTTTTAAATGCATTCCTCCACTCGTGGCTATTTTGGCCTCCAACAGAAGCGCTATCACCCAAAAAACCTCTAACAAACAAAAATCCCTAACCTAGTTACTTTTGGTCGAAGTACTTTTTATCCTTACTGGCTGTTAATTGGATATCCGTTCATTATCTCTTGTGGATACTCAAATGTCAAAATTAGCCAGAATACACATCCCTACACCCTCAGAAATAAAGGTACGAAACTGTGGTACCCCCAAGGATGCATCTCAGTACCTTTAGTCAGGGAACATAATTGTACCACATCCCATTGATATAAGTTGTACTGACTCCACACACCCTGTCTCGTCTCCAGGCTTTTTATTTTATTGTTCTGTTTTAAGACATTAGGATAGGAAGAGGTACAAAAATGTACTTCTCACTGGAGAAAAACTTATTTAAGGTACACAGTTGGACCTTAAAACCACTGTTGTACCTTTGAGGGAACATTCACATTGCTTGTACCTTGATGAACCTTGATGTGCCTGAACAGTGCCTTTATTTCTAACAGTGTACCAGTTAACTACTGTATACTTCAGTTTGGCTTTTAACATGTTAGCTGACTGACTGCGTATGAGAAAGAGAGCAGACTTGCTGTAGTTTCATTGGAAGTGGAAGATAAAAAGCCGGTCAGGGCCATTTGCATCTTATTCATTCCTTTGCCTTTGCTCATTCCGTTGAAGAAAGCACTGGAGGTTATTGAGAGAATAGGTTCATTTTGCCAACAGATATAATGGACTTCAGTATGGCCTACAGTGGAATAAATTCAATGAAAAATGAAAGCAGGTTTTTCTTTATAAATCACCTCTATAGCCCATGCTGCCTTTATTCTGTCAATTCCAGTGGCCAAACAGGGCATTCCTAATACACACTGGGCTTGTCATGACTCTTTCCTAGAATCTCTACAGCCCATTCAAAGTTCATTATATAGAAAATCTCCTGAATATAACAGAATGGAGTTGCTTTGTTTAAATATGGCCTTGTTTTCTGTTATGACTTCTTAAATTAAAAAAAACATTGGAAACACAATTAGTGCAGGAAGGTTGTGGAATAATCTTAGCCAAAGCCAAAAGTGACAAAGGATTTTCAGTAAGACCTTTTGTTCATGTAAATTGAGTTTGCTGAAAAACCTTTGGATGACAGTCTGCTGTTGATAGATATTTCTATCTTTCACAATTTACTTTTCAACGTCCAAGTATTACTTTCGAGTGTATGAGCGAGATTGGACTGAATGGAACAGATTTTTTTAAAGAGACATCAAAGAAAATCCAATTTCTGTGTCATGCTGGATAATGGTGTCCATTCAAAGCCCTCTTTTGAAAACTGAAATGAACAGAAAGGCTGATATGAATACTTCTCTGGCTCACCCCATCACTCTTTTCCTTTTATTCAGTCCTTCACTCTACTTCTCTGCCCTTTAGTTAAGAGTGCAAAACTTTTGGGTGGTGAAAATGTAACCAGAGAAAAATCCACAGTAGCTTTTCAGCTGATCAAAAGGCAAAGCATTGTGTTGAAGCTGCAAGCATATTGTGGCGTCCGCCACAGGCACTGCGCAGCTGTAGGGGCCTTGGGGGTGTGACCATGCTCTTAAAGCGAGCCATACTCCCACTTTAAACGGTCAGTTTGTTTTGACTGCTGTTATTGTTGCTGAATAGTTAGGCTTTAGTTAATGGTAGTAATTATAACTGAGGAAGGTGGATTACAGCATGGTGGAAGTGTCCTCCAGTGTTGCCCCCTCCCTTTGGTTCGTGTTTGAGTAGCGCTTAGCTGGGCATATCTTGCTGTCTGTTGAAATGCTGGTTCAAAATAAAAGGGCATTTACCAATATTTGCACTGCTTGAATGAGTTGTAGGAGTACAGACAATGGCAAAAATAATGCCTGTGTATCAAGGCTTTTATATTATGTTTTATATTGTGTTTTTGAGCATCATCATTGTCTACATAAGTCATACTGCGAACAGTGGCATAACGTTGTTTTTCCAACTGGGGGTGCCCTTATTCATCACTCTTACATATATGTCCCATTTATTCATGAATTATGTCTACTTAAGTTTTAATTTTTCAATATAACTTATCTCAGATTGGCTTACAGTTCGCACCTCAACTGTATTAGCAGCTAACATGTGGCCTGAAGCTTTGGATAGGAGATAATGTGGTCAAGCGTTGTACAGAAATAGCAAAAATAGAATTTACCCAATTTTTACTATCAGTTGTTTGGAGCCTTGCTTCTTTAGTTGAAAACTAGAGCTATGAGGCTAACACTGTTAACAAATATGAGAACTCAATAGTCACCCAAGCAGCCCAAATCATTTCTATGAAAATACATCACAAAAATTCAACCCTCTGAAATTGTATCTTGGTCTTCATTAGACTTGCTGATGTGGTTTAGGATATGGTATGACTTACTGTGAGCCATAGAAATGATCCAGAGTGTCTATGAATAGTGCTTTGTTGTCCAGAATAGATCCTAGCTAGTCCAAACTACCTTTGAGCTAAAATACTGCCAGTAACAAGAGTCAGTGCTGATACCTAGAAAGAAAGATAAAATACAGAAATAAGATATAAGTGCAAATACAAGATGTTTGTTTCAAAAAGTACTAAATTAATGTGAATTAAAAATTTTCTCAAGCCAACGGGTCTTCAGTCTGTGTTTGAAGACTGTAAGGAACTGTAGGGGGCTGTTTGGACAGACATTGGAAGTCCATTTCAGCACTTGGGTACCAGGACAGAGAAGAGTCTTGATGCTTGTCTTCTAAGTGTCTTTAAGTTGAGCCGTACTTGACACTCAAAGGTTTTAAGGGACTGATAAAGTTTTTGACCATTTGCATCATGAAGGAAGAAATATGTCGATTTCTGGTTTTATAGTCAAGCATCAGTGTTTGAAATCTGATGCTACAGAAAGCCATTAAAAGGAATGTTAGGGTGGAGTGACATGGGTGTACTTGGGAAATTCAGGGGCCTGATGGTTCTGCAGTAGTCAAGCCCTAAGATAACAAGGGACTGATCAAGCACCAGGGTCACCTACCTTAGAGAGAAACGGTCTGGTTTGCAACATGAGCTGAAAATTATAACTAATCATACAGAATTACAACAAGGCTTTGTGCGTCTTTGGACAGAGTGACCAAGGAATTCTTCGAAACCCAAGTCTCAGAAGGTGGAAAAAATAGAAAAAAGGTTATATTTTTCACATTAGGTTATGTTTTCTTGGTAACAGGTAAGGCAGCGTCCTAGCATCCCTAATGGATGAAACCAATATGAGAATATGAATGCCACTTGAAAAAAAATGTGCTTTCATTTTACATAGTTTTCTTTGTTCAATGGTAGAATCTTATTGTAAAATATGTGGCATTTGTGGCATTTACAATTAACCTGAATGTGTTTGTTTCATTGTGCTAATAAGAAAACATTGCATTTCTGAGATGATAAAAGATGGAAAAATATTTTCTTCATGTGTTAAATGGGAATTCCACTATTTATTTTTCAAACTTTCTGCATAATTAATGGTCAAATGGAAATATAAACAAAGTCATTCAGAGTGGTTTGATATAAAATAGTTAATTGTTAGAAAAGCATGCTCAGCCCTTTACAGCTTTAGTGGCCCCTCACAGCTCACAGCTCTGTCAAGCCAGCCGTCTACACACATCTTTATGATCACTGTTGCACTTTGCCACACACTGTCAGCTTTGAGGTGCTATTTCAGGTTGTCAGGGTATGAGCTGCTTGGCTATGCATGAGTATGTCCATACGTATATTTATGCTTTCCATCAGCTCTATGTCCACACTACGCAGCCTCCCTCCAACAGGAGCTTGTGACGACGCATCTGCAGTCCACAGATTCTTTCCTTGGACGTGCACTAGTGACTATGAATACCTTATCAGCCTCTTACTCATGCTGAATCCTTGGATGAAGAGTGTCCAAGGCCTGGGCTCCCAGAGTGCTTAGAAGAAGTTTGAGATCAGTTTCCATCACAAGCTGAGTGATGGTTTGAGACTTTCAACCAAGTAGAAAGTCTTGAAACCGTTCACATGCCCATTTCAGGCCTAGCGCTTCTTTTTCCATCTGAGTGTAGCGTTGCTGCGTGGTAGTAGAAAAGTGTGGCACATATGCTACATGTTTCCTCTCTTCTCCTCATTTCTGCAAAAGGACTTCTCCCAGTCTGAAATATGAGGTGTCAGCTGACAGTTTAATGTCTTGGTTGGGGTCATGTATAGGTAGCACTTGTACTGATGTTAGCTCCTCTTTCAGCATTTTAAAGGCTTTCTCCTGGACTGGCCCCAAGACCTTGTAGGTACTTTTGGACATTAAGTCTAAGACAAGCTTTTCCTTCTCTGCTAGCTAGGGAGACAGAATTTCCCCAGCTGGTTGACCATACTGAAAAAACGCCTCGTATCACTCACATTTGAGGGCTGTGTTTTGAGCATGGTCTCTGTTTTGTTTTTTTCCTAGGGTTTCAGTCACGTGATTTTTCTGTTGTGGTCGCCATATTTGGGACCAAATGTCTGGCTTCGCTGCTTCACACCAATGAACCTAGAGGTGAAAGATGGCTGAAATTACTCGCCTTACTTTGGAAGAGAACAGAATTACAACAGAATTACAACAAGGCTTTGTGCGTCTTTGGACAGAGTGACCAAGGAATTCTTCAAAACCCAAGTCTCAGAAGGTGGAAAAAATAGAAAAAAGGTTATATTTTTCACATTAGGTTATGTTTTCTTGGTAACAGGTAAGGCAGCATCCTAGCATCCCTAATGGACAAGCTGATTATGACAGATGTGAACAATGCTAGCCTTTAGATCATTTTTGCTATCATTACCAGCTGAGAGAGAAACAGTTGTCCCCCTAATGTAGCTAGCAAACAGCTGGTATAACTTTACTTCTCTGTTTCTGGAGATTTAAATTACATTAAAATGGAGAAACATACACATTAAATATAAGACATTTTTGATAAAAATACCTTATATTATTAGATAATTAATCTCTTCTTGAGCTGAACGAGGTGTGTACAGCAGAGAAAAACACTAAACTATTGTTGCTGTCCCATGAAAAACAAGTATCTCCAAAATATTAACTTTACAGGAAAAGGCAAAAGCTCTCTTACCTTTCATTGTAAGTCAATATAAAGGGATTTTGTTCCAAGTGATTGTAGAGCATTTCTATTGGTCCATTCATCATGAAAGTTTTACACAATGTAAAGGACAGCTGGTTTGTTGAAATGATGTAGAAAACTAAAAATCAGCAAAAATGGAGATACATGGTCTTTGGACAGCGACGGTATACAGTGCAGCGGGTGCTCTAAGCCTGGAGTCTGAAAACTCTGAACTAAAGGTCTGTGTGTCTCTCGTCATTCTCAGCTTCTGTCACATCTTGCAGGTGAATCATTCACAAAGCACAGCAAGGCATCATGCTAGTGCAGGAGGCGACTGTACAGTGTGACGTTACATGAAACGAGAGAATTATGCCTTAATGCCATCTGCAGAGATTATTTGACCCAGAAAGTGAACTTCATTCTTTGACAGGTCACACCAGTCAGTGTTTAGTGGGATGCCAGCATTTTGTATTTTCTGTAGCACCGTGTGAAATGTGCGTCATGCTCCACTTGCGTTGTGCCCCAAACAGCCCGTCATCCATCTAACATCCAAGGACCATCTAGTTCTTCTGTGCCCTCAGACACCATCCTGCTGTGAAAGTGTTCAGGTGCGGAGGTGATGCTGAATGGGAGATGAAGGTTGTAATGAAAGTTGTATGCTTGGCTGACTCAACTGTTAGAGGAATTTGCCAAAATCCCATTTTGGCATCAAGCTTACTAAAAATTGTGGCTCTTGCCAGCATGCCAAGAGTCTCTACAACTGAAGGGAGCATGTACCACTCTTTACATACGACCCCATTCAGCATGATTAGATCTAGACATACGTGGAGAGTTCTATTCCTCTTTGGAACTACCACCATTTCTGTTCACCAGTCAGTTGACTCCTCCACTCTACTAATGACCCTGATGCTCTCCATGTGCTGGAGTTTCCTCTTTAACTTTGTGCATTGGCGGTAAAGGAATCTGCCTTGGAGTCTTGAGGGAGGAGGGCACTGCATCAGGTTTTAGCTTGATGACATAAGGCTGTTGGATGACCCCAAAACCGCTGCACAGCTTTGGATAGCTTCAAAAGATGATTTCCCGCTTTTATGGCATGTGTTCCTCTGCTTGGTCTCAGTTTTATAGGCTTTTCCAATTTGGGTGCTGCACTACTCTTTAACACTGTTAAGTGTGCAGGCTACAGCTAAATCACTGCGCAAACTGCTCTGCTGCCGTTTAACCTCTTCTGACTGTCTCCTTCAAGAGTCAGGTCTTTACTGAGTAGATAAAAATGGTCTGCTATCTGCTAGATCTACAACTAATCTGTCTCGTATCGGCTCATCATGTAGCAGTCCCTAATTGCACTGTTCAGCTAAAGCAAACAAAGCAGTGACAAATGAATCCACACCTTCGTTTCCCCTTGTTTCTGATATATTACTGTTAGGAACATCATGAGTTGTGTTAAATAGAAATACTACAACTACAGTCACACATTTTATAGCATGAAATCTAACTGTATTTGATTCACAAATCCATTGTATCAGAAAAATGAATATCAGTGTGCATATGGTGACACCCTGATCAGGCAGCATTCCTAAACATTTTATATAATAACTGTAAGGGAGCTTTTAGAGGCATTAAATGCTTTGAACATCTGGTTCCTATCACCACCACTGTGAACTATTCTGACTTGGTTAGTTCTTTAGAACAGATCATTTAACGTCAAACCACTCTGAATGACTTTGGTTACATCTTAACTGTCTAATTACGCAGAAATTTTGAAACTTTGGTGGAATTCCCCTTTAATATAGCTTAAAGCCTTGAATGGTGCGCTTTTCAAAATTGCTGTTTATCCTTTTGTCATGAAATGTTTACAAATGTAAAGACTACATAGTGTTTTCTTAAGACAGCAAGGTTTCATTTTGGCTATGTGACATTACTCACATGCTGTTTACAGCTAATCTGAGGTTAATGGCAGTTAGTGGTTCACCAGCATGTGCTCTGTTTTCGGTGAAGAATCTGAACTGAATTGCAGTGGTTTTGCATAAGTTTTCACCTACGTTTGTGTGTAAAGTCTTTAATAAGTCCTTAGTTAGCATTAGTTAGTTTTAAACTGTTTTTATTTGGTCACACCACAAATCCTAAAGTTGTGTCTTAACTAGTCACAATACACTAATGCAAACATAGCTTTAGCACAATGATAATATGTTCAGAACTGATGCATGAACCTGCTGCCATGGAAACATGACGGTAGCTTGTACTGACTTTTTCATGGAAAAATATCCAGTAAAGAGAGCAATGTGTACAGGCTAAACTGAATAAAACTGAAAGTAGTGATTTCTCTGTTTATTCTGTAATGAGTCCTTACAACAATCAAATATGCAGCTTTTTAACCCTTGTGTGGTATTGATGTGTTTGTTACTCAGTGGTCTGGTGGATCCACCACATTATTGTTTTTTTTGTTTGTTTGTTTTTTTTTTGTTTGTTTTTTTATCAATACAGCCATAACAATTTATGTAAAAATACCAGATGTTTACAATATCACAAGTGACTAATGTAGGGTTCTCCTTTCGCAGCTGTAGCCAGTCAGCAGCCTGTCCATGTTGTCTACCCTCACACACACATATACAAGCACATACACACACAGACACAGGGTTCACCCCAACACCACATGTGTAATACGAATGTGTATGGGGTGTACAGTGTGAAGTCACTGAAAATGTGTTATTTTATATGTTCTTCACAGAAAATGAACAAAGGCCAAGGAATCTGAGGTTAAAATGATAATAAATCACATCATTTTTTCTTTTGGTAAACACTGAAAAAGGGTCCAACAAACCCCAACACCACACAAGGGTTAAACATTTCTGGCCAGCCGAGACTCACTGAACTAAAGCTGTGGCGGCTGGCTTCTTGTTCAGAGTTAAAACACAGGGCAATGATAAGAGCTGTGAGTAAAATCACACCATATAGCATTTAGTGTTTTTAGCTTAGTTGACCAAAAATTTTTTTGCACTTTCTGTATGGTGTCTGTTGGTGTTCCCAACACTTATGCTTGCTTAAGGGGAGGTGTAAATATTTAGTAACTACTAAGCTCACCATTAATACTAGTTTTTGTGGTGCAACCCGCTTTAATTAAATGCATTAACCTGAACTTACTAAACACTACAGTTAAAGCTGGCCTACGTTTGAACTTATGTACAGCTGGTGCAACCGGCCCCTGAGCTCCAGTGTTAGCAGGTGAGCAAAATCACTGGGGTAAAGCCCAGAGACAGAGTGAAAACTTTTCTTCCAGCAGGGATTGAGGGGAAAGGAGCCGTCAGCTTCACAACTACTGAAAAGCCTTTGATCTCTGAATCCAAACACAAACTGTCTGACAGACTGCAGGCTGATGGCTACAGACAGATGCTTTACTGCTCGCTACTACAGTCTCACTCAGAGCTGAACTGCACACAGCTTCCCTTCTGATGAGGTAAATGACTAAAAATCTGCGAGTGGAAAGGCCATTAGACTGATGAATAAAGCATTAGGTTTGTGTCACAGTGCATTTCAGTAAGAGCTTTAGCTGACAGGCGGTGGGTAGTCTCAGTGTGTGGCACTGTATTGAGCTGAAACTACGATAGCTAAATTAAAGAATAATTTTGCTTCATTTTTTAAGTGTCTGCATGATTAAGGTATTAAGATGTAAACAAAGTCATTCAGAGTGGTTTGATGTGACCATTGTAGAGACAAGCATCAGAATTGTTCACAGTGGTGGTGACAGGAACCAGACATCTGAACTGTTTAATTCCTGGAGAGGTCAGTTCCAACTTGGTTCTAATATTCTGATGCTCTTGAAGGGGTTCAGTACCTAAATCAGGGCTGCATTCATCCCAGAGAAAATGTAGCAAAACGTTGATTTAAATGGAAACGGTGGTGTGTTGAGCACAGTTGTGTTATGCAAGTGTTGCAACTATGGCAGCTGAGAACTTCACAAAAAAACTTTAGAATAAAATACTTATGACAAACATCTTGTAATGTATTTAATTGCTGTGTAGACCAAGCTGCATTTGTAGAGGAATTTATTAGCATCCACAGTGTGCACTGCCTTTTAATATGACGGGGTTTATATGCACGTCGCTGCTGATTGGGTAACACCTCTGACACACCCATCGAATGGGAGAAAACGTACCTCAAAGCCTGTTGCACACTGTTTCACACCATTCCAACAAAACATTGTCCAACCTGGAAACCATATCAAAATGGTGCATAGCCTGTTGAACATGGAGCTAAACTCTGTAGGGTGGTAGATCTCTAGGACCAGGGCACCCCCTGCTCCCTCATAGGAAGTTATCACATGAAATGCTTATGAATGCACTGCCTGATGTGTGAGATACTGTTTTACAATAGTTTTCAGAGAAGCTTTTGGCCTAAAAATCTGCTCCCCTTGCCAAATAGGTCCACTTTGTAGTTCTACAATTACACACTATAGTCCATCTGTTTCTCTGCATACTTTGTTAGCCCCCTTTTACCCTGCTCTTCAATAGTCAGGACCCCCATGGACCCTCACAGAGCAGGTACTATTTGGGTAGTGGATCATTCTCAGCACTGCAGTAACACTGATGTGGCCGTGGTGTGTTAGTGTGTGTTGCGCTGGTACAAGTGGATCAGACACAGCAGTGCGGCTGGAGTTTTAAACACTGTGTCCACCCACTGTCCACTCTATTAGACACACCTACCTTGTTGGTAAAGTCAGAGACATTCCTGTCCATTCCTGCTTATTAAAGGACAGGGAGAAAGGAGGGAGCTAGCAAAGTATGCAAAGAAACAGATGGACTACAGTCTGTAATTGTCGAGCTTCTATATGGTAAGTGGAGCGGATAAAATGGACAAAGAGTGTAGACACAAGGTAAGTGTACCTAATAAAGTGATCATAAAGTGTGTGTGTGTGTATGTATACATAAAAAAGTCAGAAGGCACAGGTGGTTTTACTGTTCGTTAGGCATGACCCTGGTTTAGATACCCAAGATACTCAATGATTAATCTCCATGTGCCTGCATGTGAAAGCTTGACATTTATGATGAACAGCCTTATTGTGTATAACATGAGGAGGACCTCAGCAGCTTAAAAAGAAACTAGGAAAAAGGCAATTATGTAAATATGTAGAAAGAAAAGTAAAATCACAGTAAAAGCACTACTGTCACCACTGTATTGTTTACTGGAGTACTAATTACTACACAATTGATATCACAAACGCACTTCAACAAGAGGTATCTTGTCCAGTGAAATTATGTTAAATTCAGGCAATATATGTAAAATAAATTTTCATCTTGTGATTGTTGTAAGCTTATTATGAGATTGTTTAACTTTGTTTAACTTATTTTTTTTACTAGTTTTAAGTAATTTAAGTACAATTATCTCACAATATTTGCACATAATTGTGCTTGTTTTGAGAAATATATGTGAAACAAACAAAACTGTCTGCTAATATAGCAAGTGAAAAATGTCTAGAAATAAGTTAAATAATCTAATAATATTCCTACAGCTGTCTTTTTGCTCTTAGCCACTGTCCTAAGCAATTAAAATCCTGTAAATAATCTATGGTAGTGCAAGCCAGTTGTAAAGTCTTGTTTGTTGTTTTCCATCTGGTTCTATCTACTGTTGATGGCAGGCTTTAATCCAAGATTTTAGATAGTGATTTTGGACTTGCTTGATGGATTCTTATTTTTCAAAGTATTTGCCTTCTTTGAGTTTTGCAGGCCAAATTGTTAATGATAACAAGCTTAAAATAAACCTGCACTTGGATTTCACCAAATTGTGAGTTCTGGCATTGCAGTTGGCAAACCTATTTTCTTTCCAGCCTGCTAAGTCTTTTGATTAGCTTCAACAACACAGTCCAGCTGCAGAATAGCATTTTAAACTGGAAATTCAAACAAACTCTAAACAAAGATTACAGTTTCTCAGTAGGTCAAAGGGGATCTCTGGAAATGTTCCTTACAGAGCATTGGTATAGTTTGTTATTTTGTATTCGTCACTTTAGCTGCCAGGCAGTTCCTCTAATGTCCATGATCTTTTAATTTCCAGAATACAATTAATAACACAAGCAAACTTGCAAAATGTTATCCTTAACTAATGGTCTTTCTCTTGCAAGAAGTAGCATTATATTTTGCTCTCACTAATCTACATGCTTAACTGGAGTTTTTTGGAGGGATTTTCCGGCCATGCTAACTTACATTACATCCATGAGCTAACAATAAAAATGTTATCCTTCAGAGTATGTTGACAAGTGCACTATCACCACCCCCCACCCCACACTTTGAGCTCTGCCTTCACAAGGCATTGGATTGGTTTAGAACTTTTGGTTTACACTTTGTATTCACCCAAAAATCCCACCACTTTTAGCTCTCATGGTCATCCCCAGATGTTCTCGTTACGAGATCATGCTTGGCCCCACAAGACTGCCTTGCAGCCTGAGTGTGTTCCATTGAACTGAGCTGAACTGTTTTCCATGTCGTGACTAAGGTAGCTCAATTAAGCAAACCCAGACTAAACAAACAATTTGAGCAGTCACACCACACTTGCTTGACTACAGAGAGCCTGAGAAAGGTTTCCAAGAGTTCTTCTCTAACAAACCTCAGGGTGTCTCTCAGCTAAGAGACAAAAGGAATCCACAATGAGCATCTTTCATCCGCTGAGCAACAGTTTGTATTATATTTTGTCACTATTATAGGACCTTACAGCCAACAGACTCCTAAAACAGTTCAGCCAAAATGACTACAGACATGGACACTGGGTGAATGGATGAAAGGTTTGTTGATGAGGGTTGACACAAAATGCTTTAGGTTTTGCAGAGGTTGGGAGAATCGAGCAGCACAGTTCTCCCTAAGGCCAAGGTTTCTTTACTTCTTGAGTGACTCTGAAGGGCTGACAGAACACCGCTGGTTAAATTCGTGGAATGTTGTGTCTTCCATGTTCTCTACACTGTCTTTCCTCACTGTACGCACAGTGGGTACATGTGTGTTTCCATCCCTAATTGGTGGATTGTCTCTATTGGAAGTGACCTGTTCAATGGCTTCTCTCGGTGAAGGGTGACCACAGCAAATCGGGTTGAGGAGGAAGAAGAATAATTGGCCGGTTATGTTGCGAGTTTTTGAAGCCAGTATGTCTGAAAAATGGCTCCCATCTGCTTTACAGTTCCAGAAAAGTTGGCTCCAATTATGCACCGTGTGGAATTTATATTAACTAGTCCAGCTTTTTAAGTGTTTTTTTTTCCTCTTCTCACTAAAAGATGACATTTCCTGGCTCTTTCATGAAGGCCTACTCCAAAGCCTCACTGTAATTGTTTCTCATGAATGACTTAATTGTTGTAGCAATTACAGAAATTAATTGGGATGCTTTGCCTGAGGGTTATATCCTGCTACGTGTGCTATGCTTGCTCAACATGAGATCCAATCCTGAGAAAATTGATTTCACTAAATTACTCACACAATCCTCAGTGGTGAGAAACAGAAAGATAAAGAAAGAGAGAACGTGACGGAATACAAAAGCTCTAAATATTTCTCTAGTTATATTAACATGCATACAATATCCAAACTAAATTTTTTGTCTGAAGTATTATTCAAATGAGTTTTCTATGAGGAGGTGAGGTAATGTCATTTTACCACAGGATGTCTTTATGACCAATTTACATGGGATAAAAAATCTCGGTACAAATGACAGAGAAGGTCAGTGGCTACTCAATTTACACACAGCCTTCATGAGCAGAAAACATGTCAAAACATTTAATTTAGCATAATTCTGTGTATTCCAACTCTCTGTCCGGCTGTTTTAAATGAATCCACTGTGTTATTAGCATTGTCATTAGCTTGAGAATTCATAGCCAACAGTTAATATCAGCACACAAAATCTAACTTTTATCTGAAATTGTTATGTTGTAATGTTCTGAGTACTTGAGATACATATTAGCTCGATTTTGGCCACAGAGCACACAAGTAAATGCTTCTTCAAGACTGCAAGACTACATTCTTAAAAACCCCTTTTCCACAGAACATATCATTTTCCTGACTTGCATATAACGTGAGGTTATTTCTACTGCTCGTTTCATAAAATGGAAAAGGAATGTCGGGCGTTTTTTGGTAAATGAAGGCAAAACAATGGTTAGATCTTCTCTGAAAAATTCATCACTATTCTGTTAGCTTAATAGGATCCCCCTTCCTGGTTGTCACTACATGGAATATTCTGGCTCTTGTTGTGCCCACCTATTATACATTCTGGTAAAAATTGTGAAAAAGTACCCCAACTTGAAGCCCCAGATTACCTCTCATATTGAACACAGGCTGAAGGAAAAACAGAAAGCCTTTCAATGCAAGGACTGGGTTTCTCTAAAAATCATGTGCCGTTCAGTGAAGAATGATATTGTATTTATTAAAATACAAGGAAAGACTTGAACAGGACTTTAGAACAATGGATATGAGACAAGCCTTTCAGAAATTAAAAATTCTTGGTACTGGTCAAGAACCAAAAAACAATGCACTAGCAATAAATAACCCAGTCTCCTTTGCACTTTCTATGCACATTTTGATACTCTCAATTGTTCTGGGGAATGTAAGGAGTTGCCTAGGGCTGTACCCAAATCAGTTCTAGCATGCACTGCCCCTCTATTCACTCAAAAGGATGTCCACCTGGTGCTCAGAAGGTACAAGACAAATAAAGCTCCAGGACCAATTGCACTAGCTTCAACAATTATAAAATGCCTTGAAAAACTGGTGTTGAACTCTTCCAGCTGTAAACCCACAGCTGGATCCTTACCAGTTCGCTTATATGGCTAAATGGGGAACAGAGGATGCTGTGGCATGTCTCCTCCACTCCCTGCTCCAGCATCTAGAGATACCAGGTCACTTTGCTAGAATTCTCTTCATTGATTTTAGCTCTGTCTTCAACATTATCCAGTGAAATCAGATGATTAAAAAAACTCCAGCATCTGAATGTCCCTCCACTTCTTATCCTCTGGGTGCACAGCTTTTTAAGTAACAGAGTGCAAGCTGTTAGGATATTGAAGGTCCTGTCCTCAGCCACCACTATGAACACCAGAGCTCCAAAAGGCTGTGCTCTCAGTCTGACTGCAGAAGCCCCTCACCAGTCACTATATACCTAAAGTATTCAGATGACACTGTTATACTTGGATTTCTTAAAGACAATAACTCGGTCGCAGCCTATCAGTTCTATCTTCTATCTAACACAATGGTGCACAGATAATCATCTGCAGCTGAACGTCTCGAGGAGATGATCATCGGCTCACCAAAATCCCACTGCACTGTTCATAGCCCAATCACAATCAAGTGTGGAGATGTGGAGGTGGTAGACTGTTTTAAGTACCTTGGACTCAATCTGGACAATAAAATCAGCTTTGACCAACATGTAACAGAGCTCTATAAGAGATGTCAGCAGAGACCTTCATTGTTCTTGCTCCTCTATGCTGTACTGTTCAACCTGTTTCTTTACAATGTTAAAAGTGTCAAACATTAACAAACTGTTAATGTTTGACACTGGCATTACGCATCAAATATCATAGGCCTTCCCACACACAACCTGTCAAATAAATAACAATAAGGCTATTTTAGGAAGGACCATTACAATAGTAAGACCCCAGTCACCCACTGCAGTCTTTCTTCACTTTACTTCCATCAGACCCAGAGATACAGAACATTAGTGTGTAAAAAAAGCCTGCTTTGAAAAAGGTTTTGTACCTTCAGCCATATCAGCCTTTAACAAGCTACCCCGCTGAACTAGATGTTCTAAAAGCCTGCTCTCAAAGAGAGTAACTGATGTATATATGTAGGCATCATGTGTTTAAGTGTGCGTTTATGAATGGGTCTTGTTGCTTGTACTTTGTTTGTCTTGATAGTGTTTATCCAAATGTATGTCATTTGTCAAATGTCTGATCTTGTATGTCCCAGCACAATGTATGAATGGCACAGGCTGTGAAAGCAAATTTCCTCTCTGGAGGACAATAAAGAATCTAATCTGACATTTTCACACTCAACAGGGAAAAATACGAGTTTTGTTGGATTCTACACCTGATTCTGTGTGAGTGTCTGTGCAGAACAGTGCAGCATACTGTTTACTATCAGCCAAAAAGTTAACTAGCAAGCAATGTAGTTAATGAGCTAAATTAGATGTTTTGGAGTGACATCAGACCATTAAATTATGAATTATGGTTATTATAATGGGTTCAGCTGTCTCTTAAGTGGGGGAAAATGAACTAGAACTAGAAGTGCAAGTTCAGTTGGTTTATATTTGAGATGGTTCTTGTTTCTGAGTGTGTGTAGTGGGAAAACACCTTTATAACATGATTCTTCTTTATTAAACCCTGCAGTAAAACATGTGGCTGGTGCAAGTTCAGGATTATATGACAAAATTTAACCACATAAAGTCGTGATTTTGTCTTTTTTGAGAAGATCAGTATAAAAAAAAAAGCTTTCTGTTTTTTTCAGTATCTTGGTTCAGTATTAGTACAAAAAGTTCAGGATTAGTACAAAATCTTGTAACCAAGGGAGAGCAGTACTGTAGCTCTCTCTTGATGCTTATAGCTTTTAGCTAGCTTCCTGTATGCAAGCAAACCACCCTGAGATAAATAAGCTAGAGGCCAAGGTACACACTGTTATTAACATGTTGTGAAATTGTTTTAACTATGAAAAGGATCGCACTCACTGTGCTGTATTGAGATGTAGGTTATATTAAGTACTTCGATCTCCTCTCAAGCAATGTTGGCATAAAGCCATACTTTTATCACCTATAATTAAATAACAAAGTAAGGCAACACCCTTAATAAACAGCCTACCTCATCACTAGAAAGTGAAGTCATGACAACACTTGGTAATGCTGGAAAATTTTAAATGGACTTGATGCTGGTAGCCATTGATTCTATCGGCGTGCTTTGTGTTGATGGAAATGGGAGGTGGATCCAAAAAAAAACTGTTCCAGTGTTGTTGCAGACAACCTGCTTAACCACTAGGGCTTTCATATATCTTCAATTTTGGCTTGTGCACCTTTAAAGCATAAAGCAAGGATTTGGGGATTTGGAGATTTGGAGACCTCTCTGGTGGAAATACATAATTGCATGTGGAAGAACATTTTGTAACATTGGTTGTGCTTTGCATCCCCACAAGTGGATGAATCTGACTTTTTCAAGAGAACACAATAAAAACTTGGTGAAAGACGTGTTTTCAGAGGATGTGAGTGAATCATCTACTAGTGTCATCACATCTTCATTCAGTATAATGTTGATTTGCATTTGAGACCTAAACATTGAGTCTCACCTTCTTTTTGAGCCTATTTGTGTGACGTTAATATGTAGAGACGTATGAGGTGGCCCGAAAAACACCTGCCAAATCCGTCCCAGGAACTCTGACTTTTAAATGATTATTTCAGGCTTTACAGGGTGACTCACAGTGGCGCACATACACCATATTTTAGTGTGTTCTTATTTTTCCATACTCAGTTATGCTACTTCTTTTAGTTTTAACAAAAATAATACACAGTGCTGCTTTAAAGAACAAATATCGGCTTGGTATTGATATCAATCAATACTCAAGGTTTCAATATTGGTATCTGTATCAGAAAAGAAAAAGTAGAACCATCTGTACACAGTACCCATCCTTTCACAGTTTCTCTGTACTTCATTCATCCTTACAAATTACACTGCGTTCAATCTGTGCACCCTAATCTCAGCACCACCTCATTCAGACCCCCCGTCCAACCGGCTCTGTTTGTCGTGAGCTAATTATTTTTCTCTGCTACACTGTGGTTTGAATAAGATGCCAATGGTTGCTCAAGTATCTCTTAAGCGGTGTTTCTGTTAGTTCACTTTCATGGTTTTATGAACAATGCATGAATCTACCAAGGCCTGAATGACTCATACTAGCAAAACAGGAAAAAAAATCCATAAAACAAACTTTACAGTCTTATCCTCGCTTGAGAACAGTCTTTAAAAAAACATCTGGAGAGTGGAATCAAGGATACTGTTAAAAGTAAGAATTTACTCAATTTACTGATGTAAAGCTGACCTATGTCAGATTTGTTTTTTGTTTAATTGAAAGAGGTAGTAAAACTCAGCCAGAAGGGGAATAAAGTAAGGCCTGAAACAATAATTTAAAAGTCAGAGGTGTCGGGTTGAATTTCGCGAGAGTTTTTCAGACCATATCTAGCATTTTTAGATATCAACATCACATGCCCAGACTCAAAAAGAAGGTCTGACTCGATGTTTAGGTCTCAAAGGCAAAATACACATTATACTGATGAAGATATGACGACAATTGTAGATAATTCATTTCCATTCTCAGAAAATATGTTCTTCACCAAGTTTTGACTGAGTTCTCTTTGAATCCTTTTTCAATGTGCTCGCAACCACTTGGGGAAGGGGTCCAAAGCACAACTGATGCTACAAAATGCTTTTTCACATGCTGCGTGCAATTACACAGTTCCACCAGAGAGGTCTTCAAATCCCCTAATCTTACATGGTGCAGCTTTCAGTAAAATTTTGATGCAATTTAAACCTGGGTTATTATAGTTTTGAAAATTTCATTAGTTTTTAATTTTACTTCCATTTTAATTTTGGTGTTATTTTGTTTTTGGGTGACCTAAAAATGCTGTTTTAGCAAAGCTTAGCTTGGTTGCAAGCTTTACTTAAAGACATACAAGAGGATGGCAATATGACAACATTGTATCATCATTATAAAGTAGCTTTTCATTCTGATATTCACACTGAGCTACAAATTCTTGTTTTGTGTTTGATTTCAATCACTTCTGTTGAATTTGCACCTGGACTGCTTTGTTAAGATCTCTCATTTTTGAGGTTGTGAGAATTGAGAATTTGAGCGACACTTGCTAATTTTTTTTTACCAAAAAAAGAAGAAAAGCACCTAACAGACTAATTCCTAACATGATAGATGTACTAAGACATTCTGCTGCAGTTCTACCCTGAAGAAAAATATGAACGCAACCCTTTTTAAAAGAAAAGATTTTACTGAAACCTCAAAAGTCGCTGCCTGTAGCAGCGCATTTTCTCAAAGTGCTGCAAAGTGCTGCAAAATGTGAACACAAACAAATGTGTTTATTTGATCTGATACTTTTCCACTCCAACTCATGTTTCTTTCACTAGGCTGCTTTTACTTCTGCTTGATTCATTATTTCATTGAGGTAGCAATACATATTCACACTGAGGTTTTTCTACCCACCTCCGTCAACCAGTGATGTTTTAAATTCTCTGACAAAAGTTTTGAATAACCTCTCTTTCTCAGAGCTCTGTCTGGAGTTGAGGTGTCCTAGTTTAGAGAGAGAGAGAGAGAGAGAGAAGGGAGGAGTAATCCTCAGTGTGTCACTCTGTCTCTTTACTCTTAGCCGGTGGCCATTCTGCTTGACGACTACCAATCCAACACAATAACGATGAAGAGGTGAAGAGAGATCTCAGCAAAGTGTCAGAGTGACATGGAATGGAAAAAGGCTGAAGAGAAGAGGTAAAGTAGAAGAAAACAGAACAGACAGAATGGTCTAAGGGCCTAGATACACTGAGGCAATCCTGTGATTTCCCGTCAGCTTTTAGGAAAATCTGCCTGATGTCTCATACCAGCAAATGCAAAACTCTCGTCAGTAAGTCTATATTTCAGTAATAAAACAAAACACTAAGGCCCAATCCCATTTCACCCCTTGCCCCTACCACTTAGCCCTTAGCCCTCTGTTTTGCACGTTCACGTCTAGGGTTAGGATGTCCCAATTTTTGTTGAGATAGAGGGGTAGGGTGGGCTACATGGCCCTCCAAACGGAGATTTTTCAGAGGCACACTCCAAACGGAGTGTTATCAGAAAAAAGAAAAACTGGTAAGATGGCTGCGCGAGCGACCAAAGAAACCCACAAATGTAAGTATTTTATATTTAGATAATTACAATAACTATCGTATTATGTTAGTTTAATGTTGTTTCAATGTATTATGGTCGTTTTCTTCATAATAATCATAAAAAATCGCTAATAGCTGCTAATGTTTCAGTAGCTAGCTAGCTAACTTCCCGTTCCACCTTAAATAGTCTAGCAGTATTGACGCCTGAAATGCCAGAATGTAACTGCTGCACCATTTAAGGTGGAATGGGAAAATCGAACAAGAAGCTGGCGAATAGCTGACTTCAGCTTCATATCACCAAAGAATTAGCAGTGGGCAATAATAAATAATTGTCCTAAACCCCCCTTTGAAAGGATATGATGCCCTAAATGTAACTAAAGCCCAGCAGCGAGGTCGCTGAACTTTTCCCTTCTCTGCTATCACTGAAGACAGGCTGGGTCGCCTACAGAGCACCGCTAATAGCCTTTTAATGAAGTAATGTTTTGTTTTGTTTTTTTTTTTTTATTTGAGGGTTGTCCCATTTTGTGGGGCAAGATTTCAACCACTACCCCTTGTAACTCAGTTCAAAGGGGTTAGGATGACACTCGAAAACAAGGGGTAGGGGTAAAAAGAAGAAATGGGATTGGGCCTAAATGCCTGTGGATTCCCTTTGTTAGGATACAAAGTAGGAATGCACCAATAAGGTAACTGGGCAGATGCCGATACACATGCATATAGAAAATACAGAATTTGTGGCTATATCTACCTGGATTAGCTATACAGAGAAGTGTATCTTATACAGACAAGTGGTAAATTAAATGAAAAACTGACATTGAGGGACAGGTGTATGTACAAGTGCAGGTAGAGCATAAAATGTGCTGTAATATGTGCCCACAGTCAGGGCTTGAAGGCAATGAATTACATTTACTCTCTTTACATTATACTTGCATATAGTTTTCCCTGTAATGGTATTTTTGAATAGATTTCAATCATAGTACTTTCACTTTTACTGATTTAATATCTAATAAAGTATTTTTACTTCACAACTTTAATTTCTAATAACAGTTACAGAGTAAAAAATTGCTTTTCAGCTCATAAACCAATTAGAATAAAACCTGAAACTTAAATTTTAAAATATTTAGTTTTGAAAGCCAGTCAAAACAAAGCAGCTCCCAAAAAAACTGTACACTTGATGAGCTCAGAGAAAGTTTAGAGGAGAATGAAAAGGGAGAGAGAATGTTACACAGGAGGATCATACTCTATCCAAACTGTCATCTTCATTCAAATGAATAACAGAAAATGGCATTAAGATCAGCTGAGAAACACACTTCACGAAACCTAATGAGCCTAAACCCTGAGGCAGCGTACATGCAGTAAGCTAGCTAAACAGGTAGTGTTAATTTACTGTTTTCTTCTTATGTTGTTGTTTTAGAATAACATGGCATACATTTATTAACCTGTGATAATGACAAAACCTGTTGTGTGTTTTATTGTGTCTGTCAGTTACTTTAGTTAATGCAGGTGTCAGTTTATACGGTTTACTCATTTAAAATACGGTTTTGTCACAGTTCTGCAGGTATACAGCCGTATAAGGCTGCAATGTGGGAAATCTAGTCTAGTACAGGTGCCCTGTAAACTCTGGACAAAAATTCTGTCACACAATTTTTTTTTCATTTTCTCTTTTTTTTAAGACTTATTACACTTAACAGTAAGACTTTGAGTGGTGGAGTATGAGCAGATCTACTGATTTGTTGAATTTATTTTTGTCATACATGCGCTGTACACGGACAAAAACAGATAAAACCTATAAAAAAGAGGGCGGGTCACACTGAACCAGACAGTGAATGTGGGGCAGTAAGACATTTTTGCTCGCATTTGAGATCTAAAAAAATATTTAGCTTGAAGATAAATTCTCAGAGCTCAGGTTTTTCCCCTGTAATGTCATTGTTTGCTTTAGTGCACAGATAATTTCTAAAAATTAACCAAGTCAACATTTTCAAGTTGCGATTGCGGATAAACAAAAAAGTACCTCAATAACTCAAATAGGTTTCCAATAAATTACATTTGTACTCTTATTTGAGTAATTTTCTTTATTAATATATTTACTTCTACAGTTCTCTTAATTACGTAGGGATTCAGTACTCTTTCCAATCTTGACTTTAACGTTTGATTTACTAAGACTGCAGCTTATTGCACAAACCCACTACCTGCGCACTCTTAAGGCACAGGGTTTAAAACGTGCTGTCAAGTAAAGGAGCCATCAACAAGCTGCAGGCAAAACAGAAAATGGACATTTAGTGATTAAGAGAGAGCAACGTTAAAAAATGTTCCACCAAACATTCTACAGGGATTGTTATTTTACTCCGACTATGAAAATACAGGACTGTGAAGGCGTATTGAGGACGCATCACAGCATATTTATCCAGTCTATGAGTTTAAACAAAGTTATTCTGATGGCAGATATTCTTTCAGCATGTGTTTACTAAGACGCCCTATATGTTTGAGGCTTTTGGCTCCAATTATCTGCTATGTCTGATACCATTGTTAAAGAAAGTCTCCCAACAGCAGTGAAATTTTAATGCAGATTTATGCCTCCTTTTAAAAAGAGGAGGAAAATAGATGCAGATTATGTATATCGCTGTTGTCGGAAGAAAACCTCTCCAAAATGGTGACTTTACAGGAGAAGAAAATAACCTACTTCACTTTTAATGTAGGTCATTGGAGCCAGAATTTTTCCAAGTCATTTTGGGTCATTTCTTTTAGTCCATTCATCATGAAATTCACATACAATATAAAGAGTAACAAGTATTTTCAAATTATGTCAAAAACTAAAGAACATCAAAAATGGAGAGAAAAGGTTTTCTTCAGACAACAGTGATATGTAATCTGACTATGTAAGTGGAATGTGGAATGAGCAGCATTTCCAAAATCTTAACCCACGTTTTGCACAGTCCTTCCTCAAATGCATATGCATGAGTAAAAGATGCGCATTTTGCCTGTTTTACCATGTACACGGCCTTTAAACTGCACATTTAGGCTCATGCATCAGTTTCATACATAACATGCATGTAGAATCTGAGACAATGCAAAAGACTTAGTACATTTATGCCCAAAGTGTCTCAATAAGGTGTTGGGCCACCAGAACTGCTTCAATGTGCCTTGATATACAACCCCATTTTCAAAAAAGTTGGGACTCTGCTGTAGTTTTGAAAGGGAAATGTTTTGCCATTCTTTTTTTGATACAGGATTTCAGCTGCTCAACAGTTTGGGGGCTGATTAGTTGTATTTTTCATGTCATAATGTGCCAAATGTTTTCAGTGGTGACAGGTCTAAACTGCAGACAGGCCAGTTTAGCACCCAGACTCTTTTACTATAGAGCCATGCTGTTGTACATGCAGAATGTGGTTTAACATTGTCTTGCTGAAGTAATCAAGGCCTACCACGAAAAGACGTCATCTGGATGGCAGCATATGTTGCCAAAACATGTATCTATTGTTCAGCATTAATAGTGCCTCACAGATGTGCACACAACCCATGCACTAATTCCCCCCAGTACCATCATGAATACTGGCTTTTGAACAGTGCACTGATAACAAGCTGAGTGGTTTTTAGCCCGGAGGATACAGTGTCCATGATTTCCAATAAACATTTTAAATGTTGATTTGTTGGACCACAGGACCCTTTTCCACTTCGCCTCAGTCCATTTTAAATGTGCTCAGGCCAAGAGAAGAGGCGGCATTTCTGGATCCTGTCTTTGCGTTTTAGAGTTTTAACTTGCATTTGTGGATGCAGCGTGGAACTGTTTTCACAGACAGTGGTTTTCAGAAGTGTTTTCTGAGCCCATGCAGTGATTTCCACTAGAGAATCATGTCTGTTTTTAATGCAGTGCTGCCTGAGGGCCCAAAGATCAAGGCCAGCAAATACTGGTTTTTGGCCTTGTCCCTTGCATACAGAGATTTCTCCAGATTCTCTGAATCTTTTAATGTTATTATGTATCATAGAAGATGAAAAGCAAAAGTTCTTTGCTATTTTACATTGAGAAACGTTATTCTTGAATTGTTGCACTATTTGCTCGTGCAGTCTTTCACAAAGTGGTGAACCTCTCCTCATCTTTGCTTCTGAAACATTCAGCCTCTCTGGTTTGTTTTTTTATACCCAATCATGTTACTGACCTGTTGTCAATCAGCCACCAGGTGTTTTTCTTACACAACTTTAACAGCCTTTTGTTGCCCCTGTCCGAACTTTTTTGGAATGTGTTGTTGGCATTAAATTGAAAATGGGCAAATATTTTCCAAAAAACAATACAATTTCTCGGTTTCTACATTTGATATGTTGTCTTTGTACTATTTTCAATGAAATATACATTTTAAATGATTTGCACATCATTGCATTTTGTTTTTATTTACATTTTGCACAGCGTCCCAACTTTTTTGGAATTGGGGTTGTAGATTCTAGGTCTCTGCTGCTGCACAGCAGGGTTGGAACACTTTTCTTCCAAAAGATATTCTCTCTGTTCATGTTTTGAAGGTGGTGGGCAGCATGTCAGTCCAAAATCCCCCATAGGTGTCCTATTTGGATGAGGTTTGGTGATTGAAAAAAGACCAAAGCATATTTATTTACATCATTTACATACTCATCAAACCATTCATGCCCTGTGGATGGGGCTACTGTGATCCTGGAAAAGCCCACTCACATCAGGATAGAAATGTTTCATCATAGGATAAAGATGATCCGTCAGAACCTAATTTGCGGACCCAGGCCATGCCAACAAAATGTCTTCACAAATGTCATAAGTCGGCTGTAAACATACAGAGTATTTATACCTCTTTATTGCATCTACAGTGTAAGAAGCTGATGTACAGGGTTGTTTGGCTGGTTTCCAGCTAGAATTATTAGCTTCACTCTCACTCTTGAGCCATGCCTGGTTAATATGTCAAAACATGCTTAATTAGCTCCTAATGAGGGTCTGTTACCACACTGCAAGATTTTTCTCGTAGCCAACAACACTTTTCCAAGAGAGCATCTGGGGAGAGAAAAGCATACAGTGCCACTGGTCATCTCACATCGCTTCTGAAAAGAATTCACTGGGCAAGGTTTCTTCAAGTAAAAGGTTTGTTCTTCAGTCTACTTGTTGTCATGATTTATTTGGCAGGGCGGTGGGTGGAAGAAGAGGAGCTTGTGATGTGGGTGTAGGGCAGGCTCATGTTTTGTTTTCTTCTTTTGCTCCACATATGATGTCTTGCTACAGAGAAAATGGATTTAGCCTGAGGTCATTACCTAGCTTCAGGCAAATGCACATGACACAAAGCAAAACACTCCTATCTGTTCGGCAGTGTATGGCTGAAGCCTGCCTCACAAAAACACCAGGCTTTTAGGTCCCTTTTTATCTGCGCAACATATTTCAGTATGAGCAATCAATAGGCTGTCATGAAAGCACATTTATAGATCCAGATCGATTTGAAAAGGAAACTTCTGTCAACAGTCTTACATTATGGAAGCCCAAAAGGGCTATGGATTTACATTTTTTTAAATTAATAAATGTATTAATTCCACTGATTCTGTGTAATTTAACTGATATGTAAACAAAGTCGTGCTGTCAAAGTTAGCACATTTATAACATGTGAAGCATTAATGCTATGGGTTCTGTTTTTAAAAATGGTTATGCTGTTTGCTTGTCTGACCCTTCAAACCATCCATAGTTGGCTAGGCTGAAAACCAGCTGCTCAAGCACTGCATGTTGTTATGGTAGAATGCACGATTGTAGCCTTTTCTTTCTAATACAGCTTTCAAATGGCTTTTAAAAGTACCTTCAGCAGACTATGCTGGACAGCTTACAGGAGTATCAATCAACAAGCAGCAAACTAACAAAAGCAAGTAGAAAGCTACAGTTCCCCGAGAGTGCCTCTACTGTCACATAAATCCTCGCTTTATTAACAAGTGCGAAAGGGTCAATCATAGAGGAGTTGGAAGTATTTACTGTACAGGGGTCATTCTACAGAAACATTTATTTTTTTGTCCCTAGTGTTTACAGATATATTACACCTAAAAAAAAACATGTTAAGGTTACAATTTATTTATATTTTTTAAAAAAAGTGTTATTTTAACAATTATACCTTCTTCAGCCATCAATTTAGCAATATTGGTTTTTAAATCAATTATATAGAATTCCAAGCACCACAGAAGTTCTTGTCCCCACAGTCATGTTTAAAAGGTGAGGCCATATTTTGAGGTAAAAAACACATTTTTCTGCAATTTTAACTGCAATAATCTATACACGACCATGGAATATATGATTTACATGACATAAAGAACACAAATGCTAAATAAATATTATAAAATATATAATGAAAGTTGTGGTTCCCAGGAGTCGTGTCACTGGTGTTACAAAAAATCTCTTAACAAAAAATCTCTTATTTTGAAATAAAAAATCACACTGATGACGTCACTTATTTTCTGAGGATCTATGAAAAAAGCACATGGTAAGTCCACTGTGTCTTTTCAGTTATCAGAAATTTTCTCATTTAGCTCATGATTTCATATGAAGCTTTTAGTTGAAGTCAATGGTATGACCTAATTTATTCTTAGATAATTGTGAAAAAATAGAACACAAATGGATTAAATTACATATGTTAGTGGATATTACGTACTTGACAACATGTTTGATACTCTCTAGCAGCCATTTTATAAAATGCATTTTTCATTAAAAATGTCACTGGTGTTACTGTCACTGGTGTTACCTTTCTTATGTGTAACACCAATGAGGATCGGTGACTCCTATGGAGAGATAAAAAAGTGGACGTTTCTGTTGAATGACCCATATGGATTATTCTATTGAACTGGTTCATAGTCAGAGTTGAAAACACATTTTAGACTTTAAACTGACTTGGACTTTAGACTAGAATTCTTTTTCTTTTCATTGACTCTATACCTTAATTATGTTTAATTTATTAAAACAAATGATTGTACATTTAACTTTGTCACTACCAAAACAATCATAACACTACTGAAACTTTACCAAATGTTTCCACAGTGACTGTTTCAGTAGTGAGTATTTTAGCTAATTTTGAGCAGAACTCATAACTAGCAAACACAGCTTTGAACAGTTGTGCTCACATTAAATCATAATCAAAATATTTTCATTAAACCACAAAAAGGTGTATTTAATTGCAGAAAATATGTTTTTGTAGCGAGAATTCTTAATGTTACAGACTGATTTTTAGAATTTGGGACACATTTACTTTGAAACAATGGTATCTAACTGCTCACTGTGGCCATGAGGAACAAGGATGCAGTCTCACTTCCTGCTCTAAAGTGCAGGGGTGTGGCTAAAACAAGGCTCCGCCTATTGACTTTGGACTTTGTGTTTTAGTAGTGACATGAAAACATGGGACAGCATTTTTTGAATATTTTTTTTTTGTTTGAAAATTAAACTCATGATAAATCTAAATAATTCAGCTTCTGTTTAAAAGAAATCAAAAAGAAAAAAAAATGTAAGTATTATTTTCACAAAATTTAGGGGTTAGTTTGGTATAGCTGATGGTTTTAAATCAAATGATGATTTTGTATATATTTTGCTTATTACTATCTCTACTAATGCCTTGGATTTAAATATATCATAACATAATCCTTGTAAATAAAAGTTTGAATACTTAATTTGTTTTTTAAAGAGTTTTTTGTTTTTTTTCTTTTTTTTTCTGTCAGACCACTGTTTGAACAAATTTGGTAGAATGATCCATATAAATTCATGGTTTGTATCAGGCAGCCTGTTACTCTAACTTGACGTTAGTGATGAAGATTGGAATTTTTGTGTTCTGGTTCATGTGAACTCTGCTTTCACGTATAATATTTTTGAAATATTATTGAATTATTGTTGAATTATTGACTTAAAATGCATTCTGATTAAGCTTATTTTGTTCAACCATGCAACTGTAGCAAAGTGTACTACATTTTTTTAAGTGGATAGATCTTGTTTTAGGGACAAATTTAAATCAATGCAGAGACAAATGCAATTAATTGTGAATAACTGCACAAAATAATGCAATTAATCACAATAAATGCACTTCTACTATCATTACCTGTGTGGCAATTTCTCCAGAATGATACATCATGATTTTTTAGACAGTGACAATTTGTCGTCTCAGGAAAACAATGTTATGTTTTCACAAAATCTCAAATTATTATGCTGGCATCTCTGATCCATGGGGGAAAATGGTTTATTATAGTGACCTAAATAACTTGACATCATGGTAAACAGTAAAAATATGAATCATTGGCTTTTTAGTGCTTCCATACAACACGAGACCAAGGATTTCTAAACTGCTTGTTCACGCTCATCCTTACTCTGCTTTAAGATGGCTGGAGGTTAAGACTGACAGGAGTAATTCAGGGCTGAACTCATTTACTTTAGCAGGAAAGCTTGCTCTCCAATTATAGCAAGTCCCTCTTTTCAGTCCTGTGGCTGTTCTTTGCAATTTGACTTATTTGTTTGAGGTAAATCAACTCTGACATTTAGCGTCACGCTGATTTTCTCAGAACAGGGCTTGATAAGTGCTTGTCACAATGAGCTACTTCATGGTCTTCCAAACATAGCACAGATTTACACCATAAAGCAACGGGGCTTTGATTAAGGCACATCATACAGACGCAAGTGGTGCTGCTGTTTTGTTTGGAGTGATAATTTTACACATGTATATTTTAATGCAAAGCTGATATTGCATCATTGCTTTTGCCTATTTTAAGAGGTGAGAAATGTACGAGGTTATAAACATACACCTTTAACACCTTTGCTAACATCTCATCATTACCTATTACCAATCCACACCTTCTCCTGAACTGGCATTTTGTTTTTCTATGTCAGTGTCATTGCAGTACAGCTATATAGAGCATGTCGAGTCATCTGTCAAGCTTTCTGTAATGGGAGAAATGAAGCAGCAAGGAAGCGTAATGAAAGCTTGATGCGCTGTGACATTAATTTGGACTATGCTTCTGGTATTCCAATTACTACATATATTCAAGATATAGCACAGGTGGTTAAAAACAGGATTGCATAACATGCTACTTTGATCTGCGCTAATTGACCTGGTGGGCTGCTTAATGAGGGCCAGAGGGGTGTCAGCCCGAGCTGTCGACCCTCTTGTCAACACTCACTAATTAGACACAAACTCTCACAGACAGCGTGTGCTTAACCATGGCAACATGTTGCCTTGCTTGCCTCCTCACAACCATAAACCACACCTGTCACAGCAAAACAGTACTAATTGAACGTAAAGCAATTCACAATTTTACCCTTACCTCAGTATCTACTATACAAGACTAGACGGCAGCCACTCCTCTTTTAGCTATGCAATATTGTATATTATAGATAACAGTATGTCATACAGTGTCAGAAACTCTATTAGTCTATTTGAGGTTACTTAAAAGGCAATTCTCTTTTTTTAAGTTGTTAAGATGTAATCAAAGTCATTCGGATTAGCCCAAATGTCTGTAGCTACACTATATAACCATAAGTTTGTGAACATCCCTCCTAATTATTGCGAACACTAACAGGTGTATAAAATCAAGCACATAGCCATGCAGTCTCCATACACAAACATTTAAGGTAGAATGGGTTGTACTGAAGTGAATTTTAAGGGGGGGTGCACCAAGTGATGAAGCTCATGATGCAGAAATCTCTCCTTCTTCTGTTGCATCACTTCCTAGAGAGTTCCAAACTGCCTCTGGAAGCAAAATCAGACGCGAGAGCTGTGCGTAAGAAGCTTCAGGAAATGTGTTTCCATGAGTGAGCAGCTGCAAACAACCAGCCTAAGATCACTATGTACAATGCCAAGCATTGGCTGGAGTGGTGTAAAGCATGCCACCACTGAACTCTGGGGCAGTGGAAATGAATTTCTGGAGTGATGAGTCACACTTCACTAGAATGCGTTGTGCCAACAGTGAAGTTTGGTGGGATTTTTCAAGGTTTAGGTAGCATGGGATATTCAACAAGCTCATATAGGTGTGATGGTCTCATGACCACATACTCTGGCCATATAGCTGCAGCAAAGAAAAACTGCTAGAAAAGCTGATAAGCCACATTGCGGCTAATGACTCAGCTTCAGTTTGGAAAGGACTCCAAGAGATCATGAATTATAAAACTTAAAAACCTCTACCATCATTCCAGCCCCCCCCCCCCTCCTAAAAAGAAAAATTTAAAGAGTACAGGACTTAATGAATACAGGCCAGTAGCCCTGACCTCTGTAGTCATGAAGGTCTTGGAACACCTGGTTCTATCACATCTGAAGGCCATTACAAATCCTCTGCTGGATCCCCTGCAATTCACATACAGAGCTAACAGGTCTGTTGATGAGTCTTAGTAATATGTTGGGCCACCACAAGCTACCAGCACAACTTCAATGTGCATAGTCTCTCTCATCTACAAGTCTCTGGAAATGCATTTGAGAGATGAAACACACACACATCATCCAAACCGCTTATCCTTCTGGGTCGCAGGGGGTTGGGCGGGGCGGTGCTGGAGCCTATCCCAGCTGTCATTGGGCGGAAGGCAGGACACACCCTGGACAGGTGAGACGAAACACTATTTTATCAAAAATGAGATCAAAATCTCCCAGACATTCAATTAGGTTGCAATCTGGTGACTGTGAAGACCACCCCATAGGATTTATATCATTTTCTTATCCATTAAATCATTCAGTGATGCCTCATGTCTGTGAATAGAGGTACTGTGATCCTGGAAGAGACCACTCCCATCGGGATAGAAATGTTTCATCATAGGATAAAGGTAATCAGTCAGAATAACTTTGTATTGATTGGCATTGACCCTTCAGTCTAAGTAGACAAGTGGACCCAATTCATGCCAACAAAATGCCCCCTACGGCATAAGAGAGCCACCAGACCCCCTCAGTGTAGGGATCAAGCATGTAGATCTGTACCATTCTCTTGGTGTGGGCAACACATGCACTTGCCCACTTGGAGATATGGTGAAGGATGACTCGTCTGACTATATGACTTTTTTCATGTCTCCTTTTTGCACTTTTTTCCTTTCATTTAATTTAGTTTTCCTTTGATTTGTCAACCATCTGTGTTTTTAAAATCTATTCATAGTGGACAAGTATATTAAGTATATTTAGAGCCCCCCTAAAAAATTCTTCATACACTGTATTGCCAAAAGTATTCACTCACCCATCCAAATCATTGAATTCAGGTGTTCCAATCACTTCCATGGCCACAGGTGTATAAAACCAAGCACCTAGGCATGCAGACTGCTTCTACAAACATTTGTGAAAGAATGTGTCGCTCTCAGGAGCTCAGTGAATTCCAGCGTGGTACCATGATAGAATGCCACCTGTGCAACAAGTCCAGTAGTGAAATTTCCTCACTACTAAATATTCCACAGTCAACTGTCAGTGGTATTATAACAAAGTGGAAGTGATTGGGAACGACAGCAACTCAGCCATGAAGTGGTAGCCATGTAAATGACAGAGCAGAGTCAGTGGACACTGAGGCGCATAGGTCACCAACTTTCTGCAGATTCAATCGCTACAGACCTCTAAACTTCATGTGGCCTTCAGATTAGCTCAGGAACAGTGCATAGAGAGCTTCATGGAATGGGTTTCCATGGCTGAGCAGCTGCATCCAAGCCTTACATCACCAAGCACAATGCAAAGCATCAAACGCAGTGGTGTAAAGTACCGCCACTGGACTCTAGAGCAGTGGAGACGTGTTCTCTAAAGTGATGAATCACGCTTCTCCGTCTGGCAATCCAATGGACGAGTCTGGGTTTGGCGGTTGCCAGGAGAACGGTACTTGTCTGACTGTACTGTGCCAAGTGTAAAGTTTGGTGGAGGGGGGATTATGGTGTGCGGTTGGTTTTCAGGAGTTGGGCTCGGCCCCTTAGTTCCAAGATTAGATTAGATTTTGGACAATTTCATGCTCCCAACTGTGTGGGAACAGTTTGGGGACGGCCCCTTCATGTTCCAACATGACTGCGCACCAGTGCACAAAGCAAGGTCCATAAAGATGTGGATGAGCGAGTCTGGTGTGGAAGAACTTGACTGACCTGCACAGAGTCCTGACCTCAACCCGATAGAACACCTTTGGGATGAATTAGAGCGGAGACTGCGAGCCAGGCCTTCTCGTCCAACATCAGTGTCTGACCTCAGAAATGCGCTCCTGGAAGAATGGTCAAAAATACCCATAAACACACTCCTAAACCTTATTGAAAGCCTTCCCAGAAGAGTTGAAGCTGTTATAGCTGCAAAGGGTGGGCTGACATCATATTAAACCCTATGGATTAATTCAAGTTCATATGCATGTGAAGGCAGACGAGCGAATATTTTTGACTATATATATATATATATATATATATATATATGTGTGTGTGTGTGTGTGTGTGTGTGTGTGTGTGTGTGTGTGTGTGTGTGTGTAGTTGTAACCACTATTATACTTTTAGCAACATTACATATAAAAGTTCAGAGCACATGTATAGTATCACTGGTTGGTTGGTTGGTTGGTTGGTTAGGATGGTAAGCTACGTTTGCATTATTGACATCAAGACTTCTGGTTCCTATCACTGCCACTGTAAAGAAATCTTTTTTAGTGATTAAATATGGTTTAAGGCAAGTGTATAATTGGTTTAATAAAAAAGTCTATTACTTGTTAGCTACATTATCTTCATAGCTCCAGTGCGAAAGTAAAGAACAAACCTCAGACACCAAATATGTTTTGGCTGATTGACCACATCAGGGGCAGTGAGAAAATTTTATAAATTAGATCATCACATTAGTCTTTGTAGGCTAAAGGCTTGCCAAAAAGCAAACGACAAAAAATCTAATATTTCAGATTAATTTAACTAAAGGTTTTGCATTATAAGTTGGTGAAAAGGATTAAATTTAGCTGGAGTCAAGAGAAGTTCAGGAGTGTTAGCCAAAGCAGCAGTGTATTAGAATCAACAATCCAGGCAATAATATATCACAAATATAACTTTCCAAATGAAGGGATGAATCATGTGTATTATCATGGAATAAAAATGGCTTTCAGATCTGTTCCTGGGACACCTACAGTGCAGTTCACTGTGTGAACAGCCTTGGGCTTGTAGTTAATATGGCTCCATCTGTTGGGGGCTGGACTGGGAGTGGGAGAGAACTGCTCTGATTTTGCCTTATCCACAGTGTTCCTGGACAAAGATATTACTCAATATGCTTCACATGTTGTTAGAGGAGGAGGCAAGACTTCAACAAGCATTAAAAGCAGTGATATTTCAAGCTACTGTAAAACTACTCAATGTACACTTGTACACCATATGTCCAAAAGTATCCAGACACCTCTAGTTAGTGAATTTTTTATTGAACATTGGCATCATCAAATAGTATTTTATTGCATTTTAAGGTGGTTTTAGTCATTCCGCTTTGTGTCATAACACTCCATGAAAAAAAATTACTGTAACTGGATCTCATGGCTATGCTAATAGCTAGTTAACAGTTAAAATTTACCACTACTTTATGTTATAATAACAAAATATGTTCTGTATATGTTCAGTTGCTTTATGCCTTTATAATAGATGTTTTGACATCCTTGGTCAGAACATATTGTTCCCCTGCTTAATTAATTGTAGAAAAGCAAAATCAACAACAACAAAAAATGGGCAAAATTAGCATAGGGCTGTGGATTATTTAAAAAAAAAAATTAAAAAGTTTTGTTATTGAAAAATAGTCAGGGGAAATTGTTAGGTTTTCAGGTATAAGTATGAAGCTGCCTCTTCAGAGGAGCTAATGAACTAACACTAACCGATAAAGCATTGTATGCTGATAAGGACTCCTTGTTTTCTAAACGCTTATTCAGTGGATGATGTGTTAACATGTTTGTTTGTCGGACAATTATCACAGTTTCCCAACCTAGCAAACATAAGCTAGAGTAGTCCGTCTAGTTTGTGAAACTAAGCCGCACCAGAGCTAGTGTGCTAACAGTTTATCCTACTTATCAAGTGGTTGTTCTGCACATGCAGATATCATTAGCATATTATAGTAACTGGTAAGCAGTTTGCCTAATACTGCATTGTGTTAATGATAATTCTGCATTTTGAGTGTATTTTAAAGGCTCAGCTAAGAGTCTTTCTGATAAGGTGATTAGGCCATCAAAATATCCTACCTATAGCTTTAATGCCATTTAGGCATATCAGAATATCTTATCTACAATTTTATGCATTACAGTAGGGCATTTTGACAAGCAAGGACAATTCATCACTGGGTGCACTGCATATAACAATTCTGTGATAATGGCCTTTGACTACTCGGTAGTTTGCAAAATTTCTAGCTCCACCTACATTTTCCAGCTTGACACTTTATATCCCAGCAAGAAGGAGAACCAAATGCAGTATAGGTACTCTACACTATACTATGGTTTATTTTGCTTGGCACTGAAAATTATGACAAAATGTGAGATCATTAAATTGGAACCATAGTGTACCACACTACCCAGTGGGGAAAGAAAACACTAGATCTTTTCTTCTTGCCAATTTGATTGAGATCAACTGGCATGCTTAGCATTTTTGCATATGACACAGAGCATCTCAGTGGAGACCAAAAGTGAGAACCCTAAAAACTATCCAACAACCATCTCTGCAGCTTCACTTCTTCTAAAGTGCTGTGTTTTCCACATCATCTTCACTGATGCCACACTGGTGGCAAAAGTGGGATAACAACCCCCAGCAGACTGGTGCTTCTACAAATTCAAAGCAGATAGCAAAGAAAATTGAGCCTGGTTGAGGACTGTGGAAAAAGAAGCAGTACGGCAAAGACAGGCAGCAAACGGGGAAGAGAAAACAGTGCGTCAAGGCTCAGCAGCAGATGTAGCATGGCAGCCTGGCGGCATTGACTGTGGCCTTCCAGTGATGCTTTGAGCAGGTACCAGCATCGTGTTTGCCAGGGGCAGAGTCAGGGCTCCAACGCCTGTGTCAAAGGTGGCATCACCATGTTTAAAGACACTGAGCTCTTCAGTACGACCCATTCTACTGCCAGTGTTTGAGTATGGAGACTTTAAACACTTATTATGAACAGTTGTGACTGAAACACCTACGCTCAATAATTGGTAGGGGTGTCCACACACTTTTGGCCATATAGTGTGTATTTATAGTGTACTTTCTATATTTATTTTATTGGATTTAAATTTTATGCCGATACCTATGCCAAAAGAAATTCTTTTTAGGTGCGGTTCTTGAGGAATAAAGCTTTGGATTCTGATTAATGGCAGTATGTCAGTTGCTTAATTGTACCAGTGTATCCATCTGGAAGCATCTGCACTCATTATATTTCTCCAGTCAGTTATTTAAGTTTTACTTTAATCTGTCACCTCTATGGATGACAACATAAAAAAGAAACTATTCTATGAAAAAATCTTCATTGTAATGTGATAGTTATAAAATCAAATTAAACTCAGCCTCCATCTTATTCTGGGAGACACCTTTCTCAACAAACACTACCCTTCTTCTTTTTAGCTTTCACATCAAATGAAACATGTAATCTAAGTCTTCCAACAATGTAATATGTAGTCATAGTTATAGTGTTACAGTGCTGTCCTATTACCTGCTACCTGAGACTACTTTCAGATACATCTATCTGGAAAACTGTAGTGTGTTTGGAGAGTTAAGTTTAGAAATAGCTGCAACATATCAGTCACGTCTCAGCTTCATGTTTAAGTTTTTATGAGACTTGTATTTGAACTGTGCTCAGTGAGTGTACATAGCTGTGGAGGTGGGGGAGATGGTGGAACACATGCGTTATAACTCTAGAGAGGAAAACTTTTGAGACTCTTCAGAGCTATTTTTTCTACATAGAGCCTACAGACATCCTCTTGTGATGCTGCGGCATTTGATAGAGCTAAACCCAATAAGCCATGACCATATAATATGAGCTAATGTCGCTATAGGCAAAATTATTTCATCAAACTACATTTTTATGTTGTGTTTTTTTTTTGGTAAAATCTGCTTTACTCTAATTGGTGAAACTTAGCCTTCTCTGCTTGTTAGCAACAGTGGCCTCACAGCTCCGGCGCATGACGCAAGAAGAACTGGATGAAATAAAAACTTGTAAAGATTGATCACCCACACACCAGGTAAAAACTCTAGGTGAACAAAAAGTCAGGCTGTTCTTTTAACACAAATCACCAAATTCGTTCGAGTCAAAGATCTAACTAAAAAATATCTGTTCTTCTCATCATCTTTTTTTATTTCAGCCCAGCTATGTGGTTTTTACACCCCATACCAAACTTCATGTTGACAGCCCCCTGAATCACTTCAAGATAGCAGGTGCTGAAGGCACGCTGAGAGGGTTCATGCATATGACCTATATTTCAGCCAATCTGGCAACCCATGTCCTTATAAACTAATTAAGGGTGGAGGAGTGGTGGTCTTTGTGGAATGGTTTTATGTGTGGTTGAGTGCTAGGTGCAGGAATCTGGGTTTGCTGCATAAGGACTGATAAATACTTTGAGGTAAATTCCAACAAAATGTCCATATTTGTTAGTGTGCAGCTTTTGTAATATGCGAAATGGCAATGAATTCCCAAGTTTGAATTCAAATTTTCCACTTAGACATGCAAGTTTGGGCTCAAAATGAAAATAAATGAATTAAAAAGGAAAATAAATGAATTCAAAGCAGTTTCTAGACATGTTCTAGTTCTAGTCTACAAACATCAGTCCAATAAAAAATACTTCCTGACTCAACTTTAGTACAATTCTGAGACTGCAAGGCCGGTTAGACTTTTAACTCCACAAACTGGCCTTATGCCCATTATTTTTCCCTCTTAGACTGAATCTCTCCCACGATTTAAACTCATAGACCCACCCTAATCAGACTAAGCCAAACCATTGCTAAGAGCAGGTGGGTTAACAGAGGATAGTCTATAACAATCTAACTATATTAATGCAGACAAAATATATCGCTGCTGTCGGAACTAAACTTTGTATCTCCAAAATGGTAACTTTACAGGAGAAGGAAAAAACCTACTTTACTTTGAATGTAAGTCAATGGAACCAGACGTTTTTCCAAGTCATTTTTGGCCATTTCTGTTTGTCCATTCATCATGAATTTACATACAATGTAAAGGTCAACAGACAATTTCAAACTACGTCAAAAACTGAAAAACGTCAGCAGCGATATGCTGACATGTTATTTGGCCATTCATTCATATTACCGGTATGTTCATAATTGCTTATATTAAACATTGTTCTTTCTCTCCCACGGCCAGGCCCCCCCACCCCTTTAGTTAACCGGGGGCTTTTTCGGCTACTATAAAAGAAGAAGCTGGATGTGCTGCCGTTCCTAAAGTAACAGGACCAGAGAAACAATATCAACATCTAAATAAATATATGTGCACATTTTTACATTGGCTTTTACATATGTGTTGCTTTAAAATCACCAAGTCTACGCAAAATGTCCCAAAATAGTCTTGGTGATGGGGCAGGCCTACTGACCTCAGCACAGTCTTGCGAATGTGTGTGGTGTTAATGAGTTATTGATACTGTTCAGCAAGCCCACATTAGGAGTCAGTGAAGCTTCAGGGCTCCTTCCTTTCCTCACGCTGACAGAGGTAGCTCTCCGGTGCACCACCTCAAATACATGCTCACACCAAGGTGGGACTCGAGTACACTTTTCCCTGTAATGATACTTTTTAAGCTATTTCATAGTTATGTTACATTTACCAGAGCTAACATATGGAAGCATATTAGTATGAAAATTAAAATGAAACTGTAATATGCAAAATGGCAATGTAATCCTAAGTTTGTATTTTAATTTTCCACTCATACGTGCAAGTTTGGGCTCAAAATGAAAATTCAACTTCAATAATTCCATTTACATTTGCCATTTGGTGCACTATTAACATTTCATTTACACAGAGATTTAGATGCTTTATGAGTAGCTTTATTTAAAGTTAAATGTATTTTCAGAACTGCATATTTATGCTTTATGCGATTATCCAACAATGGTGTCAAAATGGTAACTGAAATGTAATTTAACTCATATGTATTTGCACTCCTTAATGATACATACATACATACATCATCTAAACCGCTTATCCTTCTGGGTCGCAGTGGGGTGCTGGAGCCTATCCCAGCTGTCATTGGGCGGAAGACAGGATACACCCTGGACAGGTCACCAGTCCATCGCAGGGCAGACAGACAGACATACACATTCACACCTAGGGGCAATTCAGCATGTCCAATCAGCCTGACTGCATGTTTTTGGACTGTGGGAGGAAACCAGAGTACCCGGAGGAAACCCACGCAGACAACAGGCAAACTCCACACAGAAATGACCCTGGTTGCCTGGCCGGGAATCGAACCCAGGTCGTTCTTGCTGTGAGGCGACAGCGCTACCCACTGCGCCACCGTGCCGCCCACTCCTTAATGATATTTTTTTTAAATTTCATTATTAGAGTGGACACTAAGCTAGAAAGATGTCATAATTCCACTGTAAATGGGAAACAGCACCTCTCATCTTTGCGAATACATATTCTTGTCTATGGCTTTCATTCAGCGTCAAAATGCTTTTGAAAATGCATTAAGCCAGATTGCATTTTTATTTTCACTGACTTCCCAACCTGTCAGTCATCCCATCAGGGAGGTTCCAACAGTGCATATTTCACATATTACATTTTCATTTTAATTTTGATATTGATATGCTTCCATACTATCATAGTTATTTTAATATATAATAACCATTAGAGAGTAGGAAAACAATCTCTGCTTTTCACAATTCAGTGTCCAACCTGAGGATAACTGGCTAACTAATCGTGGCTAAATAGCTACTGTGCTCTTTCAATATTTTTTTTTAAACTGCTGTTTTAGAATAACAAGCACAATAGCCATGTATTAAACCTAAAGCTGTTGCTTGAATGCAGAGGCATATAGGCCTGGGTTGGCCTGAGCCTACCCAGATTGATCACAGGCCTACCCAATCAAATGGGGTCAGAATATTTATTAAGCCAAATTTGAAATTTGATTGGATTTCTGTGAGCATTGTCATTGTATTATGGCCAATCAAAATCATTACACTGTCCGCCAGGCTCCGCCTTCTTTTCTCAGCCCAGCAGCTGTTGCTACCTGCCACTGCCTCAAACAAGGGCCTTGGCTAGGTAAAGATCTGGGGCTCAGCCCTATTCACTGCAGGAATGTGTTAGGGTCTCCTCTCCCTTTTTTTATTGATGTGAGGATCTAGACATCAACAAAACTTGCAGGAATGTGGTATGGATCATTGATGTGTTTTGTAAAAATGAATGGCATTAATGTTTTCTTTCTCTAGCAGTTTTTGAATGATGGGTGCAAATTGTTAATATGTTTAAAAGATGATTATTTGTAACTAAGACAATCATGTCCTTCCCAGTTTTCATGTGGAATAAGTGTCTTTTTAAACTTCTAGCACACTTTGATTTCTGTGTACTGCTGAAACTGCTGAAAGCTAAGAGAACTGATACAGGCAGCAGATAGAACACAAATGATGGCTAGTTAGTTTTTAGAATGGCCTCAATTTATAATTATTGTTAATGAGGGGTCTCAAAATAAGATTTCTACCAGACTGATCTTTTGACTTTGGTATAGTAAGCAATAGATTTCAACAAATAAAGCAAAATCCCAGGAAATCAGTTTAGCCTTTAACTATATTGCATTTGCATGTTGAAATTAGTCAACTGGATCATTCCAGTGATCAGTCATTTCCCTGTGTTTTAATCTCAGAGCTTTTAGTCTCGGTGTAGCAAAAGTTTTAATTTTCCTGTTAAAATCACTGTAACATTCTCCTAAGGAGCAATGCCTTAATGTCTGAACTTTTTGACTGCTTATTCACTCCTTTTTCCCTGCATGTGTCTCTCTGCTATTAATGGATTTTTTAACAATATGTTTAGGCCAAAACTTCATCTTAAAACTATTATGAAACAGCAGACGGCATAATATTTCATGTGACTACTTTCAGTGAGAGGCTTTTCAGACATCTGGTTCCTATCACTGCCTTCTACTATCTTAACCATTTAATTATTTCAAAATGTTGCCATTATATCTACCCTTTTCTGTTAATAATGTAATTTCTCGGTGCTGTTGTATAATTATTTTTATGCTGTAAAAAACATGATTTAGCAAAGCTTGAAAATTCATAGATTTTTATTCAGTTTGTCTCACAAATCACTATTTTGTACCATAAAGCACATAAATTAGAATGTCACATCAGTGATGCTTTATCTCCTTAACTGTTTACTGATCCAAGCTGTAAATGAGGTCATGCATACACTTGAAAAATATGCAATGGATCCAGCAAGTAAGAGACCCTCCTGTATATTATTTTTAAAATGATAGAAAACCGTAGCTTCATCAGTTCTACACATTGAAATTGATAAAATGATTTTGCTGTTGCCAACAGGGACATTCATATGATGTAACTCTTCTGAAGACAGATGTAAACAAGCGTCTTTCCTTTTTTTGGGGTCAGGTTCACATGGTTAACTTATTTTCACTTAGAAAATTAACTAAAAAAAATGAATTTGCCTGAGGGTGTTCAAACACTTACACTTATGCATTTTGTTGTACACTTTCATCCAATGCAACATACAATCTAATCATGTCGCAGAGGTAGGTGAGTGCAGCATTAGGAGTCCATAGGACCTTTCTTGGTGTTCTTGGCCAAGTAGGGAATCAAACCCTCGTCTGCCGCATGGAAGGTAATGGGGTAATTACTCATTATGCTATACCTTGCTGTCCCAAACCTTCGCATACGACTGTATAACTGTAAATATTCATAGCTTTATCCTCTATGTATGTTGAGTTGTTTAATCATTTTAGTAGCAGTTTAAAAAGACGCAGCAGCTGATTTCACATGTCTTGGAGGAACCAAGTGCTAGCTTTTACTCAAGAACCTCCATGTAATGTAAAGGTTCTGTACTAATTAGACTAATTGGGTTTTTTCTAAATCCCAACTTCCAAAAAGAAGCCTGTATTTTTAAGAGTATATGAAAATCCATTGCATTTGACCATGATTTATAGCTGGGGTCTCTAAATCCCCAAACAGAAGATGTGTATAATTTTCTGTAGAGCACTTCTGAAACATCTAACCAAGCTGAAATCGTATTTCATAGCCATCCTTACAAAACGAGGAAAAGTTATGCATCAGGTTGCTAAAACAGTGTTAAAGTTCCAGGGAGTAAAATATTAAAAATGCTTATATGATACTAAACTTTAGTATAATATTAAGCATCCAGCTGATAAAAATATGATAAACCACAGAATAAAACTGCTGAGACCTATTTGAGAACTGTGTGGGCGTGGCTAATGAGCAGCTTGATTGACAGCTGTCTGTCCAACACTCCTAGCCTGGTCTGCCACTCATACAGCTAAAATCACTTTCCAACTTTTATGTGACGGTAACTGCCAAACAAACAATGTTCATGTATGGATAAACAAATGAACAGGCGACAGGCAGCTACAGGCAGGTGGTCTAGCGTGCTAGCTTTCAGTTATTCTGGGTTGTCTTTAGCTTGCTAAGTTTCTCTGGCTCTGTAACTGTTTTGTGTGAGTGGAGCGAAAGACAACAGCCTTGTGATTGGTGAGAGGAAAGGTCATGGAGGTGTTACCCAAGATTAGGATGGCCCAGTTTACAATGAGAATAGAGAAATATGGTGAAATATTTCAGTCATTTATTGGTCATTGGAAAATTATTCAAAGAGTATACTTAGTACAGATTTACTGTTTGCCTACAAGGACAAGATGAACCTAATTAGAAATAAAACGGATTTAGGTTAAGTTTGTTCTTTAATCTTTCAAAGAAGAAGAGATCTTTTAAAGATAACGATGGTTAATTCACTTGTGCTTGAGTAATTTTCTTCATTAAAGAAACCAATATTGTACAGTATTGTTCAGTTTTTATATTTACGCTGAAGTCCGCTTAGTTTTTATGTATCAAAAACAATTCATTTTTACATGGAATTTTTTTAACCTCTCTTAATCCTCTCATAATTAAACAGGCTATTTTTGTTACTGTGCCTTTAAGACTGATATAAACATAAATGAGCTTTGTTTTGATTGGATGAATTGGCTGAATTGCTACTCATTCTTACAAGCAGTCCAGGTGGAAAGATTACTTATAACTTCAGGGTGAACAGACGGAGCTAAACTTATATAGGCTGAATATGTGGATACATGTAAATGTGTTTTATGACATCACAAAAACAATGAATTCAAAGCAAAAAGTTTTCGTAGCTTAATTTACATACGTGAGCAGGGAGTAAATTGTACATTTTGGAACTTTTGGAACTCTTACAGTGTTTACACACTATGTTAAACTCTTTATTAAAAAAAATCATGATATGTTATAATGATGTTATTTTTTCCATGATATGGGCCCTTTAATATTAATATCTTCTCAGTGAGTGCGTCTGCACACTGCAGTAGCCCTCTGGATGAGGAGGAAGAGTATGGATGCCTGATAATTGGATTTTGAATGATTTCCTCTGCAGAGTTAAAACTAGAGACTCTCTCTCACAATTTCTCTCACACGCGCCTTCAGCGACACAGCCGTCCTTTCCTTTCAGTCAACCACATCCCTATGGAGAGCCCCCCAAAAGCTACCACAAACAGAGGAGCTAAATGATCTCCTAAAGCGATGCACCAGGGCTAATTACAGTAAATTCTCCACAGACAAGAAAACAGCAAACAGTGAAACGTACCAGTGACATCTAGAGGTGGAGAAATCTCTCTCCTCATGCAGCTCTGTTTACTTGGCTAATGGTTTACAGAAGAAAAAGACGTGAGATAACAGCTGTACCTGCAGAGGCACCCCTGTGACCCGAGCTTGCTGGAAATGTGGAAAAAATAAACAAAGACTCAATCATAGTAGGTGCTAATGAAGAGGAGGACCACTGGGAGCATTGTGGAAAAGAAGGTCAGACCAGAGGTTCATCTACAGAAAGAGTATGACATAAACAGCCTATAGATTGATTCAACACTAGCACTGCAAGGCTTTGAGACGAGGATGTCCAATAAAGACTAGAGAGTACTACTGAAATGATTACGACTAAAATGCACTGGGCTGTTTTTGTTCATAGCTGTAATAAAAGAGAGTTTTTTAATTGGTGAGTGCCTTGGAAATAGCTTGGCCTGTTAGAATGTTAAGACTATACAGTATTTCTTTCCTTAATCACTATCATGACATCTGCTTTCACAATACTAATTTGCAGAATTATGCAATTTAGAAATATGCCTCTAAACAGACACTGAATGTTTGCTTTATTATGTTTTGTGAGGATTTTGACCAATCACACAGGTTCTTTTGACCATAAAGGCATTCACATGATCCAACAAACATTATGACCACCTCCTTGTTTCTACACTCATTGTCCATTTTATCTGCTCCACTTACTATATAGGTGCACTCTGTAGTTCTACAATTACAGACTGTAGTCCGTCTGTTTCTCTGCATACTTTATTAGCCCCCTTTTACCCTGTTCTTCAGTGGTCAGGACCCCCATGAACCCTCACATAGCAGGTACTATTTGGGTGGTGGATCATTCTCAGCACTGCAGTAACACTGACGTGATGGTGGTGTGTTAGTGTGTGTTGTGCTTGTACGAGTGGATCAGACACAGCAGTGCTGCAGGATTTTTTAAACACCTCAGTGTCACTGCTGGACTGAGAATAGTCAACCAACCAAAAATCCAGTGAACAGCGTCCTGTGGGCAGCGTCCTGTGACCACCAGTGAAGGACTAGAGGATGATGAGCTCATACTGTACAGTAAGAGATGAGCTATCGTCTATGGCTTTACATCTACAAGGTGGACTGACAAGGTAGGAGTGTCTAATAGAGTGGACAGAGAGTGGACACAGTGTTTAAAAACTCCGGCAGCACTGCTGTGTCTGATCCACTCGTACCAGTGTAACACACCACCACCTGAGAATGATCCACCACCCAAATAGTACCTGCTCTGTGAGGGTCCATGGGGGTCCTGATCACTGAAGAACAGGGTAAAAGGGGGCTAACAAAGTATGCAGAGAAACAGACGGACTACATTCTTTAATTGTAGAACTACAAAGTGCACCTATACAGTAAGTGGAGCAGATAAAATGGACAATGAGTGTAGAAACAAGGAGGTGGTCATAATGTTATGCCTGATTGGTGTATAACCACAACACCAGGGTTCACTAACATGTTTTGGCCCCCTAGATGGGACCTGCACTTGCACTGAAAGACATACTTATTAATCCTATACTTTCATGTACCAAAAAATACATATATTTAGAAAAGAGGTTGTTGATTACAGTAATATACTGCTGTATATGGATTTAGTTTTGAGTAATTGTTACAAATATCACAATATTTATTATCGTTAAAGCATAAAATATCACAAAGTTGCTCTTTGAGCGTATAATTCAGGTCTAGGCTATAAACTACAAACTGTTCTTAGAACTTCTCATCTGTAAAGAGAACAGCAAGTGGTTAAAGTGAAGTTCTAAGGGGAAATTTCACCAGCTGTACACAAAGTCCAAATATAGCTGGTGTTTAAGTTACGGTCACACATTTCTGCAAGAACTATCTTGTCGAGAAATCATCAGAGTGCTGCTCTAGCATTGCTGCTTGGGACTGTATGAAGAGGCCTGAATAGATTATTAAGATTTAGGAGTACATTACAGCAAATGTGTAGACATTTGCATAAATAAGTACTCATGTGAACGATATGATCAGTTAAGGTTATGGCTAGAAGCAGCCTGAGTGGTTGTAGATGTACCACTTAGTAGCCATGGATACTCCATTACTGCAACACACTACTGTCATTATGGAGGAGCTGCCAGTCTTTTTTTCCTTTGTGATCAATTTCCCTGCTCTTCGCGGTGGCGACATATGACAGTGAGGCTGTGGAAATGAAAATTACAGACCGCATTTCCATCACCAGCTGTTTATTTTTTTCTCCTTTCTTATTTCCCTCCCAAGTCATGAATATTTACTTTGCTATCTCAGCTGTGACTGTGCATTTAGGAAGGAATGCAGAGAGAGCAGTCTGCACTGAAAGTCTACTAATGGAGGCACTTTCAGCAACCTTGAATAACAACCTTGACCACCAGCACTTGAAGAGCCTGCAGGATCCAGAGCTGTTTGCCCGTCTTTCTTCTCCTTTCTTAATAACGAATTCTATCTATTGAATCTACAGGTTAGCTTTAAAACATTCAGCGTAGAGATGCAATACTATGCAGTGCTGAGTTGTCATTTGACCTGCTTGGCGGTTTCTTTATTTCTGTAAGTACAAAGTTGCAGTGTAGGCAGTCTAAGCCTTAGTCATCTTAAGCTCTGCAAATACCTCTGTAACTTCAGCCATTTAAACATCAATATCCAATAATAGTTGCCTGAGAGTAAAAACTAAGGTAGTAAAGAAAAGTTAATATCCAAGCAGTTAATGTTACCAGTTCAGGTGGCTGGAAAGCAAATAACCTAAAAGAATCAAGAAATTGTCAGTTTTTGAGAAGTTTTATGAACATATTCTTATTCTAAGCGTATGTGACTATGAGAGACCAAGTTCATCACAGAGTTTTAACATGCTAGTGTTTTACCACATACTTGGAGAGAAGATTAAAACCACAGTTTGGTCTATTAAACTTCCATTATGTTATAAACTTCTACATATGACCTTCCTTTATGTCTCAAGTTTCAAACTCAATAAGCAGCCTCTTTCTTTCTGCTGTAAATAAGTAAGCTTTCCAAACTCAGTCCAGGAGGCCCACACTGCCCAGCTCAATTTCATGTTTTTCTATTCTAAAACACCTGATTCAGCCCAACAAGGACTTTCAGATCATTAGCCAAGGATCATTAGCTAATGATAAGACTGTTGCAGGAAAAATAGGAAATTGAGCAATGCGGGTACACTGCAGGAGTTGGAAAACATTGTTCTGTTACAGCTTTTGATGGCTAGAAGTAAAAGTAAAATGTACTCAAGTTACAGTTTGATGAATTTTGTACTTTTCAGTGTATTCGATTAATTTGAAGTATGTTTGTGAAGAAAGGAATCTTCTTTTTTACTACTCAGTTATGTTTTAATCATTGATATTATAGCTATACTCTGTACATTTTGGCGGTTTGATTACCTCTCTGGTGGAGACATGTAATTGCACGCAATGCTTCGGACCCCTTCCCCAAGAGGATGAATCTGATTGTGAGTGCGTTGAAAGAGTATTCAAAGAGAACTTGCTAAAGGATGTGTCTTACAAGGATGTAAGTGAATTATCTACTATTGTCATTGTAACTTCATCAGTATGATGTCGATTTAGGATTTGAGACTTAAACAACCAGCCAGACCTGCTTTTTGAGGCTGTCTGGGTGTTATTACTAAAAGATATAGTTCAAAAAACCGCTGCGAAATCCTACCCACTGCCTTTGACTTTTAAAAGGTTGTTTCAGGCTTTACAGGGCAACTCCCAGTGGTGCACACGCACCATATTTTAGTGTTTTTTTTTTCTTCTGACTCAGTAATGTATGGAGGACCAGATTTGCCAAAATGAAAAATAAATAAAATAAATAAATGACTTAAATAAATGACTTAAATTAATATATGAAGTAGAATTGCAAAGAATAATAAAAATAAAAATAAATAAACATACATAACAATTAATATATTAATAATTAAAATCTTATATAAATTAATGTCTGCATTTATTTATATGTCTGTTTAGTAATTTACCCTTCTCATTAATTTTTGTATTTATTTTTTTTTGTTATTCATGTTTCTTTATTAACATTTTTTGTTTTTCTATTAATTTATTTTATTAATTTATTTCCATAACTATTAATGTCTATATTTATTTATTTCTCTATTTATTTCTGTATTTCCTTGTCCTTATGCTAATAAAGGGGCTGTCAGTCAATGATGTCACAGCGTCTTAATATTCCTATTGGTTGATCGATGTCAGACTCTGTAGATCGATTGTACGTGTCTTGCTCTCTCAGCGGTAACTAAGGACAAGACAGTACAATAACGGCTTCTTACAGCAGGAGACAGTCAGAGACCCGAGAGTCTCGGCTGATCTGGTTGAAAATGCAGGTCCGGATTGTTTACTCGTTCGTGTGGAGGCTGTGGCAACAGTTTGATCCATTTTGCTGCCTCTGCTGATACAGAGGGCGACCAGTAGTGTTCAAAACTTTGGAGGAGGTGGTTGAACGTCTTTTCCTGCAAAATTCAGATCACTCAGACATTCAGACGCCCTTCTCACATATGGCCTGTGGAAGCCATTGAGAGTTATTTATCGGCAGATTTGTCTGTCCATGCAGTTCTTTATGAAGTTAAGCTAAGCCTGAACGTGAAAAACACGCACCCTCATTATCATATGAAGGAGGAAATACAGAAATACATAAATGAATTGATGAAAAAATAAATACATGAATACATGAATCAAAGAATAAAGCAAACAATTGTTAAAAATATAGATATGGAAAAAATATAAAAATGGCATTAATAAAACAAAAATAATACAGAAATAAATAAAGTGAGAAATATATAACTGCAGAAAAAGGAAATATGTGTATAATTACAATCACAATAAGCAATACATACTTTATTTAGTTTTTTTATTTACTGATTAATTTACTGAGCCATTTATTTTTTAATTTTATTTTTCAATTTGGCAAATCTGCTCCTCCATAGTAATGCTGCTTTATTCAATTTTTAAAAGATCTTACATAGTGCAGCTTTAAGTTCCTACAAATAAGTTTTGTTTTGTTGGAGCTGTAGCATATTAATTTAGAGCAAGAGTGCATCAAAAAGTGAAGAACAGAGCATGTAAGACGTTCCACATGGGGAACTCAATATTTAATAAGTTTTGGCCTGTTTTATTTATTTACTTGTTTGTTTTTATTTTGTATACATTTACTTCAACTTAGGTCTTGTCACAGAAGAAACAGTAGTTTTACTTAAGTAGGGTTTACATCCACTGTTTATTTCCTTCTTACTTGTTTTTGTTCATTCATTCGCTCATTCGTTAATCCATTTATTCAGAACCTGAACAGCAGCAGTAGTTTTAGAAAACTTGTAGAGAGGCACATTGCCACTGAGTAATGTCTTTAAGGTTTGTCAAACACTAGAGGGCGCTCCTAAGTGAGTGAAAATTAATGGGTTCATATGGAGCATTTAAGCATAATCATAGTTTGTAAATGCTTGGACGTTTTTTATATAGGAGAATGGGTTCTTTTCCTCTTATCTTTTTGAGCATTTTTAACTCTAGTCATAGGACTTTATAACCTTGCCTCATATACATTCATGACATCACTTCATTCGGTCAGTCAGCTGATCAGCTCGCCAACCAATCAGCACTCAGTAACAGTAATGCTAACCAATCAGCACTCAGTGAGAGTATGACGTCCTGGCTCATAATTTTGCTCGCGGGCGCCCTCCGCTGTTTTGCAGTCCTGTTTTTGAAATAACGAAGGGAAATAATATGGAGTTAGTTTTGTGCCAAAATGTTTGAGAGAAGATCCTGATGTTTGAGAGAGGAATGTTTAAGTTTAGGTTATCAAAACACACTGACTTTTGGCTTCAAACCAACCTACTGTTGATGGGTGCTAAATAACAACATGGCCCTTAGAAAAGAGGCACAGATTTATGTCTAGTAAACAAAATAGGATGAACTTTATTAATCCCTGAATTTTTTTTTGTCCATATAAAACTGCACGGCATCAGTATTGTTTTTTGATGACGCCACTCTAGAAGATAAATATACAGGATTAACAAGATGAGCCTATGAAGACAAGCACTATAGGAGAGTTCAGTAGAACACTGTTAGACACTGTTAGCTACAGTCAAAGAAACCTTGCTAACGTCAGCTTAGTTGATTAATGTTAAGCTATTTGAAGTTAGCTACCGTTAAGCCTCTGGTAGGTAACAAATGGCCAAGCTACCAATGTTAGTTAGATTAATACGTTATTATTTATGACACAGTATTACTGATAAATCGTTTCTATTCATTTGCTACGAGAAAGCAAGAAACCATCTAGCTAATGTCGAGGCTACAAGCACACTAGCCGACTCAATACCACAGCCACGAACGTACCTTGACCTTGGCATTAAGCTGCGCAAGAAAAGACGCCATGATTGGTGCGCTGACAGGAACCGCCCCTCGGCAGCTCTGATTGGCTGGTGTTTTGGCACAAACATTGAGACATTTCGCAGCGAGCGGATGTGAAAGTTGAGCGCGCGCTGCGGAGCTGAGAGCAGAAATGATTTGCGTGCACGTGCGAGTTTTGAAGGTGAAGAGCATGATTGAGCAGGTTTTCCAGTTTTGAGTGAAAACCGGAGTGTTTTGCACATACGAGTTCTGAGAGGGAAATGCACTGTTGTGCAGATTTTCAAGTTTTGAATGAAACCAGAGTGTTTTGTTGAGCAAATCCGAGGCGTTTACCTGCCGCACTTCGTGCTGACAAGTGCGTTCAAGTTCATTAGCTGCGCGCTCAGAGCACCGCTGTCCTCTCAAACCGGAACATTCCTCTCTCAAACATCAGGATCTTCTCTCAAACATTTTGGCACAAAACTAACTCCATAAAATAGAAGACCAGACTCCTCATAAACTCTGGTAATACTGTTGTAATTCTCTGTGGTCTTAGAATATAAACTGTCACAGCTCTCTCTACTGGCCAGGACAGGCATGACAGCTGGTTTCTGAGGAAATAACACTAAAAAAATGACACAACGGATGTTTGAATGAACGAGCGACCTAACGAATGAGTGAACGAAGCAATAGTTAAACGAATACCTGTCAACAGACTGGAATGTCTATGTTTTCTCTTTTTCCCTTTTCTGGTTGGCTTATTGGTCCAGACAGGGAAGAGGCGGAGTTAGAGGAAGTGAAGGCAAGTGCAGGCTAACTGAATGAGCACTTCAGCAGAGTTGTGTAACATCTGTCAGCTCCAACCGGGAGAATAAACCGGGATTTTTTTAATAAACGTCACCGTAATGGAGTGGATTTAACGGATAGTGTGAGTCTTCATGTCCCTGGACTGCTGGACTGTTATTTTTGTAAGCCCTGTCCCGGAGTCTCAGTCACAGCTACTTTTAAGGTAAGTTCACTGTCCTGAACTCCTGAAGAACTCCAGCGTTAGCTGAGATGTCAAAAACCTTCTCCTCACAGACTGTAGTCTAGTCAGAGTTTGGTTTGTGACACCAGTATTGTGTTGTCGGTCAGACTGATGTTTCCAGCAGGAACGTTTCTCAAATTGTCCACCTCAGCATCAAGAAGAGCACTCGGGAGTTTCAGAGGTCAGGAGAGCAGCCTAAAAGTGTTGTTACTTAAGTGGAACAATGAATCAAGTACAAGTATTTTTAGTCGAAGGTAAAAAAAAAAAAAAGTACCAGGTCAAAAAAGTACTGAGTAGTTTCTAAACCTCCTCTGTCTCAGTACATCCAGCTTCTATCAGCAGAGCAGCTCACTTGTAGGGGGGGAAATATAGCATATTAATAAGTCACAGTAATGTTAACTTTTCCAAAATTAGGACTTAGTATTACATAATTATGACCTGCTATCTTATATAATGAGGTTCTATTGCATTATTATGACGTTTCTCATAATAATGAAAAGGGTCATTTGACTTGACAATCTCATAATTATAAATTAACATCTAATAATTACAACTTACTTTCTCATAATTATGCCTTAATATCTAATAATAATGACATTCAATTTCATAATTGTGACTTAGCATCTAACAATTATGACTTATTTCTCATAATTATGACTTATTTTATTATAAGAACATTTCCTCATTATGAGGTAGTAAGTACTTATTATGACATACTAAGTCATGATTATTAGATGACTAAACATTCACAATTAAGTGCAGTAAGTAGATTTTTTTCTTCACAGACATACATGTGTAGAAGTGAAGTATCAGAGTGTGAGAAGCATAAATCCACTAAAATTTTACTAGAGTGCATCTAACTGAGTGAATGTAACTAGTTGTGCCTCTGAGAGCACATATTTTGTAAACATTGTGTATCATGAGGTCACACTGTAGGTCAGGTGTGTGAGACTCCAGTCCTTGAGGGCCACCGCGCTGAAGAGTTTTTCATTTTCACATTTAATTATTTAAATTTTCACTGTGTGATCACGACTATAAGACAAGGCCTACATTCTGTCTCATGTTAAATGACAGTGTAATGCTTACAGAATATGTGAAGAACAATACATTTGATTATCTTTTTTTTTGTGGAGACAATGACTAGGAACTACTGGTTTTGATGATATACAATGGCATATAACTCAGTGATAGCCACACAATTTCAATTTATAATAAATCAGATAATGGTGTATAGTTTCCATCTTTTTAATAAGACACCATAGAAATAAATAACTTGCTGCTACAGACTCTCTGCAAAAGATGTGCCTCAACAATGCAGTCAAAATATGCAGTATGTTCAGTAACTCTCTATTCTGTGAAAACCATTCATTTTTTTAAGTTGATTTTTGATGTTCTAAAGTTTAATATAATATCAGCAGGAAAGTGATTTTAATGCATCATTTATATTAGTATTCTGCATGAACAGCCATGTGCAAAAGTATAAATACCTTCAACAGAGAATACATTTAAATATGGCATTTTTCTGAAACCTTTCATGCACAATTTTTATTTATTTCCTTAACATATTTGACATAAAACATAAATGCTAAAATGTGCAATAGCTTTAAAGAAGCCATTTTATTTCCAGTATGTTAAATTCAGCAAATGCACAGTAATTGTGCAGTAAAATGTGCAGACGTGTGTTCTCTTTAGAGAATGCATACACATCTTTGCTTAGATAATAAATAAAACAGACAAGGGGTGCGCAAACTTTTGCATGCAACTGTATACTTTTGAAGCATTTCCATCATATTTTAATGCAATAATGCCGAAAAACATCATTGTCATGAGACCAATTGGCAAATTTTCCTGCCATTTCTTGCAATGACCAAGGCCTTTAGTAGTCGAATTCAGTTAGGGGAGTACTCAACTCTTCAGGGCTGTAGTCCCTCAAGACCTCTATTTGTCACCTGAATTTTGAGATTAGTATTAATTCATATTTGTTTTATGCGTCATTGAATGAACAGATTTGATATTCAGCGTTTCAGTGGACTCAATACTCAAACGAAGGAGATATTTACTTCAAATCAGAGAACCAACAGAAACTGGTGAATGTTCACAAAAGCTTAAAAGCATGACCTCTGCTCAGTCCAACCCTTGGGCTCTGGCTCATATGACACATCTCAGCTGACTAACAGCAGAATGCCAGTGTATCAGCTGAGAAGGATATGTTTTTGACTATAAAAATCCATTATGTGTTATTTCTCTACTTAGAGCTCGCTGGTAAGGAGAAGGTGAAGCTGCAGCCATGGTGCAGAAATATCAGTCACCAGTGAGGGTTTACAAATACCCCTTTGAACTCATAATGGAGGTAAGTGTGTGTGTGTAGAAAATATTTCCTGTCAGCTATGATTCAGTGAGGGTAAATCTGTAATTATAGTTTCTATAATTATTATTATTATTATTATTATTATTAGTAGTAGTAGTAGTAGTAGTAGAAGTATAACAAACATGCATTTATTTCTTTATTTCAGTTAAATTTTGTTCCAATAAAAGGGATTGTGTACGATACTATGCAAAAGACCGAGACTAGCTTTTATTTATTTAATTTCCAGTCAAAATAGCCTTTTAGCCCAAGATATTTATTTTTCAGCTTCAGGGAAAATTTACAGAGCACATAGTTAACAGAAAATTACACAGAAGTCTCAACAATTAAATGCAGCAATATGCAAAAGTTTGCATATCTCTGGACAAACTAATGTTTTGTTGATTTCTTAAGTAAAAGTAAGTTAACACATCCTCTGCAGGGAACACATTTAATTGTGACATTATTCTGCAAATTTTACTGCACAGTTTCAATTTACTTGCTGAGTTTAACATTTTGGAAAAAATAAAATATAAATGTAAACTTTTACACAGATTTTTGCATATGTCTGTATAACAGATTTTTCAGTATTTTGCATAAAGAAAAACTTTGTCTTTATTACAGTTTTCATTGCTTTTGGGAGTCTTGATTTTATTAAAGAAATTTGCAAGGATAAATTTGGGTTGCATTTTCTGCTTCTTGCCACCCAAGTAATCCCAAACACATTCAGTGATGTTGAGGTCTGGACTCTGGGGTGACCAGTCTATTGTTCTGAGGACGCCAGCAGCTTCTTTCTTTGTTTTGTAGATGTTCTTTTTGTAGTCTAAAAATCCCGTTTCGGAGGCTCCTGTTTTTTCTCTCGCCCTTCTTTGACTTTCTCCTTCCTTATGCAAGTGGTTAAGAAGATCTTGTATCTAACCTCTCCTGAAAGATGAATAAAACTTGTACATTGTGAGTTCAAATTGTGCCTTCACCATATGGTGGTAGTGTGAGGGAAGACTGATTGAGGGAGGGACGAGAACTCTGAGAACTTGGTCTGGAGTTCTGGGTAGCTTCTGCCTGATGCTAGAAGACTGAACGCCCTTGATAAGTGTGGTAAGACTCAGTCATGGGACTGAGGAACAGGGAGGAGATGGGGTGGTGATGGTGATTGGGAGAACTTTGTTCCAGGAAACTGCAGGTGAGGATGTACATTTATAGGGCATTAGATTGGGTGGAGGAGAGGTTTCAGGCAATTCCTTCTCCCAAACGTCAGTTACTCTGTAACTCCATATAATGGCTAATGGCTAAATGAAGAGTGGCCTCTGACTTTTGCACAGTATTGTATATCTAACAAAATCTGTGGCCTTTTAAAAGTATCCTTTGAAGCATTGCTAATTTTACACATCTACAATTCTTAAAAAAAAATAAAAATGTCAGAAAGTTCTTTGCAGTGATACAATAGAAGAACTACTATTAGGCCCCTAAAAAACATTTCAACCAAGTGACTTTAATTGGGTTTACAGAACTATTGTTTGAAATGTTCTTAAAGGAACCAAAAGTTTTTCCTCCTTGGCATCGCTCCAAAGAACCCATTTAGCTCCTTTACATTTAAGAGTGTGGTGCCTTATTGTCAAAATGTATGTATAAAAAAATGTGCTATTTGTTTGAGTCTTTAGAAACAGGAACTATATCAGACAGAGTTATCTTTATTCTGTCCTGAGGGCAGTAAAACCCAGCTGCTGCTCACTATCCTGCTTCTTTCTATGGCTGTCTGTTGTCTTCTGTTTGCCAAGCAGCTGGGTCAGTTCCAACTTGGGTGAATATTTAACCCCACCACCTCCAACACCTGGCAGACATGACTATGCTACGCTTGCTTATTACTTTTTAAAAGAGCTCTGGTCTGTGTTCAGGAGAGAACCTGGTGACCTGCTTATGGAGCCAAGCTTTTTGACTTCCATTTAAAAATTGTAAAAGACGTTTGCTGGGCATTTATATTTAGTCTTCGAGAAGCGCACAGCTATGGGTCTATAGCTGTGTAGAGTATAGGCTTTTGAGAATTAATACTTTTTATTGTTCATCTTGTTTGACTGTGGATAGTTCATGTGTCCAGATATCTACCAAAGAACGTAACCTTCCGAAAACCCTCCCCTGTCCGTAACCCATTCCTACTCTACACTATTAAAAAGATGGTTCTTCCAGGGTTCTTTAGTAAACGCAACGGTTCTATATAGAACCTTGAACACTCAAAGAACCATTTGTGTGCTTAAATTGTTGTGTATGGTTCTATATAGCACCAAAAACGGTTCTTATATTGTTACAATGTCAAGCTTGTAACTATAGGAGAATGCTTTTTGGTGCTGTATAGAACCCTTTTTAAAAAGGTTCTATATAGAACCATATACAACACATTCTCCATCAGTCTGAAAAACCATTTCATGAAGCAAAGAACCCTTTTAGCATGCGAATGGTTCTCTGAGTGTTCATGGTTCTATATAGAACCATTGTCTTTACTAAAAACCCTTGAAAAAGCATCATTTTTTTAAGAGTCTAATATGACTGAACTGGCCTTTCCATGCTTTAAGTGTTCATGATTCTATATAGAACCATTTTCTTTGCTAACGAACCCTTGAAAAACCATCATTGTGAAGAGTTTAGTTTTACACATAAGAGTAGATAATATAACAATTTGTTATCATTATTGTGCTAAATCACCTCACAATGTCAGATGCTTTTTTAGTATATTGTTGATATTGTCAGCACTTTTAGAACACTCATCAGCTCCAAGTATCATAAAAAAGACTACTTATTTATATCAAAGGAGCCTAATGAAGAATCCAAACCCCTTCAGAAACCAGGGAGCAGGCTTCTTTCTCGGAGAATTGAAATATATTTCTTGCACACAGGTACCAGACCTTTAGCCAGCCCGTAAAACAGTGGACTAACACAGCTCTACAGGCCCAAGATTAGGCCCGACCTATACATGACAAATGACAGGTGTGACAGATATGACCATGCAGGAATAAACAAAAATAGGCAAAAAAGAAAGGTCTAAATACAATTACAGCACATGCACACACAATACTATATATAATAATATAAAACACAGCAATCAACACATTTCACAGCGGTACATTCCTTCATTGTAAACAACAACAACAACCAGAACATGACAAATGCATAAACTACAAGTAGCTGATTGGATGTCAGCCGATTATGATGTCATCATGTTTTTACCCATTTACTTTTACCAATTGTTTTTTCTTCCTGGTCCCTCTTGGTTTATTTTCGAAAATGCTGAATAAAAAAAATATATTAGTTGTTTTCTTTACAACCTGTTTTTAACATGGCGCTACTCCATTGCTAGTGTGTTTTGTCTGCAAACCTCAGAAAAACTAAATATATCCAAAACTGAATATCTTCAGGTATTTTGATGTTATATTTTTTGCCATATTGCCCACTCTGACTTAAGCATTTGAATTTTTGAACTCTCCGCCCTAGGAGACTTTACATTGGCTCTTCCGGTCCTGACTGGTTTTCTCCTGCTCCAGCTTCACCTTGGCACCTCCCCTTTACACCTGCACCTGTGTCTTTTTAACTACATTATCATGTTATCACTGTTTACACACTGTTTCACTTTGTGTGTCAACAACTTGAAGGTAGCATTACTGAGCTGTATTCCTTCTTCCTTGTTCCTCTGGGTGGTTAATTCAAGTGTTTTCTGGCTCGTGCTCTTGCCTTGTTTATCGATTATGGATCTCTCTATATTTGGATGAGTCTCTGACTATACTCCCTGTTTTGACCACAAATCTTAGTTAAAACCTTAATAAGGCCACTCAGCACTGGCATCCTACAGCATAAACTCTGGAAATGGAGACATAATCTGCCTGAGGGCCTAGAGAACCCTAAGCACCTGTAAGTGTTGGGAAAACCAATGACCAAAAAGACAACCTGACTTTTTTGGTTAAGATAACTAAACTGAAAACACTGCTGTGATTTTACGTACAGCTATAATCATGACCCTGGTTTTAATCCTGAACATGAAGTTGACATCCATAGCTTCAGTTAAGGTGAGGTGAGAGTTGCTGTTGTGTCAGCTGGCCAGAAACCATTGCTTAAAAAATTCACCTTCAGTTAATTATTAACAAATAAATAACCAAACAATGGCTACAGGTATTCAGTTTTATTTACTTTAGTTGTGAAAACATACAATTGTAAACCAGTGCACGTTGTTCTCTTTTGTACTCAGTATTTATTCATGTAATGCAAAAAGTCAGTGCAAGCTGGCATCACGTTTCCATGGCAGTGCTTTTGTAGCTTCTGAACGTTATTGCATGTTAAAGCGACAGATGTATTAGCAGTTGTCACTAGCTAGACATGACTGGTGCAACTGACCTTAGTAAAAGCATAGTTTGAAATGAACTATTGTTAACTAAGGGTAAAGACTTTACTAACTTATAAAAAACTGTTGTGAACACACCAACCAAAAGTTCTGCAACAAACATTCCAGCATCTTTTTGAATATCCAGAAAAAGAACTCACAAGCAAAATCAACCAGAGTCAAGGGGGAGAGAGCATTAGATCACAGGTCTCCAAATCTGGACCTTGAATTCAGTTTCCAGTCCTGGATTTTATAATTATTTTTAGAATTGAACTGTTCATATAACTGATTGGCTACCAGTTAGTCAAAATCCAGAATCAGAAATCTCCCGGCAATCAAAGCCAACTAATCATTTCTGTTTGTTTGTGTTAGTTGGTGTTTCTGTTCTAGCATCAAAGATTCCTCCATGTACTGGGCAGTATCTCAGAAATGTATTGTTCTGGCTTATCTTACATAGTTACTGCCATTACTAATAACTGATAGCTGTCTTCCATCATCTAGCTAGCAATTAAGTTAAGCGTCGACAAACAAATTCTTTAACGGCATGGCCTTGCAGCATGTTTATGGGAAATAGTTCCTCAGAAGCAAGTCAAGGTTTGACTTCATGATTCATAAAGTGATTAAATTCAGGGAAAGGATATGAAAACCCACAGTGTACTTCTCAGAATATTAGGGATCCTTTTGGGTGTTATTTAGAGTAGAGCAGTATGTTCTGTTCTCCAGAACACCAGCTGGTGCACTCTGATAATACTGATAACAACACATGAATTTGACTCGACTCTCTTTGCTTTATAGACCTCAGCCTCTCAGCTGTTTCACAACATCACCAAATCTGGGAGCAACTGGCTTCTTTCACAGTGCCTTATCTTTACTGATACGTAGTAGAGTTATGAAATCACTAGTATTCGGTGGTTTTATTTACTGCCACTTAATAGAGTTATGAAATCTGTATCATCATGTATTATCTCACTGAGTTAGTTCATTAGTGTTACTGTGCTGGTACTGATCACTTTATTTGGTGCAAACTCCAAGTTAGGGCTATGAATGAGCCTTTTCCCATGTTTGGTAACCCTTACTCAGGTGTCTGCTGAACTTTTTGGTGTATAATCATACTTGAGGTTATTGCCCTTTTCAGCAGAACTCTACAAAGTTTTCTGACCTCACAAAGATACTTTGGCTTCTTTCAAAGTTAGCACATGTAGCCTGCAGTGAGGGCAGGGCTCTTTAATCATTTAGCAATGTTTACTTCCAGAAATTGTGCATAATTTGTAATAGATATTATCCTAAAGGGCACTTGTTTTGAGGTTTTGGCATCCATCTTGCCAAGCAGTAGTGTCGTGTCATCATTACAGCTAAATCGATCACCGCGGCAATTAGGTGACAGTGTACATCCATCGATCCGCCCATGACATAATTTCCCACGGTGGGAATATACCTAATGATTTTCAGGCTGGACTGTACAATCACGTATTGGTTTTTTTAGATTCACAGAAAGTGCTGTTTGACGTCATGGTTTAGTCAGCATGGGAAGCGAGAACTTTCGGTGAACTGTGCTGTTAAGTCAGCATGCTGCAGTGTCAGTGCAACTTCAGTTGAAACCCGCAGACATGACGTGAGCTCTGTGGCCACTGTATCTAAGGCAAAGGTTCCGAAAAAGGTCCTCGGGGCCTCCCAGGCAGTCAACACTATTGTTCTATTTCAGCTCACAGCACAGGAGAGTCAGGCAAGCACAGTAGTGTTGGATTTGATTACCTGATTTGGGTGGGATGTGAGCTGGGAAGAGTAAAAACTGTCTGGGAGGCTAGGAGGAATGTTAGTAATCTGGTTACATTTTCAGAATCATAAAAATCCAGGTTTACCGGAGTATAGCTGCAAAATGCTGCATGATGGAATAGCCGCCATAGGACCACCACTGATTTGATTCACGATAATGGGCTCATGATAGTAATAGGTGGCATGGCCAAAATCACAGTATATCACGGTATACAGGGTTCTGTGAGCACAGACTTATAAACTATAAGCTTTATTATACCCTCTTTTTTTATTTCTTCTCTCAGTGAGTGAGGACGTTTAATTCAGCAATCAGATTTTTCCTACAATATCCAAGCTATTACCTTTATAATACCTAAATTATATTAGCAGCTATCATTTTGTATTTGTTATGTTGTTTTCTTGCAGGTTTTTTTTGTTGTTGTTTTTTTTTATTTCTGTCTTTTATCTAATTAACATATGCTTAGAAGCAGATCTTATTAGTTTGGCCTGTAGGCCCGATTGCTGTCAGTGCTACTAAATGAAGAGCCATTTATGAGCCAAAAGAGTTGGTTCTTATTGGTGAGCTGAGCCAATAGATCTGAGCTGCACATCACTAGTTGTGTGACTGCATTTTAATATCAAACAGCCCTGATGCCACAATCTTTAAGCATGCATACAAACTCTGCAAAGTTTCTCCTAATTTTAATGCATTCAGATGCAATCAGCACATGCTGGTTTTGCTTAGCATCCATTTTGGTAGCCTGTTTAAATGTTAGCGCAAAGTCAACGTACTTGGCTTTAATTTGATGGGCACTGCAAATATATGTATATGATAATAATAACGTATCTAAGCTCTGTATTGACTGTTTTGTGCAACTTTTTAACCCACGAGATACAATCACTGCAGTTGGACCACTGCAAAGGCAAAAGACGTGAGTTTTACTGTAAACCAGAAGTTTAAAGCAGTTAAGTTTGTTACTTAACAGGTTCGTTTGGTATCTTGTGGCATGCATGTTGAGCCACAAACTTCATTTTCTGTCCCTTTCAAAATAGTAGCAATAATGAGCAGAAAAAAATCCACGTGTTTGTATTTATGTACACTGAATATGCATATATAATAGTGTACTTACCCTTTTTTTTAAGTAAAACCATTTTAGGTTGTACGGTAAATATTATTTTGTAGATTAATGTTGTTATTATACATACCATTTTAAAAACTGAAGTTAGTTTAAATATTTTTAATATGCAAAATAGTAAAAACAAAACTGGGACCATATTACAGGAACATCCTAACTCTAAAATCTTATCTGTTGAGTCACCTTGACAACCTAAAGTTAGGACTGAATTTAGAAGAGTAACTGTAATTGAATAACACATCCTGGGTTCATAATCTTATCATAACTCTACTCTAACAGTATTACAGAAACATCCTAGCTATACAAAATTTCTTAAATACTGTACCAACTAACTCTGTTTTAACAGTCAGCAAAACAAGTTCACTATATGTGACAGAATGATGTTACATTCATTCATACTGCAAAGTGGTGGTTTCACTTGTGTCTTTTGTAACTCAGTGGGTCAAAAATTTCGGACACTACAGACACATTCTTCCTTTTCCCTCTTATTACCTTTGTGTGTTAATGTTCATGACTCATCCAATAACATATCACAGTGGTGACAATCAATAATAAGGAAACTGAGTTGATCATGTGGCTGTTTATTAGGAGAATTAATGTTAGTGCAGCTGGCTAAAGCTTTAGGAAATGGAAAAAACTGGGGAGGGGCAGCGCCCTGTGTTTTTATACACTTTAGACATTTGCTGTAGCTTTTCATGCTTACTAACCTACATTTGTAACGTTATTTTGATAACAAGTTTTTACTTTAGCTGTGTGCGTATCGTCAGTTCACTCATATCGTCCAGAACTGATTATTGACCTTGATCAAGCAGTTCACAATTTCCTAACTTGAGATGAGATTCTGTAAGATAAAAGTCCTAAATTAATAGAAGATTTGCTTCTGTAATATGATTTTTTGAATGATATTGTCAGATCTTAATTTAGGATGAAAGTATTATGACCCCTGAACAATTTACATCTAAACCTGTGGTGAATTTGCGTAAGCAGCTCCTCTAAATCCCAGCAAAAAGCATACTAAATGGTTCTCGTCTGGATTTTTCAAGTCTCTTGTGCTTACATTTGTGACGTTAGACTGAAATATCTCTGACTTCATTCAGCTAAACTGGCCATTATCCATTTAGCTAAATGAGTTAACCTTAGCGTGTTTTGCACTGTATGTATGTGCGCTGTTATCTCTGCTTGTTTGTGGCAAATCACTCATATCTTTGAAACAATTTCAACTGATATATCACCCAGCACTGGATTTATGATTACATATTCTCACTATATTTTGAACAAAATTTAAATGAAGAAAAATGTTAACTACAATCATGTTGTTGCAACTCACTAATGAAACTAGACTTTGGAGGAGGGCTGGAATGACTTGCTGATTCGTGCTGATCATTTGCAAACTTTTACACAGTGCAGTTGCATCACATGCCATCAATAGAATGTCCATGTAGAGTAAGTAACCTAACCATTCAGTTAAATGGACTGTTATAAAACACACACATGCACAGCTCAAAACTACTTTATCCTGAACTGCAAGCCTGTAAAAAATATTTGTAGTTGTGTGTAAAATGCATGTAGTAAAATGTGTGAAGATTCAGAGCCCTGCTGGTGACATCCTGTATAAATAAAAATAATGTGTGGCCATGACTTACTAAGTCATGGCAACAAGATAATTGAGACATGGCCATGACTTAGTAAGGCATGGGAACAAGATCCTAATGCATGGCCATGACTTAGTAAGGCGTGGGAACTTACTAAGTCATGGCCACGACTCAATTATCTCATTCCCACACCTTACTAAGTAGTGGACACACATTAGGATCTCATTCCCATGTGTTAATATGGTGTAGCCACGCATTATTTTTATTTATACGTTATGTCACCAGTAGGGCTCCATATGAAGCAGTAATTGCTGCTGTCACAACAAACCTGCATCATCATATCGAACATTTTAAGAAGTTAAATATATATTTCTTCCTTTTTGGCTTATGATAAAAAAATCTAAATCTTCACAAGACCTATCAGCAGTCAAATAGCTTTTGATGCTTCATAAGAGCAGCACTTTGCAGTGAAACTGTGTGTCATAAAGAGCACAAAAATACACAAAATGTGCTTACAGTTCTAATTCTTATTTTGCTTTTTGCATGTCTTTCTATATCCTTCGGTAAGCTACTCATCCTTCAGCAGTGGTCAATTTCTGACCACAAGACCACTGTTGTCTGGATAATTGTGATTCGCAGACCACTCTCAGCCCAGCAGTGACATTGAGGTGCCTGATACACTCATATCAACCCATCACATACTACCATGTCGGTAACACTACTGTGCTAAGAATGGTCCATCAGCCAAATGATATCTGGCCAGTGGGGGTCCTGTGGAGGTCCTTTTTCATTGATGGGTGGGTAGAGGAGGGCTGATAAACTGTGCAGAATCAGATGACCTACAGTCAGTAATTGTACATCTACAAAAGACCTTTATGCCAAATGTTTCTGTTACCAGTGAATGTGGGTACAAAGTAAGTGTGTCTAATAAACTAACAAGTCAGTGTAGACTCTTGGAATGAATCATTCAGCAACGCTGATATTTAGGGGTATTTTTAGTGTTAATGTCCATATTTGTAGCTCCATCCAGTAGGAATGACTCACTACATTCAAATAATTACACACATTATTGCCTCAGGGTGCAAACTTAATACAGGAATTTACTTCATTCATGTATAGAAGCTTAGTGGTTAATCCAAGGCTAAACACTGAACATGTCTTGACTCATTCATTGACTAAGTTGTAGAACAAACATCAGCTACATGCTGGGCTGCTCCAGAGTTTCTTTTATATTTGGAATGGAGAACTAGATGTTCCAATACATTGGAAATACATGTTGCTTCCATTGTCTGTTGCATTAGCAGCGAGGCTGTTTACTCCAAACTGTAAGCACCTCATCATTTCATCAATTACTGTAATGGAAGAGGCCTACGAACAGCAGTATACTGATTAGACACAACACCAGTCGGTGTAACATTAAAGGTCTGGATGTTTGTATGCCACAGACAGAGAAACAATAACGTAGGTTGCAGAACAGATAAATAAATAGTTCCATAGAATCAGACTAAAAGAGAACAACAGTTCAAAGGAGCATGATATAAGATGCTGGTTGGAGGTCATGTGTTTGGCACAGAAAAACAAGAAGTTTGAATGTGAGAGTTTAATGCACGAATGTCAGAAAGGGCAATATGAAAATATGTTAGTTATATCATGGCAAATTATGTAACAGTATGTTTTTCTTAACATACGATGGGTATTGTCAGTACTTCTAGAATAGTTGTTCATTGACATTGAATACAAAACATTGTACTCATAGTTAAACTAAAGGCCAGATTTACTAAGGCAGCAGTCTTTTTGCACAAACACATGAGGGCACCACTGAGCTGCAGGTTTTAGCGTTTCTGGCTTAATGAACGTGCATTTTCAGGCATGGGCCTGTTGGCAAAAATAGGAAGGAGGCTATTCAAATTAACAGTCTGGAATGATTTATTGACAGGACCTGACTGGAAAAATCTTTTTTTCAAAGCCTAGGAGAAGAGCTGCAGTTACTTCAGTTCATTAATTCAGATGTGTAATTAAACCAAGCTTTCCTTTTCTTCTCTATAAAAAGAAGGATATAATTCTGCTAATTTTGTTGGATTTCTTTGATTTTTGTCCATTGTCTTTTATTTTTTCTTTTGCTTCCACTTTAGGCTGCACAATAACTCTTTCCACGTGAAATATTGTTGCCGTTGGGACAAAACCTTGTATCTTCAAAATGGTAACTTTACAAGAGTAGAGAAACGTTCTTAAGTTGTAATGGAAGCTCATGTAAGAAGATTTTTTGGACCATTTCTATTGGTCCACTCATGGTGAAATTGTAACACCGTGCAAACTCCAGAGAAACTGGAGTTTTCAAATTAAACAGTTATTAACGAATGTAAAATGAAGAAAAGGAGATACAAAGAAAGTCTGGCCCTACATAGTGATACGTATCACATATTGTAAAAAATATTTTCAAGTGTTGTGAAGTTAAATTGTTTGTGTATTATTCTCCTCCCCCACATGAGTGAGTGAGTGCATCTTGGTGTTAATTTTAGACAGGAGCAGGAACTTCTCTGACCTGCATGTTACCTTCCATAACACAAGGATAAACACACCAGGTCAAACACATTAACCACTCATACAAAACAATCTTGCTACAGCAAAATGTCTCAGCATTGCTGGACTGACCTTCCTTAAAGTCAATAAAGCTGCTGGCAGATTGCTCCAGACTTCAGGTACAAGTGTGCATAGATGACCCAGAACTGCTTTAGCTGCAGTGCTAATATTGCGTTAATAGTTATGTCTTGTAACCATATGTGCAAGACTTTTGTCTAGTTCGATGGGGGTCCTTAAGTTCAGACTAGAAGGAACTGAGTAGTATGCATGAGTCACATCAGCAGACAGCCAGCAGCACAGAGATGGCTGTTTAACAGAAGGTTCTGGGTAAATATTGACAGAGATAGTGTGGGTAATTAGCTCGCTCATATGAGCTTTAAAGACAGCTATAGAAAATGAGTCAAAAGGCAGTAAAGCTGATGCTTTAGTAAAGTGGAATACTGTTCTTAATCTTGACTCTTCACAAATTTTCAGCCATAAAAGCAAATGCCTTTAGGCCTGGCCTTGTCTTTTTGAAGTTTTTGAAGGTGTTTTTCTAGTGTTTGTGCACTCACTGTAGTAACATGACTGCTTGTAATTAGGCCTACAGAATATGGAAAAATTCTATATTGCATTTGTGCTGCTAGGTATTGTGATTGAGAAAAACAGACAGGTGACAAATGAAAAGAGAACCGATCTAAAGTGTTGTACTAAGGTGTTGAGCCACCACAAGCTGCCAGAACAGCTTCAGTGCACCTGGCATAGATACTTAAAGTCTCTGGAGCTGTACTGGAAAAATGGAACTCCATTCTGCCAAAAAGATATTCCACTCTCAAACGTGCATTCCTCTTTCTAATAAGGGGTTTTGGCACTGCAACCCTGCTATAATATTCCATAATATTTCTTGGTATGTAGTTGTGGATGGACTTTTCTTGTTGACACAGTCTGATCATGTCCTGCATTGACATTAGGCCTGTCACAGTCATTACTTAATCGCATGAATTATTTAAGCTGGTTGCTATTATTTTTCACAGTTGTCTAAGCTTTTACAATGACATATTTAGGTCACAATAAACAGAATGTGAATAGGTTGTGTTTTCATTGGTTTGATTAATGCAAATGCATGTAAATGAAAGAAAGCAGAAGACATTTTTTGAGACACATAATGAGTCTTCCAGGTTCTGACTAGTGCACATTTAGAGGGCAGCAGTGAGTAATGTTTGTTTTTTGAACTGGAGTTACTAAGTGTTGACAGTTAGGGAACGAGATACCTGATCAGCCTATTTGGACACTGTAGGCTTACATTTTAATAGATGCACACAGTAAAGAAACATCTGTAAAAAATGGTACAATGTCCAGCAGCAGAGGTGCCAGACAAAACTTAATCAACAGTAAAAGTATGTTTTAGGGTAAAAATCTGTAAAATTACGGTCATTTAATACTGCCTTTCCTTGTAACTCAGTAGTTTCTGTAGTTCAACTAGTTACTCTAACAAACAGTATATAAGGGTCATTCTACAGAAACGTCCACTTTTCTGTCTATCCATAGGTGTCACTGGTGTTACCTATCCTCCTTGGTGTTACACATAAGAAACGTAACAAGAGTGACAGTAACACAGTGACATTTTTAATGAAAAATGAATTTTACAAAATTGCTGCTACAGAGCATCAAACCACATGTTGTCAATCATGGAATATCCACTAAAATATGTAATTTAATCCATTTGTATTCTATTTTTTCATAATTACTTAAGAATAAAGTAGGTTGTACCAGTGGCTTCAACTAAAAGCTTCATATGAAATCATGAGCTAAATGAGAAAATTTCTGATAACTGAAAGACACAGTGGACTTACCATGTGCTTTTTTCATAGATCCTCAGAAAATAGGTAAAAGGAAGTCAATCAGTCATTTTTATTTTAAAATAAGAGATTTTTTGTTATGCGGTAACACCAGTGACATGACCCCTGGGGACAACAACTTTCTTTATATATTTTATAATATTTATTTGCCATTTGTTTTCTTTGTCATTTAATTTATATATTCCATAGTCATGTATAGATTATTGTAGTTAAAATTGCAAAAAAACGTGTTTTTACTTTAAAATATGCCACTCACCCTTTACACATGACTGTGGGGACAAGCACTTCTGTGGTGCTTGGAATTCTAGATGATTGATTTAAAAACTGATATTGCTAAATTGATGGCTGAAGAAGGTGTAATTGTTAAAATAACTTTTTTACAAATATAAATAAATTGTAACCCTAACATTTTTTTTTTGTGTAATATATCCATAAACGCTAGGGACACAAAAATTGACGTTTCTGTAGAATGACCCAAAACCATAATAATAACACTAAGAACCATTAAAATAAGTGGTCATTTGTTTTTGTGAATTTATCCTCTATTTCTTTAAATTTACAGCAGCAGTGTTAAAATACAGTATATATATGGTTTGTTTACATGCATAACCCTTTTTTAAAAAAAACAGGTATTGACCATTAATTTTTACAGCATTCTTACAGTGAAAAAACAGTGTACAATGAACAAGACAATTAAACTGCCATTCGCAAATTTTTATACAGGAATTAGTTTCAGCTAAAATTTGAACCCTCTTTCAAAATCACAAAATCAGATCTTTTCCTCTTGCCATCTTGACCCAAAATTGAGGTCAACTTGATCACTCAGTAGACACATTAAAAATAGTGACTGGCTCATCTGTATTTTGCAGCATTCTGCAATATCAGTGTTTCAAAGGCTTGTATTGTGTTAAACAAATGATATGTTGATTTATTCACAAAGATATGGAAGAGCATTGTTTGTCATGTTTGTTTTACTGTCCTAATAGTGTCTTACTATTCTGCCCTCTTCCACATTTCCACAGGCCTACCAGAGAAGATTCCCAACATGTCCTCTCATCCCCATTTTTGTACACAGTGACATTATCTACGAGAGCAAGAGTGAGGATGGAGCGACTCATGTCATTGAGCGCAGATGCACTCTCGACGTGGACGCCCCTCGACTACTGAAAAGGGTAATCCTCCTAGTGTAACACAAGGCTGGAGGGCAACCTAAAATAATACACACAAGTGCAGATATTAATCTTAAGTTTTACCCCATGTACATCTGACTCTTATGACTGAAGAGAAGTGTTGGGGCTACCAAAGTACAAAGTTATGCGTTACATTAATGCGACTACTTTTTGCTTGTAACAAAAGAGAACAGAGGGTATCGTTGTACAAAGTAAAGCACAGTAAACTCGACAAACAATCTGTTGACCCATCTAGTCACACTAATGTAAAACTGATGAATAAAAATCCCCATGCTGATGAAGAGAAAGCCCCAACGACACCCAAACCAACCAGCCTCGATTTTCATTTAGGAGCAACTAATTAATTTAGAAAGATTATATTATGAGGGAGCTGTTTTTGAACAGTTTCTGCTGACTAGGTTCTAGGCTTTCAAACAGCCATGCATCTAGCAAATCTAGCTTTATCTCGTTAAAAGGCAGGGCTTGTGACGTTGTGAAAATTAGGATTAGTGTGACTGGCTATTTCTTTCTAAATAATGAGCTGAAAAGACTGTGAGATTTCACTTTCAAGTTGGATTTGTGTGGGTTTTACAAAGTAACCTAGAAGTGAAGTAATGAGTAGTGAGATTACTTTTTCCAGGAAGTAATCAGTGAAGTACTCCCATTACAGTTTGAGAGAAGTAACACTGCCAAAGAGTGACTTAAAATGATATTTCAGGAATCAAATTCACGAAATTTCCTGTCATCCAAAATGTAGTCATGTCAGTATGTAATTTAAAAGATATGATTAATCATTTTAAGAGTTCATGATTGAGTTCAAGCATAACTATTCTTTTAATGAAGTTGTTACTAGGGATGCACTGAGACAGGAATTGTGGGTTGAATATTTTTCTATGTCTGCTGATACAGATACTGTACATTTATAAAATGTAGAAATTGGGATTGCATCTTCCTGGATTAGCATTGCATTTGTTTCTGCAGGGTTAGAAATGCAGTAAAATGAATAAAATGCAGATATTTTAGCTCAGTAGCCTAGTATCACTTAAACATTCAGCTCATCCAGATACAATAAATACATCATTATATCTGTTTTAATGAAATTTAAACAGCTGTCCAATGCTGATAATTGCTATAATTGTCATTATCTGCTGATAGTCATATGATTCTGATGTCATCAGGCATCCCTAGTTGTCCCTTAAGCTAACTCATCAGATGGATAGATTAGCACTACAGTCTCATATACTCTCACAAGGACTGGATGTACAATGACCAGCTGTGGCCTTTGTGTATACCTACAGATAGCAGGGGTGGAATATCTGTACTTTGTGCAGAAGAACACCCTGGACTGGAGACAGAGAACACTGCATATTGAAGCCTACAATGAGTCCTTTTCCAGCAGAGTGGTCGTCAGAGAGTACTGCAGCTACACGGTCAGGAATGCACATTACTTATTTAGAGCAATTTAGAGCAGATGTTCCTAACCCAGACTTTTGGGGAAAAACAGAGAGCTTACTTTGTTGTTTGTTATACCTCAAAACAAAAGATGTGAATCGGATAATCAAGTGTTGATATCTTTTCCTATTATATTTAAAGAAAAATATAATATGGACTGAGTGCCTTTCTTTATGCGCTTTGTAGTTATATAGTCACTGCATGTGCTGTATTTCCATGCGCCAATCAATCAATCAATCAATCAATCAATAAACAAATAAATAAATAAGGAAAATATGGGGTGAGAAATTTATGATGTCTCTGACCAACGGAGCCACACTTTCAGGAGACAATCAGCAGCAGGGCTACATTTATAGCCAATCACCAACGATCTGCCCATTTAGAAAATTTGCTAATTTATCTTACTACAATATCCAGAACATCCCTAAAAGGCAGCATCCCTAAAAGTGATGTATTCAAACCCTCCTATAGTAATCAGTGTAGCCTGTTAATGCCCTGCACATGAGGAAAGCAGTAGCAGTAGCTCTTTCACGCCGATTGTTTTTGCAGCCTGCCGCTATAGAATCATGTATAAAATAGTGGGGGACATAATGACTAGTTGGTGGGACAGTGACCTTCTGACACGGGGCCTGGGCTACAAGTTAACACAGCTAACACAAACGATGTTTTGTATATGAATGAACCTACTGTACACCTACAAGCTGTACCAATTACGTAGGTGTGTCTAGAAATGTGTGCAATATGTTTACACAGTGTTTACCCCCCAAGCTATAATGACATAAAGATACACTCGTACTAGCAACACATACCCCACCTTGCCACTACCATTGTGGTGTTACTGCTGTGCTGTGGTCCCGCACCCAAGTAATAGCTGGTAAGTGGTGGTCCAGTGGTTGTCCCATTATATTGCTAGACCTATCCAGGCTGAAACATCATGCAGCAATTATAACAAATCAGTAACTGTATTCCCATATTGTGCACCTTTGTGGTGTATGTGATAAAATGCCCAATTATTATGGGTACAAGCTAATAAACTGTCAATGCAGTGTATAATGACATTATTTAGATCAGTTTTCCCCAAGACTAGTGGTCAGCAGCCCTTCTGGAGAGATACCTTCTCCAACCCAAATGTAACACACTTGCTTCATCTAATCTATAGTTAGTCAGCTGTGGTAGATTTTAGTGTTAGACCTAACTGCTAAACTTGTAGGAGGATTGATCTGCCGTAAACCACTTCACACAAGGTTAAATAAGGTTTGTTTCCATTTATATTTTCTGTCCTTGTCCAATATCTCCGCCACAGGTGCACCCGGAAAATGAGGACTGGACGTGTTTTGAGCAATCAGCCAGCATGGATATGAAGTCCTTCTTCGGCTTTGAGAGCACAGCAGAGAAGATCGCCATGAGGCAGTATGCCGCCAGTATTAAAAAGGTAAAAAAAATAGATTGCATTTTTTGAGAATCACATCACTTCTAGATCCACTCACTTTAGTGATGATTGGTACATTCATCATTAGAAGCTTTCTCGGTGTATGGTATGAACTATGCGAACTAGGTTTTGTGCTAAGGTATATACATTACTGTTTGAAAGCAATACAGAAGTTTGGAATCTGTATTTTCAGTAATATAAAAACAGTTTTTATGCAGATACATGCAACATTGCTCTAGTACTCTGCAACCTAGTAGATGTTGAAAATTAAATTCAATGGAATTACGAAATGTTGAGTGAACAGGGCTCTTTATGGTTCCATTGAGAAAGCTGTGTAGCAATGTTAATAATAATAAAATGAATATCTAAAATGTCTCGAATTTGAAAAATGGTACAATTTGACTTTTAAAAAAAGTTAGCTATTATTATGTAACTATATATTTGGCAAGTGATTTCAAATTTTTAATTGTAGTGACTTTTATTAAGGAGGTTCCTATTATCGCTCTCTCTCTCCCTCTCTCTCTCTCTATTCTCTCTCATATTTCTCTCTACAGGGGAAGGAGATAATTGAGTATTATCTCAGGGAGCTGGAGGCAGAGGGTGTAACCTTCATACCCCGCTGGAGCCCTCCTTCCACTAGCGCTATAGTTAGCTCAGCCAAAGCCATCCCAACATCCAGCAGCAGAGAGGAGCACAGCAGAGCCCCCAACAGCCCTGCAGAGGTCTTACCTGGGTCTCCCGAAGGTGAGGTGACCTGCAGTATTTTCTAGATATCTATATTTGTGTGCAGCTTGACATTATCTGTCAAAAGCTTAGAAAATTTACAAAGTAGGCCGTTTACTTTTTCAATTAGGTCAAAAGTTTTGTTTTTAAACATAAAACAGTTATTTATTAATACATGGGGCATGTTCTACAACCCACAGCATCTTTTAAATAGTAACCCACAGCTTCTCTTTAATAAATTTTCTATTTAATTTTTGGTTGATCGACAGATCAAGCACGCTCAGTTATCACAACATTTTGAAAATGTTTCCCCAAGCATTTGATGAGGGAGAGTATGTAAGCAGTGGGTATTAACTTGTGTCTGAATGGGAAAGACTGTTGAAAGGAAAAATACGGCTAGAATTCAAGTGCATTTGTATACATTTGTATACATTGTATACATGATTAGATGTATTACAGATGGATTTTATGTATAATTTGTGTTAATGTTGTGGTATGTCTGTTCCAGATAAGCTAGATGCAGACTACATCAGGCGCTATCTGGGAGAGCTGAGCCCTCTGCAGGAGAGCTGCCTCATCCGTCTGCGACAGTGGCTGCAGGAAACACACAAGGGCAAGGTAGCGAGACGCCACATACACACTAAAACTTGGAATAGTGTTGATTGATAAGATTTGACTATTTATGTCTCGTTTGGTCAGCTTTCTCACAGCCATCTCCCAAGTGGAATTTAATTCTGAAAAGCTGAAACTTGAAGGTTTTCTGTCGACATTTTAATGCAAATTTTCAAAATGTGCATCAAAACATTGGATGGAAATTCAAAATAAATGCCTAAATATTGCAAGAGAAGTTTTTATGTTTGGATAGGGTTAAAAAGTATTTTATTGATACAGTGGTAATGCAAAAGAAGTGTGATAGAAACTGGTGACAACAAAGTGGAACAGCAACTGGGCCACTTGCCACTCCATGACTCTGACCTGTTGGTCACATACAGCTGACAGAGGGCTGTCAAAATTGCTCTACAGAGAGATAATAAAGGTTCAAATCCCTCAATTGCATATGCCACACACAGTGAGCGAGAGCGTTGTTTCACGCAGTATGGCACAAGCATGTCACATCTTCAGGAATTTGTGCAAAACAGCAGTTGATGGAAAGACTGCTGATTTGAATGGAAACCCCACTTATGTTACATCAAGGAAACCATTGTTAGTAACAAGTGGGGTAAATCTCTGATCCTGATTCAATTTCATTACGATTCTTTACCCTCAAAGAAACAGTTTGTCGGTTAAGCCTGAAAAATTACTTCATGTGGTAACAATCAGTTTGACCTGTTTTTTAATCTCAAATCAATACAGTAAATGGCACGAAGCAAAGTAACATTTTAGATCATATGAAGAAAAGCAATATTTTGCATCAATTTAAAACCCTGAATCAACTTTGGCCCTGTTTTACTTTCTACAGTGAAGGAGACCTTTCTGTGCATAATGAAGTCTCAGATTTTACTATGATTCAAAATATGCAGAATTTATTAATGCACAGTATTGTTAGCAGTTCACTATAGATAATAAAATAGGCTTTTTCACTTTTGCATTTTAAATAGCATGAATTTTACTGTCAAAACAAGCACAGTTTTGAATATTGTTAAAACTGATTATAGGTTACAGTCAACCGCAAAATTCAATGGATATGAGTCACCACCTTTAGATGAAATGAATGAAATGAACCCATCCATGCAGTGACACCACATACGCATTAGTGAACACACACACACTAGGGGGCGGTGAGCACACTTGCCCGGAGCAGTGGGTAGCGGTGGGTAGCCCTATCCATGGCGCCCGGGGAGCAGTCGGGGGTCAGGTGCCTTGCTCAAGGGCACTTCAGTCATGTACTGTCAGCTGAGGGGATCGAACAGGTGACCTTCCGGTCACAAGGCTGGTTCCCTAACCTCCAGCCCACGACTGCCCCTAGATCAGTGCAGCACGATGCATCACTACATTCTTACATCACTGTTAGACATGTGGAGCTTTAATTAGTCTACAGTTGGTACTAAGTTGGGGTCGGATTAAATTTTGTCAGGCTATGTTTGTGTAAAACTCAAAACCTCATGGATTTGGGCAGAACGTTCTCAGGCAGTGTTTAAATTTGGTTCCAAGTTTCTGGCCTGATTAAAGCTTTAATAGATACACAATATTAGTTTTCTTCTGTCATGTCCATGTCTTGCAGCTCCCCAAAGACCAGCATGTGCTGCGCTTCCTGCGCTCACGGGACTTCAGCCTGGAGAAGGCTCGGGAGGCACTGTGCCAGACGCTGACCTGGAGGAAACAGCACCAGGTGGACTTCCTTTTGGACACGTGGCAATGTCCGCAACTGCTGCACGACTACTACACAGGAGGATGGCACCATCACGACAAAGGCATTATAGCTTTATATAGCATCCAACTCTTTGCTGTTTAACTATGCTTAAAGGAGTAGTTCAGCGAAAAATCAAATTTACACAATTTTTCTGCTTTCCCAAACGTAGCCGTTATGCAGAGACATGTTTGGTGTCCAAAGTCTGCGTCTTTAATTTTGCACTGGAACTCAGAGGCTAAGTAAGGAAGGAAAGCTAATCTACACAGTTAGTATTGTGCAATCTGCATGACTAAATCATCGCAAACTTGCCTCAAACTGCTTTGAGTTGTTAGGTATCTCAAATTTCTAGGAGAAACTGTTATCTATAACAATGGACAGACATTTTTTATGCAACGTACTTTGTCTATTTTTGTCCATAACTTAATAGTAGTTGGTGGGGTTTAAACTAATTTTACCTGATATCTACATCAGCCTCTAGAACAAAACCAAAGAAGCAAACTTCAGACACCAAACATGGCTTGGCTGATGTCTGCATTTGGGGTACAAGGGGAAATATTGTGTAAATTTGATTTTATTTCCTCTAAACTATTCTCCTAAAACTGTTTGCATGTCATAAAAGCTATATATTTATGTAGCTATAGCTTTATATATATAGTTCAATACTTGTGTTACACTGGTCTAATGCACAGACAGGCATCTGTTAATGGATACCCTCATTCACTGACCTGAGCTGAAAACAGAGAGCACACCACATGTAATGGCAAATGAGCAGTAATGTGATGACTCAGTTTTTGAGCTGCACATTTTCCACAGACAAGTTCACTCACTGACCTACTGTGTGATGTATTTTAGGCACAGATTAACACTCTAATTTTAATTTTTAAGACAAATTCTAAAGACATCTCTGTCTCTATGTAGCTAATTGTAGCACTGCTAATAGCCTTGCATAATTACTGCACTTTATTTGACAGTTTTCAGTGTCTACCTCTGTTATTGTTGGTCCTCTTACTTCTTGTATATATGTAAATAGCTTTTATTGTACCATCTAGTCTTTATACTTACATTTAATCTATATATATTTTTTTTTTCACGTAGTTTGATTCTATTTTAATATCTTCTATTGTCTAAAGGTATATAATCCTATATTCATTTTTTATTTGTATGTTTTTTTTTTTTTCTTTTTAGTATTTATTGTGGCACCAGGCATGAATATGTAAAGTAAGAAATTCATTATATAGTGCAAACTGTTTCTCTGTGCATATGACAATGCTTATGAGGAAAAGAAAGTTTGAGTAGATTACTCCGGTCAGTTTTCAGTGGTTTCCAGTTAGGTTTTGCATTGCCTCCAATAAACTATTATTATATACTATTAATATATACTATTACTATTATTATTAGAAATATCTGAATTCATTAATTAGTAATTAGAATAGTACCACTGCAGTGACAGGCTCATTATGGAGTACAGTCACCTCAATATGAAAGCTGACTCTATATTTTGAAGTCAGAGCAAGGAGGCAAACGTGTATGTGCTTGTGTGTGTTTCACATAGATGGCCGCCCCCTCTACATCTTACGACTGGGACAAATGGACACCAAAGGACTTGTGCGTGCACTGGGAGAAGAGAGTCTTCTTAGACATGTGAGCAGCACATCCCCTGACTGACTATGCAGTAATAACATAAAAACACTTTCTGATCTCTTCCTCATTCCTCCATCAGGTGCTGTCCATCAATGAGGAAGGTCTCAGACGCTGTGAAGAGAACACAAATATCTTTGGTAGACCCATCAGGTAGTAAACTGAATTAGTACAGCTGCTAATGTCTATGTAGTGAAGTACAGTATACTTATTCTTTTGTGTGTAATCTTTTTTAAAATGGCTAGCTGCTGGACATGCCTGGTGGATCTGGAGGGGTTGAACATGAGGCACCTGTGGAGGCCGGGGATTAAAGCCCTGCTGAGGATCATTGAGGTGGTGGAAGCAAATTACCCTGAGACACTAGGACGGCTGCTTATAGTGAGGGCTCCCAGAGTCTTCCCTGTGCTCTGGACGCTGGTAAGAACCGGTGGTGAAGCCTACTGCTGGGTATACGTGACTAATGATGCCAAGGTGGTTATATTCGTTATGGGGCAATTTAGTTATTAGTTATGACCTACAAGGCTAGTTAAAATAGCTATTGGCAGCGTATGTTACATTCACACTCACTTGTTAGAGACCATCCAAGCACACTTACACTGGTGTCACACAGATTTTCACACACACTGTGTTGTCCTGTCTGAAAGGGTCGTATTTGCTTACATATATCCAGACACTCACCTATCTGCTCTTTATTGACTGGCTCTAAATGTCAACAGACATCGAACCATCTGTGTTTAAATGTCACATGTTAGTCCATATTTGGAAGATGTTATTACTCTCTCTAGCGCTGCTAATTAGAAGGCCTCTGTAAATGCCATGTTTGTGCTGTACTTGTTTAACTGCAGTGCAGATGCAAATGGCCTTTGGCATTATTGACCTTTGCCTTTTACGCACATAGATCAGCCCGTTTATTGATGAGAATACTCGTAAGAAGTTCCTCATCTACGCTGGGAACGATTATCAGGGCTCAGACGGCTTGGTGGATTACATCAGCAGAGACTTCATCCCTGATTTCCTTGGAGGAGACTGTCAGGTAAGAACCTTGTGCAGTGGTCAGATGTTCAGCTTAAGTGGAGTCAAACTTAATGGGGTGAGAGATACAAGAACACTTCATTCTACCAAATTGGTTCGAAGTTCAGAGTTGAAAACACAAAACACAGACTTTTAACTGACTTGGACTTTAGACTACAATCCGTTTTCTCTGAATGACCCTATAATTTAATTGTTTTTTTATTGAAAAAACGACTGAACGTTCCATTGTATCACTACCAAAACAATTATCACTATAAAACGCTAGCCAGTTGTACACACAGAAAATCATATGTTTCATTAAAACACAAAAATGTTTACTTAAATACAGAAAAGATGTGTTTCAGTAGTGACATTTCTTAATGTTGCAAACTGATTTTAAGACTTTTGGGCAGATTTACTTAAAAAACAATGGGATATATGCAGGGGTGTGGCTAAAATAAGGCTCCGCCCATGGACTAAACTCATGATAAATCTAAATCTTTCAATATCACCTTAAAAGAAATAAAAAATGTCCAAAACAATTTAAGTATTATTTTTACAAGTTGAAATGTAGGGGTTAGGGTTTGGAACGGCTACCACCCAATAGAAAGTATTTATATATATATATATATATATATATATATAGCTTCTTACTATCTCTATTTATGCCATATGTTTACAGAAGTGGTTCCCAACTCTGGTACATATTTTAGTCTTTTCCAAGCTACTAATTAGAGAATTAGTTGCAACAGGGATGTTTGGACAGTGTTTTTCCTGCTCTATCTCTTATCCGCAATGGGCCGGTGTGGTTATAGGGTTTCATTCTTATCTATTCATTCTAATTCTGTGTCACAAACACCAAAACATTTACATACATCTGATAAGTCAGCCTACAACAGTTAAGCCCAGCCCATTCACAGTGAAGTTATAAGGAGTGTTTCAACCTGGACTGATTTTAGAAACACAACACTGGGAAGCCAAACAGGACAGAGGTCATTTACATACATCAGTCTTAAAGGAATTAAACTTTTTTAATTTCAAATGATAGAGAAATCATGTAAAAATGAATTATGTCATAAGGGAACCTAAGATAAAACAAATTTTTAATCTGTATCAAAGAATCTTCAAAATTAGCAGTCCATCAAGAATTAAAAGACAAAAATAATCTCCAAGTAAAGAGAGCTGATCCAATCTCTGCTGATTCATTGTCTCTCTTCACTGTACAGTGTGATGTCCCAGAAGGCGGGCTGGTCCCCAAGTCTTTATACCACACAGCTGAGGAGCTGGAGAACGAGGAGGTCAAACTTTGGACTGAAACCATCTACAAAACTGCCAGTGTGTTCAAAGGAGCTCCACATGAGGTAGCTTTCTCCTGCTGGGCTTTCTCCACAATAGAGCCTTTTCACACTTCTGTATATAAAGCAGCAGAGATTGTCATAGCAGGGAAAACAATACAGCAGCACAGGCGTTTCTAAATAAAAATGCAGACAAAGTCCTCCTTTATAATGTCTCTGATGTAGAGGACTGACTTATTTTAACATCTATTTACCTACTTTTTCCCATGAAAGACATTGATCGTTTGATGGAGAAGTTTTTATTTTCTGAGAGGAAAAAAGCTTGATAAGGGCTACAAGCTTTTCTTAGAGATTTACTTTCTTCACCACAAAGGTAAGTTCAGGATCTCATGACAAGTTAGTCAGCTTCAGTTAGCTGTCTAATGTTTATTAGAATATAATCAAGGTTGTACAGGTTGGGAGTAAAGTTATACCTCACTATCTGTTGGTCATATTATGTGATTTAACTTTACATTTTTAGTTTCTCCTTTAGACTAACCGACATGACAATGTTTAATTATTTCAGTGTTTGAGCAGTAATATCACTAATGCTATGAGACTGAAGTTAGCTTCTTATTCAAATGTTCTGTTCCACCTTAAACAATGCAGCAGTTACATTCTGGTGCATAGCTCAAGGTGGAACAGAAAATTCGCTGGCAACAAAACGTACAGTGCTTTGCAAAAATACTGAACCCCCTTAAAAGACATTAGATTTATCTGGACTATAAATGACACTTGCACAGATTGTTCCAGCCGGTATTTTTATTGCAAACCAATATGCTGTTAAAGTATGCTTTCAAGTAAGTTTCAGGTAAGTTTCTTCCACCTTTGCATACTGTTTGGAAGAGTTTTTCGCCTATTCTTCCTCGCAGATTTGCTCCAGATTGTTCAGATGATGCTTGTGGACTGCAATTTTCAAATAGTGCCACAGGTTCTCGATTGGACTTGGCCATTGTAGAACACTCACATTTCTGTTGTTCAGCCACTCCTGTGTTGCTTTGGCCTTGTGCCTGGGATCGCTGTCCTGCTGAAAGGTGAATTTCTCCCAAGCTTTAGGTTTTTCCTAAGCAGGTTGTCTTACAGTGTCTTCCTATACTTTACACCATATGTCCTTCCTTCAATTTTAACAAGACGCCAAGTCCCCGCTGAGGAAAAGCATGCCCACAATAGAGTGCTGCCACCCCCATGCTTCACTGTTGGGATGGTGTGTGCGGATGACTAGGCAGTGTTAGGTTTGTGCCACACAGGTTTTTCAATTTTGTCTTATCTGACCACAAAACCTTAGTCTAAATTTAAGCTGGATCACTCTGATGCTTTCTGGCAAACCGCAGATGTGCTTTGTTGTGGTTTTTTCTTCAGTTATGGCTTCTTCCTAGCCACCCTACCATACATAGCAGTTGCAGAGCGATTAATATTGTTGACTGGTGCACCTTCAAGCACTGAAGGACTGAACCCTTTAGCTCTGTAACTCACAGGTTTCCTTCTTGCTCTGATGCTGAGTTTTAAGGGAGGCTTTGTCCAACAGTATTCACTGGGATTTCCAAATGGTTTTGGATATTATTTTGTAGCCTTTTCCTGTCTTGTCAATGTACATAAGGACTGTGTAAACTTGAAGCTTTCACAGCACAAGGGCTGAATACCTAGGCAAACAGCATTTTGTAATTAGACATTTTTGTCACAGGATTTTTTTCTTTTCTACATGAAACCAATATCACTTTAAATTAATTAAACTTGTGTGTCAGTCTTTTAAGATATGACACAGCACAAAATATCAAAGTATCATCTGTAATCGAGATGAATGATGACTTTTAAGGTGGCTAAATACTTTGGCAGGGCACTGTAACTGCTACACGAGCTAGCAAGTAGGAAGTCAACTTCAGCCTCGTACCAGTGATAACGTTTACTGAGGAAAAGTGTTAAAACATGCCGTTCAACCCAACTGCCACACAGAACCCTGTGTCCAGTCCACACAGTTCACTGACTTACTTACCTGACTTTAGATAACTCATCCAGTGCTGAAGCAGTAGCGCAATTAGCCTACTTTTAGGCTCTAGGACAGGGGTATTTAGTTTAGCATGACAGGGTGATTCCCTGCTCAAACACACCTGTTTCAACTTGTATGTTAATTGCTAGGTTTTGTATGTGTGTTTGGGCACCAGACCTCCAGGCAAAGGACTGAATACCCCTGGCTGAAGCTCTGGGGCTCTGTTGCCACAAAATGTTATGGAGAATAGTGCCATCTGCTGATGCTTTAAAGTAATGCAGTAAGAATTAAAAGCAAAATAATCAGTGTTTACTGAATATAGTACAACAGTCCACAGGAGGTATTTTATCCCAATTGCAAGTTCCCTTTTAAAGAAAACTGGTCCTGTAATAGCATCGCCTACATCAAGGAAATTGAACTAATGGACTGAATATTATATCTCATTGTTCTGTGTTGTTTTTTATATGTGTCTTTTTTATTTTATTACTGTATGTGTATTGGGCCTGCCTGCCACTAATTGCCCTTTGGGGATAATTCAGGTTCTATTGAACTGATTGGATTGAACTCAACTGAACAGAATTTGGAATTTGGAAGTCATAATTAACAGCTCTACAAAGCAAAACAGATTTGTTTTAAAATCTGTGCTTTTAAATCTATGCCCTTTTCTATTTTCAGCTGCTGATTGAGATCACAGAGGTGTCCTCCGTCATCACCTGGGACTTTGATGTGTGTAAAGGTGACATCATCTTCAACATCTACCACTCTAAAAGAGCTACACAGCCTTCGAAGAGAGAGACCCTGGGTAGTCATGGCCTGGCGGGACCTAGCGGTAACAACATGCAGGTGATTGACAGGTCATGGATGTTGGGGCAGGATTACAGCATGGTGGAGTCAGCCCTCACCTGCAGGGAAGGGGAGAGCATACAGGTGTGTATGGCTATTTGTGGCATGCATATGTGTTCAGAATGTCATCAAGCATTGCTAATGTAGCCTGTGATCAGTTGAATGAGAATTATAGTGATTTTTCTGCATAGTTCAATCACTGAGATGTTAACCAAGTCATTCAGGTTTTATGTGAAATGGTTTATTGTAGAAAAACTTATCAGAACTTAACAAGGTTTCTGTACAATGTCTACAACGCAAATATAAACATTACAAATAATATACATTTATATAAAATGTTGATGGTAAAATGATGGTAAATCTGAAAAAAATATTTTTCCTTATACCATCCTGCATGTACCTTTCTCTCAAGAATGTTTTTAAAAAAACGCATTTTAGGCCAAAGCCTTAATTTTAAAACTATCATAAAGCAACATATTAGGCATCATACAGTGTGTTTGTCAGCATTTGGTGCAATAGCATTCTGTGAGGTAGAGGCATTAAACGCTTTTGAGCTTATTTGTTAAGAGAAAAATAATGAACAAAAGTGTGTTGCATAGCTAAAAACAGTGATAGCAGCCATCTTGAAGCCTGGATTTTTATTAATATTAGCTACATTAACCTCGTAGCTCCAAAGAAGCAAACTTTGGACACTGAATCTGTTTTGGCTGATTGATTACATTTGGTTTGAAAGGAAAACGGTAGAAATTAGATTTTCCCTGCAGGGATCTCATGTGACACGCTGGCCTGGCTTCTACATCCTGCAGTGGCGGTTCCACAACACACCAGCCTGTTCTGCATCCAGCCGTGTGGACGATGTCCTGGCCTCACTGCAGGTCTCCTCCCACAAGTGCAAGGTCATGTACTACACCGAAGTGCTGCACTCTGCCGACTTCAGGTCTGTCCTATACTTTTAATATTTCTTTAACAAAAAGGAAAGGTCATACATAATGTAGGTTTAGCCTAAAGTGTTTGCATTAAACTTTCAAAAGAGACAAGAAAAAAGACAAGGCAAGCAAGCAAGAGCTAAACATCAGATCGTTTAGGATATATTACTGCACATAAAAACAAGTGAACAAAAATATCAGAATGATTATATTCACCTGTCTCTGTTATTGTACTGCAAAAACTCTAAATGTGAAATGTCTTTATAGTTACTGTTTACCAGTCTGTTTGCATGTGTTTCTCAATTGTGTATGTGTATGTCAGGGGTTCAATGACCAGTCTGGCGTCCAGTCACAGCGGTTTCTCCCAGCTTAGTGCTGCCACCACCTCTTCTGGCCAGTCACATTCCAGCTCTGTCACTTCTCGATAGAACCAGAAATCAACGTCCCCCCCAACCCAAAGAGAAAACTGAACTTGCCTTACAGTGCAAAGTCACACATGACATACAGTCTGAGATGAATGGAACTGTCAGTAAAGCACATGTAAAAGTATGTAATTCTTGTATAAAACCTGTTAAAGCTCAGTCAATTGTTTCTTAGGTCAGCTATACAATCCATGTGACCATACTGTATGTCCATTTTTACAAATAAATTTTCAGATGTCATTTCATGTGTCATTCTTTCATGTTTTTGAGTTTTGACAAGGAGTAGGCTACTCTATGTACAGTCAAAAGTTTGGACACACTTATAGATTGGTTTTCTTTATTTTTATATGAAATTAGGCAGAGACCAAAAAAGTGTTAAATAAATATGCTGAGATCTTGTTACTGAAAATCACTTTTTTTTTTTTTTGTGGTCCTCACATAGGCTTCAACTTCACTATTTGCATCTTAAAACAAATGTTTGTATTTGCATTTTAGCCTAAACCTTTAGGGCAAATTGTATTTAAGATTACAATAAGTCAAGTGTATTGCAAACTTTTGACTGATGCAAAGACAGATAATAACACTTGATATCAAAATAGAAGAATAACTCTTTTTGGTGCTATACAGAACCATTTCCAATAAGGTTCTGTATACAACCACATAAAACACATTCCCCTAAAAAAATTTCACCATGCAAAGAGCAGTTTAAGCATTAAATGGTTCTATATAGAACAAATAGACCCATTGCCTGTACAAAAGAACTCTTGAAGAACCATCTTTTTAAGTGTGCAGAATAGCATTGTTGGAGAAAAGCAATGTTAACTGTTTTGCCTTCCTCATCCGATTTCCCCTCTTTTATTGTGAGATTATTTATTGCTGGTGGATATTAACTGTTGACGTCAGTGATCTCGGGCAAACATCAATACTCGTGTTGTCCACGAGATGGCAGTGTTACACCCTGAGAGTCAAAGGATGCTCAAGAACATGGCGCGAAATCCAGTGATGAGGAATGTGTTCAAACCCGAGCAGTGAAACACGCCGACGGCTCTGCAGGTGTTCCCGTAAGTTTGCACTTTGGGTCATTGTTTCATTACGTTTATAAAGAAAAGCAAAAAAAATAAGCGTTTAAAATGTATCAATGAGTTATAGTTTGTTTACAGTCCACAGTAGCAGTTCTGTAAGTTTGTAGACGCCAATATCCAGTAGCATAACAATACATGTGACTCCAAAACTGGCGTCTAAACTGAGTGCTCCCCAAACAGATTGTGCAGGCCTCACTGTACATTACTTACTATTATATGCTAGGAAGTTGTGTTTGTGTACATTTTTGTACAATAACAGAAAGAATACTCTGTAAATTCTCCTTTCATCCTTCCTAATGTTTGCACTCCACCACCTCCATGTTCTCCAGTCGCGTCCATGTTTACAATCTTAAGTAGCTAAAGGAGTTTGACATTAAAGCACAAAGAAGTCAACCCTAACTCCAGCCCACCTTCTCGGAGTTTTGTCCTCGTCAGTGGTTCTATTTCAGTCTGTTAGTATCTCATGGTGGACTTTTCAGTGTAGGCATTAAGCTGCTATGTAGTCAGGCACTGTTTGCTAATAGTCTGGACATTAGCTGCTCAATGTTTAGGCTAATAGTTGATAAAGTTCCCACTGCTTTGGGTGCCAAGCTTAACAGTTCGCAGTTCAAGATAATAAAGCTAACACCACTAGCTTACCTGGATCAGGCGGTGCTGACCTGTTGGATAATTCTTCACCATAGGAGGAAAAACGTCAAATTTGGCTTCAGGCTACGTTGCGTGCAAACAGGAGCTGTCCTGCATTTGCCTAGTCTTTCCAGTGTATGCGGGAAACGACTAGGGCTGGGTTTCCCCAGAGCCGTATACAGAGAGAGTTGCGTCAACTCCGTTCACTCCAATGAACCATTTTTTACAGCAATGGCGGATCGTGGAGCCCCTCAGTAGTTCTCGGAAGTTAGCAGCAAATACTAGCAGCGCGGCCGAGTTGCAGTAGAATAGCCCGGTTGTGATGCACTTTAAAAGGGTAAAACAGTTAAAGAATCAGTTTGTATATAATAAGCACATCTGAATCAAATTAATATGTAGATTAAAATATGTCATGGATTATCCCCGATTAAATTAGTAGATTTAAGGAACATTAACAGATAACAGATCAGGCTAGGATACCGAGTAAAGTTAGGAACCCATAATGTGAACCATAAACAGCCTAGTAATTGTAAAATCCCTGCTCTTAACTTCATTTCATCCACCGTTGTTGAATCTTAGAAAAGGCTTCTAAACATGATTTTGCACGGGGTGGATGGGAGTTAAATATTAGTTAAATATAACATTGGGGCAGAGCTTGTAGAGGGGAGGAGGTGGAGGAGATAAAATGAGAATATCGTTATCCATTTTGGAGTACGAGCTAACGTAAGTTATACAGTAAAAAGAAGGAGCTATTTTCATGATTTGTCACTACTGATACGGATTTAGAGCGCATATTGGAGACTTTAAAGAGTAAACAAATATAAGACTTATGGATTGAGTGTTTGCAGGCTTTGTGATTCTGTTGACTGTTATCTGAACATTATGTTGCAGTTACGTTGATTTTGGATTAATGGCAAGAACCACAGGGGGATTCAACTCAGCCTAGAGACTCCCTACAATAAGACAGCACCCCCACCCTGCACCCTGAGTCTCAACTCCCTGGGGTTTGCAATTCTTTACCTGTTCCTTATTTTTAATAAATAAAACGTTAAGCTTCCCAGTGGTGTGGCTGCAGCAGTTTTTTCTTCTCTCTGTGTCAGTGGAGAAACCAAACATTTTTACTCCTTTCTCCGAGCAATTGAAGCATCTCCATGCAGCAGAGCAAACCATGGTGGGGACTATATGCAAGGAAAACATGGAGAAAAGGGCACAGACAAACTGCCTGCCAGGCTATTCATGTTTGAGTTCGTTATAGCTTTATTTAATGAATCCATCTCAATTAATACGTGCATAATAAAAAGACAAGATATATAAAATATGTTTATATGTGTACAGACAAATATAAATAGATGTGTTTATTATGTCCTGTCTGGATGTGATGTATTTTAATGTACGCTTTTTAATACAGGTTTTTTCATATGATCATCATCCCATAATTATATTTTAACTCATAATGAAATTTTGTAGTCTCGTGACTATGACTTTTTCTCATATGAGATACCATGTCGTAAGTATGACAAAGTCAAATTAGAAGTTATAACTGTGACAAAGTAAGTCATAATTATGAAACACTATGAGATGTAAAATCATAAGTATGGCATAGTAAGTCATGAGATGCTACATCATTATTATGAGATACCGAATCATAACTATGACAGTCATTATTATGTGATGCCAAATCACAGTTGACATATTAAGGCATAATTATGAGATTGAATCTCATTATCATTAAGAGGTAGCAAATCATAGTTATGATGTGCTGTCATAATTATGAGACACAAAGTCACAAGTATGGAATGTTTTCTCATTGTTATGACTTACTAAATGGCTATATATTTTTTCCAGTGGCACAACCAGGCTTCCAAAAGTTTGTGATTTGTGACTTTTCTCTTATAATGCAGGATAAGATGAGAGAACAAATACAAAAAGATCTGAGACCAGTTCTCCATCCAAAAACCTTGACAAACCTGCTCATTGGAACTGGTGCATTTTCAGCTGAGTTGAAATCAGGGGACTGTGATGGCCATTGCAAAACTTGATTTTGTGGTCAGTGATCCATTTTGATCTGGATTTGGAGGTGTGGGTTTGCTTTGGATTGTTGCCCTAGTTGGAGGTGCATTCTAACAAGATTCCAACAGCCTTTGGAACATGGTAGATGCACCATCATTATTAAATATGGAAAATGAGTAATCCCTCCTCAACACATGTCTCAACTATCAGTAGAAGCTGTAGAAGACTTCAGAGAGAGGAATAACCTTAGGGAGATACTTTGTTCATGCTGTCAACTAATCAGGTTTACATTAGTTTTGCAGTCAGGTCATAAAAACAACAATCAGATGTGTGGTTTAGGGGTGGGCAATATGGCAAAAATATGATCACGATACTTCAATACATTTTCACGATACACAATGTGCACGATATGCACGATTTTTCTGAGCTTTAATAGGCTGGATCAGTCAAAGTAGAACCCATAGTGCCAAATCTTATGAACACTTCTAAAAATACTACAATAAACTTACTACTACTATCATTTAATTCAGTATTTCACAAACTGCACTGAACCAAATCTAATTAATCATCACTATTTATGTTCTCTTATTAATGAAACATGCCGGTAGTCTATTCTTTAAGCACTGATGAGATACACGATATGCTCAGAAAAGCATATTGTGACCAGAAGTTGGTAGTAACTAGTTACATTTACTCAAGTCCAAGTACTTAAGTGAAATACTGATGATTTTGTACTCTTGTGAGTATTTTCGACTCGTAATACTTTTACTTCCACTCAGGTGTATTAGTGAGTAAAGATATTTACTTTTTACTCATTCACTTTTTTGTGATTAATTTCATTCTGTTTTGTTGTTGACAACTGAAACATCGAAATATTACCAAAAAGAAACCCGCCAGCTCCTAGGTGAGATCTAATTTCTGAGAAAGCATACTGCAGGGTCATTGAGTCGTTCCCTCAAAAAGTTCACTTTCTGAAATTCTTCCTTTCTCATTTTCATAATTCAGTTTAAGAGACTAAGGCTTGTTCTACTTTCCTCCCCTAGGTCTACACAGATTACTAACTGGAGAAATATTGTTGGAATATTGAATGTTGATGTTATTGCTGTGTTTATATGTGCCTAAATGTGTAGCTCTTCTTTTATCTTTTTTGCTCCACTTCTAATTTCAATTCAGGAGCTAGAGGTTGGCTTTGCAGATTGATTTACATACTGTATATACAAGTGTAATTTCCATAAACTCATCAACTGCCTGCAGCTACAACCGGATACATTAACTCTCCATCTTTGCTATCATTTCTCACCCTTCCTCAGGCCTAGTTGTAATGCTGTGTGTCTTAGCACATTGTGGGTGAGGGAGCATTTTTCAGTGCTTGTGGAATGGTTCTATAATAAGTCAAGCTTTCCTGGGACATATTTAAATAGGCTTTTGTCTTTTTATTTATTTATTACTTTTTTTATTGATTTTATTCATTTTACCACTGAGATTTCAGTAAGTCTCTGTACTAGAAGTTATATTTGATCTGCTTTTGTACTTGCTCTGTGTTACCTATTAGATGCTAATGTAATAGTAATTATATTAGTACTTATTATTCTACTGAATTAATTATTTATAGCTTTCCAGTTTTTACAAATTGTTTATTTGGAAATAGGAAGAAAAAATAGGAAGGCTTTTAATATAATCATGTAATCATAACCCTTCCACAGTAATGCAGAGAATATTGCAGTTTTGTGTACAAGCCCTTAGTGTACCTGATTACCCCCTGATACGGTGATGCAGATTTCTGCTAATGGAACCCGATGGGATTTACAGTGTTATGTTAGCGGGGAGCTACTGGTGTCTGTTTGCTTCCCACACTGGGTTTAATACAGTGTACAGCAGCTCTAGCTTAAACACTAACAGCTGTATCAGTTGTAACACTAAGGCATTGTTTTTGTGTGGACAGGCAAAACGCAGCTTTTTGAAAATGCTGATATCACACATGTCTGTAGCTGTTTTCATTTATTATGTATTCAGAAGTGCTGTAAAATTTAATGGTCAATAACCATTTTTTTTAAAAGGTTAAACGAATGTATACAAATCATATGTATGCTGTTTTGTAACACTGCTGTTGTTAATTTGCAGAAATGGAATGTAATTCCCAAAAAACAGATTATCACCAAAATGTTTTTTTTACAGACATTTGTTTATTTTAATGGTTGTTACTATTATTATCATGGTGAAATACTGTATGCAATGATAACTAATAAGACTGTTGAATTACAGTAGTATTTAGTAAGAATTTAAATGACTTAAATGTACTTTTACAGATTTTTACCATATTAAGAAAACATACTATTACTGTTAATTAACAGGTTTTGTCTGGCCTTTTATTCTTTTTGTTTAACAGTTATATGTGGTGTATGCATCTATCAAAATGCAAGCTTATTAGCTTTTTTGCTTTCTAGCTGTTGATACTTAGTAGCTCCCAACTGACAGCAGACACAGCTCCAGCTCACTTAAGCAAACATTACTCATCGCGGCCCTCTAAAGGTGTTACAGCAGCAGTCAGAACTTCATAAGATGTTTTCACACCCAATTGAGTTTATTTGTTGCAACACAAACATGTCATTGTGAAAGCTAACAACTGTGGAAAATAATTGCAGTCAGCTTAAAAAATTATGATCCGCGCAAATAATTGTGATCATGTGATTACATAATAATTGTGACAGGTCTACTGGCAATGTATACAACCACAGGGCAAATGTGATTTTCCAGCAGAAATCTGACTTGAATCTGTGTGAAATATTGAATTATGGAGGTTTGATGGCCTTCAGGTCAAAGTCTACTGTATTTGTAACACGGTGTCCTCATATTGTTAAAAATCAAAATTTTAGCTTCACTGTGTGTTTTGTAATTTGTACAATGCACATGCTCACAATGATGTTCTTGAGGTGTATGACATCAAATTTGTATGGTATTACCTCCCTATTGAGCTGGCATTTTTTTCAGATGGGAAAATGGAGGGAAAAAACTACATTTAAAAAAAAAATATTTGCCTACTTGTGGACAAGGCCTGACATTGTAACAGACATTCAAGTAACGTTCTGTATGCACAGTTTCACCGTCAGTCCTTACGAAAATAGTGCCATTTAAAACCTGACTGTCGGTATCATTGGAGCAGACTGTTACCTTGTTAGTTTTCTGCTGAGCTTTTGAGAACTAGTTGGTAAACAAAACAATATTCTTATAAGATATGTTTAGTATGGTGTCAGACCCTTTGCTTCATATATACGCAATTTGTTACTGCAGCAATATGTGCATTCATGAGATCCTGCTGCTGTGGGTTTCCTCTCTTTCAATGATAAAAACAGAAATGACCCTTGGAGGTTTTTCAACCTGCAGTTTGGGTAATAATTATTTTGTTGACAGCTGATCATTGCTTATTCATCAAGATGGTAAATTAGATTTTTTTTATTTAATAATTAAGTTTGTCAATTAATTGTGACAGCTGTACTTATTATAAACAACAGTAATACATAGGTTATAAATCCAGGAGCTCAGTAGCCCAGAGTCAACATTAGAGCTTGCAGGAATCACCAATAACTCTTAGATAAAGCCAAATGTTCATCAACCCCCTTTACAAACGATCGCCATGTTTAATCGCAAAGCCACCTGTTATGCCTGATTAGATGGTAGCAGTGTTTAACAGAGAGCGACTGTGTTGTGGTGAGAGGAAAGTGCAGAAGAGAGGGCAGGGAAATTGAGAAAGACTGGTCCAGACAGCAGCAACAGCCTGGTCCCCAGCCAAGGCACTCGGAGCCATTCCTATTGATTTGTGGATGTATTATGAGCGCTGCGCTGAATGGGCAATGATGCCTGATCATGGTCCTGTCCACAGTGCCACTCCCTCTGTTTGTGTCTTCTGTAGCTGAAGGCTATAGCATGAAGCTCATGCAGTGCCTCAGTGGTAGATTGTTGCTTGTGTATTTGTATGAGCAGAATATGTATATATGTATGTGTTTCCTAGTTAAGACACATCTACCTTGTACCTACACTTGGCTAATTTATCAGAAACACATACCATCACCTTAGTGTTACTGCTGAATCGAAAATAGTTCATCAACCAAAAACATCCAGCCAGGTGGTCTGTTTCTAAAGATGTGGTCAGTAAATATACATAGTTTAAAACACCCCATGCAAGCTAAAATGCTCTATAGCACAACCATCAGGCTAAGAGGGGTCTCTTCAGTTGGCTGAGTAGTGCTCCCTTTCTCTTAATTTGGTGTCTAGCCTTTTAGGGACCATAAGCAAGATTTTTTGGCAGAACCCAGCTTGCAAGCTCAGGCACTGTAAAATTAAAAACCAATAACAATGACTTCCACAAGCTGTGTAAATTATATACATTTATGGCTGGCCAATTTGTATATTGCTGTTGGTTGGATGCTCATTTAAAGCTCTAAGTTACAGTTTAAATTACAGATGGTCTCAGCATTGAGAGGTCTGTATTTCTTGCTTACTCAGCTTTAAGCTAAGTTCAGTCTAACTCTGGTGGCAGTGATGACAGTGTTGCTATTTCACCATAATAAATGCATTACTCTCTGTGTATTTAGGTAGTGTGATTTCTTTTTCCTCTTTTGGCAACTCCTCATGTTTCTCACACATGGCTGTTCATCATAAACGTCACGCTTTTGTGTGCACATGCACAAGGATTAATCGCAGCTTGAGTATCTGGACCTGGATTAATCACATCCTGAGTATCTAAACCTGAATCAATCACAGTCGGAGTATCTAAACATGGATTAATCACAGCCTGAGTATCTAAACCTGGAATAATCACAGTCTGAGTATCTAAATGTGGAGTAATCACATCCTGAGTATCTGAACCTGGATTAATTGCAGCCTGCATGTTTAAACATGGAATAATCACAGCCTGAGTATCTGAACCTGGATTAATCGCAGCCTGCATGTCTAAACATGGATGAATCCCAGCCTGAGTATCTAAACCTGGATTAATCATAGTCTGAATATCCGAACCTGGATTCATCACAGCCTGAGTTCCTAAACCTGAATCAATCACAGCTTGAGGATCTAAACCTAGATTAATCACAGTCTGAGTATCTATGCCTGAATTAATCACAGCCTGAGTATCTACACCTGGAATAATCACAGCCTGAGTATCTATACCTGTCTTAATCATAGTCTGAGTGTCTAAACCTGAATTAATCACAGTCCAAACCTGGATTATCACAGCTAATACATACAGTTAAGTATTATACATTGCTGTTTTTTAAACCCTATGCAAGAATGCTTTTCAGCCTGGGCTGAGCTTTCAGACTTCTCCAGATTGCTTGTACATTTATAACGTGTTTTCCAGTCAGATAGGGTGTTAGAAGGACTGCATTGTACTAATGTTAATCTTTTCCGATTTTATAAATTCTATCACTTGGGTGAACAAACACTGTAATGCAGTGGTTCTCGTTCCTTTCCCCTTGCATGTTTTAGTGTTTTCCCTGCTCAAAAGTCAGAATCACACCAAACTAGGGATGTGCACAAGTACTCAAGTACTCGGTTATGCGCGGCCCACGCTAGAGGATTTTAAAGATCCTAACAGATGTTATGAGATTTTCCACTGATTTTTTTTTTTGTCCTAATCAATGGGTCTGATTCTCAAAACCTCGCAGGACTTTCTTGCAAACTGCTACATCGTGAGATTTCTCAGCAACTTGTGACTTTATATCTAAACAAACATGGTGGATGACAGCGAGGCTGTTGCTATGCCTGTTGGTGTGTGCTTGGTGAAAAAGCGTTCAGCTCATTCAGCTCTGCTCTAATTGGTTGACGGCCTTTCAGGCATGACGTTAACACCGCATTTCATGCCAGAGAATCGGCATCCACCCCACAGTACAGGATACTGAGTTGTAAATATTGTACATGTCTAATATTTACAATTCACAATCGGGGCAGCCCCACTGGACTGGTAGTAAATCGGAGGTGTAAAGATTGGATTATGGGGGGGTAGAAGATGATCTCCATTAGCATCCGCTGTTGTACCTTTTAGCTGTAGTTTTAGCCCATTAGATCTTCTTAAGTAGTCTCTGTTATGTTACCCTTAAGACATGAAAACAAAATAAATGTAAGCTATTAAGTAAGTAGTCTTAGTAAGTTTTTTTGCCATTGTTTTTTCCTTCTCTGCAGTTCACTGTATATCCATTCATGAACTCATGAACATGGAATTAATTTTTCTTCATGTTAAGTTAAACTCCATGAATCCATAAGCCTCAGAAGCATGAACCAGTAGAAAACAAGAGGGTGAGTTTACCAAGTAAACCTTCCCTCCAAAACCCCATCTCATTAACACTGCCCATGCTAGCCTAATTTTTGCTCCACCCAGCAAAGAAAATAGCGCTGCAGCAATCTGGTGTGACCGGATACCCAATTGACCTGAGAGAGGGCTTTTTTCATTATTTTATTAGATGTTGCATCAGGTGTTTTGGGAGCAGAGGAGACTTTGATGTGCAGGGCAGTGGTACTCCAGGACCAAGACTGAGAACCACTGCTCTAATGAACCTAATGAACCACACCAAAAATGAGCCAAGTAATAGTTCATGCTGGACAATTCAGCTCTCCAAACTGAATCTGGGTGATTTTGAGCACTATAGTATAATACATTTCTACGAATTGCTTCTCTCCAAATCGGTTCTGCCTGATTCTGCAGGTATTAGAGTGGCTTACCGAGTGATCACATTGTTATTGGCTTTCTGCTCAAATCCTACTTTTTTGTTTTCCTGGTATCTGCAGATCAGAGCGGATGTTATTTCGCTGCAGTTTTTCTGCCTGACTGCCTTCATTTGGTGACATTTTCGTTTCTGCCCTTCTTTAACACAAGGTGGTCCAGCCAGCCAAGGAATATCACCTCTTTTTAAATGTTAAAAGTGCAGCCATCCATCTTCAGACCTTTGACAACTGTCAGACCCATTCTGATGAATACCACTGCAGCGCTGTGTGTCTGTTTGTAGGCCGCCGAACCCAGGGTTTGAATGCTAACCCCGCACATTGAATCTCTGTCAGTAAGAAGACCAGAAGTCCGCGACTCGTACCAAAATGCTTTCCAAATGAATTTCAATTATCCTCTCTCCAGTGATCAAGTTTTGTGTATGGGGTGAAAAAAGGCCCATAACAATTACCTAAGGAGATCTATCTCTGCCAGCACCGGGCTGTTAGATCATGGAGAAGGTGGAGTTCAGAACATCCATCTTATCTCGACTCACCTGCCAACTCTCACTGACTAAGCATAGACCCTGGCAACTGTCTCTGCCTGGTGATGGGATGGGGGAGGGGGTTCTTTTGATGAAGAGTAGGAAAGTGGAGAAAACGAAGAGCGCTCCTGTGCTTTGAGGGCTCCTCTGGGACCGGTTGTCTGCTTGTAGCCTGGTCTCTTTGGGATTCCTGTCTGTGTTGCAGAGGCGGAAGACAGGAAATGAAGCTGGTCTCAGGTTGGAGGAGCCTGAGGCTGTGTCTGTGCCTGCAGCTGTCTGTCCCATTGAATCCTTCTCCTTTGAGTCTACAGCACTCCTAAGTCTTCTCCCAGCTATCTGGGCCTGTATATATGTGAAGTGTACCACACTGCTCCAAGATCAGTTCTAGTTAAGGGTGGGCAATAAGGCATGCTCTACATGTGCAAAGGTCCATGAAAAAAACAACACAAAACAAGTATTTGGGCTTTCAAGTACTGAAAGGTTCTACACAGTACTTCTTGAGTACAGTCGAGTACTTTTCGAAAAAAAAATGAATATAAAATATTATAGCAAAAAAAAAACCTTGAAGTGTCCATTAAGCTCTATTCCTTACTAAAAGAGAGACCAGTAGCACTATTTAAAATATACATTACCAGAGTAACTGTATCAGCTCACCTGAGTACATTTTAAGTCATTCTTCATTTTCTTCTTCAGTTTCTAATTAGCCTGAGTACAACTGCTGTACATGCATCTGTGAGGTCCTGCTGGTTTGGGTTTCCTCTCTTTCAGAAAGTTACATTAGTTTAACACAGTCCATGACATTGCTAACAGTTATAACCTCAAATGTGAAAATCTTCACTGCACAGCTCTCAGAAGTTAACAAAAATGACCTTGAAAGGTTGATTAGCCAAACTGTTTGAATTTTTTGCAATTTTTTGCAGTTAAATACAAAAATGATGGACAAAGAAGGGTAGATTGAACCATAACAGGGTGCTGACATTGCTTAAGACGAGTATCAAATACCTGTGCTAACACCAAGTATGCTAACTCATTTGTGAAGACATCAGCCAAATATCAGTTACCATAGCGAGGAGAGAACGCAAAGCTTAAGTTATTGTTATTTTAAACATCTTATTCAAATTTTCCTTCCACCTTAACTGCAGCAGTGGTTACATGTCACTGCTGAGTCCACTTTTACTTAGTTGTGGCTTCCGCAGTTTGCTGGGAGTGATCTGACTGACTGTAAATGGACTTGTGCAGCTAGAAATAAAAATAGAAATTACAAAAAAAAAACCCAACAAGCATAAGCATTGAGGTTATGTTAGCATTTCTGTACTAATTTTAAACAATAGTCCCTGTTGTATTGTGAAATTTGTGTCGCTACACCCCTGTTGTCTAGGTCAGGGGTGCTCAGTCTTGGTCCTGGAGAGTTCAGATCTAATAGCCCTGACTCTAGTAGTCAGATGCCTCTGGAAACCTTGATTACCCATATCATATTAGGGTTGGACCTAAGTTCTGCAGGGTGGCAGATCTCCAGGACCAGGATTGGGCACGTATAGGCAGTATATGCTTATTGATAAAAAAAAAGTAAAAAATTAAGTGTAGCTGCATTTTCTAACCACTATCTCACCTTTTATGTATCGCAAAAACTAAGAAATAAATCAATCAGTTACTTGTTACTGTGCTGTTTATGCAGTTACAGTACACTGGTTGTTATTGTTTATAGGCTCTGTATAATTGGTATAAATCAAAATGTAATTAATCACTGTAATGATAAAGTATCATCATTTTAACCAACCCTATCTTTAAGACCCTATCTGTACAGTCATACTAATATGAAGCTACACTTAATCCGTTCCTACAGTCTGGATTTTATTTTCTTTTTACATCTGAGGCACCAGGGTTTCTTCTCTAAGTGTGTTCTGAGAGCTGGTGAGTTTTCCTTATTAATATTCTACTGCAGTAAATCTCACACAGGGAGTTTAAGCTTTAAGGCAGTTCCATTCTACATCCTCAGAACTACATAATATACATATTAGTTTCATCGTAGATGCTGAATAATTTCTCATCATGATGAATAACAAGCCCTAAGGCTAATAACTGAATAACAGGCCTGGAGTTTAAAAAATTAAAAAGTGGATGTCCAGAAAGTCTCCAAAATGCAAGATTATGAATGACAAAACATTAATATTGCTCAGAAAATACAGAACCAATTTTTGTTTCAAAATAGTTACCCTCATAATCATTACAATAGAAAAGACTTTGTGACCTTGCTGGGATTTTCAGGGATGTCTTTTCTATGACCTCACAATGAAGGTTGTCATGGCAACCCTTGGACAATTAAAGATTGGATCTGAAAACCTGCCAGAACTTTGTAGGAAGACACTGGATCCATGTCAGTGTTCATGTGCCAGTTTCACTCAAATCTCCACGCAGTATCACAATCTATTTGGTGTGAGGCTGTTGGATGGATTGGCGAAAGCCGGTGTCTGGCTGAATGAGCTGACCTGAGAACGAGTAAGACTAGTGAATCCTGAGTCTTAAAGCGGTTCTGAGCTCCTAAGCCCATTATGTACTTGTTGTGTGAACGACAATCCTGTCTGAGGGATGAAGTGGTCAGCTGAGTCGGAATAAAGGTGTTAGCGTCCTGAGATGCTCCTTTCAGGCACTCCAATGGTGTGGACCTTATATGACATTCAGTTGTACGCAACAGTTTCAGCACCCTTGGTCAAATTTTTACAGAGAACACGCTTAAATATGGCATTTTTATTGAAGGTTTACTGCACAATTTCTATTTATTTGCTGAGGTTAAGATATTTATATACAACTCCATTTCCAAAAAAAAATGTAAATAAAAACAAAATGCAATGATGTGCACCCTATATTTCATTAAAATAGTACAAAGACAACAAATCAAATGTTGAAACCGAGAAATCTTATTGTTTTATATATATATATATATATATATATATATATATATATATATATATATATATATATATATATATATATATATATATATATGCCCATTTTGAATTTGATGCGAACAACATGTTCCAAAAAAGTTGGGACGCTGGCAACAGAAGGCTGGTAAAGTTGTGTAATGGTGGTTAATTGGCAACAGGTCAGAAACATGATCGGGTATAAAAAGAGCATCAGGCTGAGTCTTTCAGAAGTAAAGATGATGAGGGGTTCACCACTCTGTGAGAGACTGTGCGAGCAAATTGTGCAACAATTCAAGAATAACGTTTCTCAACGTAAAATAGCAAAGAACTTTTGCTTTTCATCTTCTACAGTACATAATATCATTAAAAGATTCAAAGAATCTGGAGAAATCTCTGTATGCAAGGGACAAGGCCAAAAAACAGTATTTGCTGGCAGTGATTTGCTCTCAGTTCCCAAACGCTAACAGAGTGCTGTTAATAGAAGAGGTGATGAAACACAGTGGTGAACGTGTTGTTGGCATCAAATTCAAAATGGGCATATATTTTTCAAAAAACACTAAAACTTCTCAGTTTCAACATTTGATTTGTTGTCTTTGTAGTATTTTCTTATGGTTTACATGATTTGCATATCATTGCATCCTATTTTTATTTACATCCTACACAACTTTTTTGGAAATGGGGTTTATATATTTATATATAATATAAATATTTATGTTTATATATATATATATATATATATATATATATATATATATATATATATATACATAAAACATAGCTTTTGTACAGGCCATTAAAACTGTGATAATGCTTTCTTTTACATTTCCGTAAGTTCTAAGTATTAACCAGGTAACTACGAGGTACAAACTACAAAGTACTAGATAATTATTTTAAGTAACATGATGGTAAGTTCCAAGACAGTCTTATTAAATTACAATGAAATGAATAACAAGTCCTGGCTATTAAACTGATAAATTAAATGGTCAAATATCCCAATTATTTGGAGTAACAAGGTAGTAGGTATTAGGGGTGCAACGATTATTCGACTTAGTCGACTAAAATCGACGACCAAATTAGTTGGCAACTAATTTAGTACTCGATTAGTTGGTGACGTCATTACGCGTCTTTCTTGCGCTCACTAGAAACGTTTTGACATTACAGCTCACTGGAGAGTTTACAGCAGCGCGATGGCAGCCTCAAGAAAAAAAATCCTCAAAAGTGCAGGAGCTTAACTCAGAAAAAAAGAGTCAGTTGTGCTGTTTGTAAAGCCGAGCTTAGCTGGCACGGAGCACATCCTCCATGTTGGAGTATCTGAAGAGGAAACTCTGCGGCTCACTGGATGAAGAAGATTCATCTCGGTAAGATACGCCGCGTCCCAAAGCGCATACTAGCACACTAAATAGTGTGTAAAAATAGCGCATATACCATTATAACTGCACTCATTAGTGAAGTGTGTGAAGTACAGAAGTGTGTGGTTTGGGACGCAGCGACAGTGGCGCTAGCGAGCTGGTTAGCTAATGTAAGCGCTAAATTCCGTCCTACTTGTCCGTCCATGTTATGAACCGAGCTGTAACATTTTCTATTTAAAAATGCTGCTCTCTGAAATCGTGAACAGAGTTGGAACAGAGGAGCGAGTAACTATTATTCACAGCGACCCTGTTCACTTTCCAGATAACGTTTACACTTTTCTTTAATCAAATAAATAAAAAAAAAGAAATCTAAATTTAAATGTTAAATTTGAACAGTGCAGTCCGTGCTCTGTGCGTTCTGCTGTCTGTCTAAACTCTGCCGCAACTAAATTTTACAATCACAGGTCAGTTAACTGATTTAGTTTGTTGTATTTTATTGCTACTATTTGGTACATCCTTGGTTATAAATTTTGACAAGAAAAATACATTGAAGTTGTGTATCTTTTGTGTTAGCAGGAAAATTCATTAAAACAGTGAATTCTTTAATATTATTCATCTTTATTGTCTTTACTGTTAGTTAGCAAATGTATAAAACAACCTCAAGCTAAATTTAAAAGCAGAAAACTACATAAAAGTTAATCTGTAATGTAGTGATTCATAATCCGAATAATCGATTATTCGTTTCAGTAATCGATAGATTATTCGACTGTGAAATTAGGGAACCCATTTCATAAAGCTCCCAATGCACAGCTCTTGTGCTGATGTTGCTTCCAGAGGCAGTTTGAAACTTAGTCACTGATGCAACAGAAGATGTGCTTCAGAACTCAGCAGACCTGCAGTGAGAGTTTGCATGTTCTGCTGCTTTGTGGCTGAGTTGTAGTTGCTTTTGGATGCTTTCATTTCACAATAATAGCACTTACAGTAGTCTGGAGCAGATCTAGTAGGCCAGAAATTTCACAAACTGATTTATGGCAAAGGTGCACCATTTAAGTCTCTGAGCTCTTCAGTATGACCCATTCTACTGCCAGTGTTTGTCTATGGAGAGGTTTTATACACCTGTTAGCAATGGGTGTGGCTGAAACACCCAATCTCAATAATTAGAAGGGGTGTCCTTGCATTTTTGTAGTATAGTATGTGTCTAGGTGCCTACATTTATGGCAAGATGGGTTGGCTTGTATGATGCTTACTGCGAATACAAAAAGAGCAATTAGATATTTCAGTCTTCTGACCCATTTGAATCCACTTATATTACTTCAGGCCACAATTTTTTCTTTATCAAATCTTTCATTTGTCTTTTTCTTTGGTGTTTTTTTAGCATGTGCTGTTTGTGCCGAAGTGACTGCAAGCAAGATTTTCTTTCCACACAGCATGACTGACAGATCACTAGAGCATGTTTCTCACTTTTCATAAGAGACACCCAGCAGCAGTCTGTTGACTGCAGTGTGGGTAAACACAGCCATCTCATCCAAAGGGGCCTGGAGAAAATTGCAACTCGCAGCAGACGAGCGACTTTTGCGCCTAACACAATCTGTACTGTCCCTCCACGATATCAAACCAAACATCAGCTATTGCTCTTCCTGATCCCTTTTAGCCAGAAACAATCTGTTCATCTTTCACCCAGTGTTTGTGGCCTATTTCCTATAATAATGTTTCCCGAAAAAGAATCAGCCATTGCTGTTCACGTTTCCTTGAACTTTTTTGTAACGTGAGCCAAATTTTATGTTCCTCTTCTTTGGCACCATCAGTCATCCATCTCGTTCCTCGCTCTTTCACAACCATTTTAGCTGATACAAGCGCTTGGAGGGCGAAGAAGAATTGCAATAGCAAATCACATTAAACTCCCTTCTTCCACTTTTATTACGCTTCAATTAAAATCCCATCTTCCCACACACAGTGCGAGCGGGTGGAACTTTTCATGACCGGGGACGGACTCGGCCATCCCCGTTGTCCTGGGGACAGTACTCCGGCGCGCTCCGAGTTAATTAACCTAACGGCTGTAATGGCTCTCTCTGCCACGTTTGTCGTTTAAAATACGGCTCTTTTATTTTAAACTGATTTTCTGCCAGCATGCCATTCATACCAAGGGCTTGGGGAACAAGAGACTCATGAATGTGCAATCTGATTTTTGTGATTTACAGAGGTGAAGGAGTTAAAGAAGATTACAGATGTACCATCTCCCATTTGCAGGCCTGTTAACATTGTTAAAGATAGTAAAATGACCTTGTAAGAAGCCAAGCTTATTTGACATCTGAAGGTTGCCTTTTCAGTGGTAATTGATGCAGTGAATGAAAAGAATTTAGAGGCCAGAAGTGGGATTTTCATGTTTACATGAATAAAGCACTTCCTTATGGTTAACAATTGGCATGAATGACTTAGCCATCGTTTAGGTGCTAGCAAATAGTGCAAAGGGTTTTGCCACATCATTCTCTTCATTGCAAAAGAGGATCTATTCCTGCCACCTGGTTGCACTGTTTCCCTGTTAATTCTCCAGTGCCTCTGTATTATTATTCTGCGCACTCCCTATCTTCATCAGTTACATTGGCACACACAGTATATGCAGTGCACTGGTATCTTATCCTTGGCGAAGAAAGTGGTCTATGACAAAGCTTTTTAATATTAGCTTATGTTGTAAACGTGGTGTCCTCATTTTGGCCTGTACTGTTCCCACACAGTAATAATCTCCAAGGGTGCTTTAAGTGAAGAGGTAAGTGTTTGCTATCTTAGCTTCATTCAGTATGTGCCATAAAAATGACCTTTTAACATACATATATATATATATATGTATATATATATATATATATATATATATATATGTGCTTCAGAATTGTTTTGAGAGCATCAGACACTGTCAAGAAGACCTTGAATCGAAGTTCAGTTCTTGTTTGCCATCATACCTTCTTCCCATGAGTTTTCAAGCACACTACTTTAGACAGCATGAGCGCAGAAAAACTATGACAAAACTTTTTAATATCAGTTCAAGTTCTAAATGTGTCCTTGTGTGGCCTGTACGTCCACAATAGGCTCTTTTCACATTTCCACATTTTTTTCTGCTGGTATTACTCATTGTATGAATAAGAGCTTTTACAGCTTACCAAAGTGTTTGAGCTTAAAGCAAAAGCAACCTTACCTCCATTTCAAATGGCTTCTCAGCTGATTATGAGAAAACTGAAGAAAGAAAAAATTGTTTTGTGCAATTAGGAGGGACATGGGAATAAACTTTGTCATACGGAGGGGAAGTATCTTGGTGTTAGCATTTCACCGTTTCTGACTAACGTTACCTTGGAGGCAGTTTGCACTTCAAAGTTGGTGCTGTTCCCAGCTGCTTTCAGTGGAACAATTTGCATGTTTTCCTTCAAAAAATTGAGAGAGCATGTACTTGTTGGTGAGTTGACACATTGTTTGGTGTTTGGTGATCTTTAACCATTTTGGAAACTTCCTCAAACTACAACTATGACAAAGAGAAAGTGACATACCTTCCCATGGTGAGCTGAAGTAATTCAAACGTGAATGTTTCTGAGGTTAATAATTGTCTGTAAGGTCATAGCAGAATTTGTTTACCCTGGCATTTACATACTTCCGTTTCTTGTGAAAAGGGCCATGGTCTTCAGTGGTGCTAAGAAAGCTTGTATGTGCTGTTAGCATTGGCATAAAAACTACAGGTAAACATACGACATGTACTTAAAGTCTGATTCGACACCTTCAGACACTGTAAAAACATCTCAAAACGTTTTGCCTGCCATTGTACTTTCTTCCGAGCCTTCAAAGTTAATATCTTAATACTCAGCTAATCATTTTCTCTCAAGAACTCTGAGGGATGTAAGAACTGGAAGAAAGTGGTCTATGACAAAACTTTTTAACATCAGTTTATTATGTAAATTTAGTGTGGTGATGTATTTTCTTGATCTATATGCTTCCCACACAACCATATTCTCCAGTGGTGCTTTAGGTGAAGTAGTATGTAGTGGTGCTATGTGTATGCTATGCTAGCATTGTCCAGGTTTGGATAAAAAAGATTATTATTCAACAGCATACTTTATGTAAGAGCACCAGACTCTTTTTAACTAAAGAGAAGACCACACTAAAGAAAACTTGGAATTGAAGTTCTTTTTTGCCATTTTACTTCCTTCCTTTGAGCTAAAGGTAATAGCTTAGCACAATACTCCGCTAATCATTCTTTCAGAACTGAATAAAAACTGGGAGATTGTGGTCTATGACAAAACTTTTTAATACTAGTTCTTGTTGTAGTCATTGTGTCCTCATTCTGTTTCCCACGCAGTTATAATCTCTGGTGCTTTAAGCGAGGGGGCTAGTGTATGTTAGCGTTGCTCAGCATTAGCCATAAAAACAGTTATTGAAGAGCATAGGCTACTGTATGTGTCCTTAAAACTGGTTGACGAGAGCCAGATGCACTCATCATATGTTCCTCCCATGCATTATCAGATGTAATATCCCAGCACGCTACTCTGTTAATCCAGCTCTCTCGGAAACTCTAGACAGAGAGAGTGAAGGAAAACTGCCGTATCCCCTGCCTCATCAGACCGTGCCCATGTTCCTGAGAGATCAGATTGATCAGAGTGTCAGTCTGCATTACGGTAGGCTGAGGTTCGGATCAAACACTTGGGAAATCTACATTTCAGATTGACGATTGCTCAGGAGATCAAAGAGTAGCAGCAGCAGTGGCAGCTTCTCAGCAGCAGAAGGTGTTAAAAAAGGATCAGGCGCTGTGAGCTGTTGCCATGATAGAGGATTTCCTTTCTTTTACCTGATTACGGCCCAGAGGAAGTCTTCAGGCTTGGAAAGCTGATCCTCAGTGCTGCACTCGTCCTAAATCAGTTATAGCTTCTGCGTAGCCTGCACGGATTTAATATGCGCTAGCTCAGTGCTGTGTAGTGTCTTATGAATGCTTCCTTTTGCCTTCAGCAATGAAATAAGCTTCTAGCGGTATCACTTGATGCCAATAAAAGCATTCTTACGTGAGATTGAGTGGACATTATATACTGTATGATGCTACCCTTTGCTTTGGCACATACAACGTGGTCATTATCTGCTGTAATTATGTTAGTAGAAGTTAGTTTTCATCTTACTACCGAATACAGGATATTGTACATGGCTTTGTTGTAACGTGTTGCTCGAAAGCAGACTGTAGCACCGGATAAGAGGAGAAACTTCTTTCTTCTCTCAGTGTCTGCAGTGGGGAAATTACCCATTAGGCCGGTGTGTAAATGGCTTCCAGCTTCCGCTAGATTCTGCGCTGATTGTCTGCACTGAACAATGAAAATTCATTATCCCTTTCGCCTCAGGCTGGGCCATGAAATGTGCTGGGTTCATTGTAATGTTTCCCGAGGGCTGTACAGTGCAGTTGGAATGTAATTTCACTTTAAATGCTTTTTGGGGACTTACGAGTTTGCAGCCCTTTGAATAGGTTAGCAACTGTATGAGTTCTGTTTTCCATTACCCATGCCGCCCCCTTGTAGGACGTGTCTACATCTTTTGATTGTGTTAACCAAGTTTCTAGTTTTGCTATGAAGCCCAAACACAGAATGCAACGTTTGTTTTAAGCAGGACAATAATGTCCAGTTAGCATTATGTTAGCAGGGGTAATCCTTATTTTCCCTGTGTCATAAGTTCCCAGGGCCCTTTGTTTGCTCTTTGAAACGTCTAGAAAACACTCCTGTGTTTAAGCACCCTATGTTCCCCAGGCCCTGTGTTCCCTATTTGTAAGTAGGCCTATGTTACCAGGGCCCCATGTTCCCTCACTGAAATTTTCTTGGAAACAACAACTTCTACTGTTTTATGAAATGTAGCTAATAGCTGTAGTGCCTACAGATTTTTGTGTAGCTTTCACTACAGGCTTCAGGCAATCCACGCAAAATCTGAACCATAGAACACGGTCGTGGGCAGAGCCCACCATATGTTCCAGAATTTTCATAAATTTCTTTTATTATACTTCCAATATTTCAACTCTTAATTGGCACGCAACAGGCTGTGATTATAAATAATAACATGACCGCATATCAATATTCTGTATTCAACAGGCTGAAATTGTTGATTCTCAAAAGTGCTGCTTTTTGACTGTTGAAGCAAAACTCTACAACTGTACAACTCTACCAAAATCTCCAAAAAAAATTCCTTTATCCAGCTATAGATAATGAAATTCAGTCATGAAATGCTGGAAATATTCTTGTTTCAATCCATCCATACCTCATTAAGCCTGAAGGATAGAAGGGGAGGCTGTCCTTAGCACACATAATGGACCACTTTCTATTTTACCCTTCACTTTCAAGTCAAACTTTTACATTTCAGTGGTAGAGAGGAATGACATCTTGATACAGAAGTGGAGGAAATGTACTACTGATTTATGAAGGAAAAGAAGTTAAAATCAGCAATAACACACATAGTTCAGTTTGGAGAGCTTCACCACATCATTTCCATTTGAAAACTAGTTACTATAGAATAAGCTTTCTTTCTATTAAGAGCTGCAGGAGATGTTGATAAATCTCTTTTCTTTCTCTTCAAATACAGACATATTGTTTTTTGTTTTGTTTTGTTTTCTCTTGTATTCTTGGCTGAATCTTCATTTGAATTCAAAATGAAATTCTTGTTCTTCCTACAGACCATGATTGAGATAAACTACTGAACATTCACACAGAGGGAGGCACCAGATGGGTGGCAGAATGCTGGATGCAGTGCTGTATCTTAGACTGGTCTTTAATTATCATTTGTTGATGATGATGAAGTCGTTCAGTAAGGCTAAAAATATGTAGATAATAAGATAATAATAATAAAATAAATAAATAAAAAATAAAATATATCGTTTACTATACACAATAGCACAAAGCATTCTTTTTTTACCTCATCTAATGGATTTGGTACTATCCAGTTTGGAACGTTAGTGACAGCCTACCACACAGTAGCTGCGTTTCAAAGCCTAGGCTGCATTTCTCGGCCGCAACATCATAGCAGGCCGTTCCAAAGTGAAGGACCCTTCGTATACAGCCTAGAAATGCAGCCTACATTCTGAGTGATTTCAAGGGCGCATCAGATCTATCCTTCCAGGCGTTTGGTTACCCACAGTTCTCTGCACGTGAATGACGCAAAGGGACACCATGAAAATGACAGCTTGTTTTAAAATGTAAGTCGATCGCATCCTTGAATTCGTCTTCGTCACCTTATAAAAGGTAAAACAACTGATTAATTAAAGCATTCATCCGTATCTTGTATATCGTCCATATATTACATTTTATTATGAAGTATTTGTGTCTATGTAGTTTATACACAAGAACATCTCCTCCATTTCTGTGAAGAAATGAAAAGGCAACAAACACAATGCAACGGGCTCCATTTCTCTCACCAGTTCCCTCACGAGTTCCATGCCACTCTGGTGACATCACCACGCAGCCTCGTTAGGACTGTTCCATTTGTGTGACCGATAGGCTACTAAGGAGGAGTCTTCATAGGACAGTCCTACCGAGGCCTCCACTACCTCAGCTGCAGCCTAGGCTTTGGAATGAAGCTTATATTCCAATGCCTCAGAGTATGCTCACATTTTACTCTCTCTAACTACCAACATAATAATGCCACAGCTGCTTTATTTTAATGACTGGGTATTCATGACAGGACTTATCTCAGCCATTTGTTTCTAATTAAACATGAAGGATCGGCTCTTCCAGCATCCGTGGCTGTATGGATACAGCCATCTTTCAAAAAGACCAGAGCGATAAACATGCTTTAGAATGGAAGGCATTTAGCATGTCATCTCATGCGAGCTCATCTGTTTGCTAACTGTTTACAATCTGCTTTCAAAGCTGCCCCTGAGTGAAGTATTTACAGGCAATATGCTGATTTAATGTTATCATCTAAAGTGAGTAGCCTCTGGTCAGCCCGGTCCATTCAGCGGTCAGAGTGACTGTCAAACTCCGTAAATGAGATGGTTTCACGTAGCGGGCTTAATACCTGCCGCAGGGCAGTGGAACACAGCCAAGGGCTACTAAAACTTGATCACAGCCAGCCTGACAGCAGCTGCAGCCAGATTGCACAACTGGCATCTGAGTGGGCACCTGTAACCGTCCACTTGCACCATAACCTGTGGCTGAACTGCTGTCCCTCTTTGTAGTCTGTAGAGGTGTGATAATTAGTAGAGGATTAGGTACTGGCATGCTGGAGTAGGACTATTACTAGTTTGTAATATGGTACTGCAATTCATCTTTAGCTTTTAAGTCTATTCTTATTGTTTCTTTTGAAAAAAGGATTGTAGGGGTAGAAATCTCTGACTTTTAGTTACAGTTCTTCAGGAAAGAATTCAGTGCATCATGAAAGCTGCGTTTAATATTGCTCCCTATTAGAGAAATGTTTAGGTATGTGCACAGGTACTCAAGTACTTGGTTAACTGTTCAATGTGCCAGTACTCCAACGCTGAAATCACCATTCTGGTATTCTTTACGCTTTACTGTGGGAAGACAGAGAAATTGTACAGGTCTATAAATCAATGAAAAATCAATGAATTTTGCTCAAATTTTAACGTTAAGAACATTTTTTTTCTTTTTTTATAAAGTTACTTTTTTAGAGATAGAAGGATTTGTTCATGGTCGTGGTAACATAAGAACCTGGGATCATAGGTAATCCCACTGTTAGCACTGTGTTTTTAACTTTCATCTTTGCTATACTGGGTAGGGTTTGCACAGACGAGTCGACCTGTTGACTTTAATGCTCGGCGACGATGCTTTAAGCTTGATATTGACTAGTCATGAGAAGACAGGTAAGAAGTCTGGTTATTTTGGTGTCTGTATCTCTAATTTCTCGAATGCAATCCGTCTTGCTAGGAAGAGCAGGTAAGTTTCAATTTCTCTCTAAATTTCTCTGGCACCCTAGGCCGCCTAACCAAGCGTCATACTGCTTGTAAAAACAAGCTAAACTAATAAAAGCTGCTTTTTGTCTGTCATTATTCAGCATCCATGACTACATCCACTAGTCCCTCCTTCATTACAACTGTAATCGAAGGCCTGCCTTCCTTTTGATTTGGTTGGTCAAGGGGGTGTAGGCTGCTTGACTGCTTTTTCAGTCATGCCATGCAGGATGCAAAATCCTTTGTAGTAAACAGTGAATGAGTTAACGACTGAACCATTATAAACACAGCGGAACTAACACATTTGATTTAAAATCATTAAGACTACTACAGTGCTGTAAAAAATTCTCGATTTCCTCTATTTTTGCTTATTTGTCACTTGAAATGGCTTCAGATCCTCATACAAAATGGAATATAAGACAAGAAGAACATGAGGAAACACAAAAATGCCTAATGCAGTCAAAGACATTCTTTGATAATAATTAATCACACTGCATAAACTCTGGCCAGAAGGTGAGCACACCCTGAAGACCAAATGCTGAAGCTAGTTCATCAGTTGGGCTCAAATCAATGGTTACTGCGACAGTTTCGTGAATCCTGTTTTTTCGATTACTCAAATCAAACATTTGCAGACTTTATCCAGCTTTGACTTTTACACCCCTAAAGCCTGACGGCCATTCAGGAACTACACTGTTTATTATTGTGAGAAGCACCGTAGATTCTGGGATAGAAGTATTTGTGAAGCCAAACTGGCATGGAGAAAAAAAGAAAACGTTCAGATGCTCCGAGTCTAATTCCGTTGTTCTCATTGACTACACAGAATGAAGTTTATCTAAAGAGTAAATGAGGACATTAAAAATCCCTCTGTTTTGACATGAACTTTTGTTCTTGCTTAAAGTGTCAGAAGCTGGTTCAGTGAGAGTTTGTGAGATGTTTGAAGCGACATTGAGTCCAGACAGGGTGATTTATGGATTTTGTCCCACAAACCAAATGAGTCTGACTCCAGTCCAATCGAGCTGTGCCCTGGAACAGGTGCAGGAGCATCTGTTAATGAGGGTCACCAGAGACGGAGCTGAAGCTTCTTCTGCCTGCCAAACTTTCACTCCAATTCCAGATTCAGAAACTCACATGCGCACACACATACCCCCTCCACACACACACACACACACACACACACACACACACACAGACAGGCTGAGTTTCATTGCTTCTGACTTAGCATGCTTCCAGGTATTGCTGGTCCTCATTAAGAAAAGTGATACATTTGAATTTACTGAGAGATTATGACATTGACTTTCTCAAGAAATGAGCCTTTACCCTGTTTACAACCATATAAACCACCTACATTAATGTAAATTTCATAAACAGTCATGAAGATATAATTAATGACACAGGCACTGTCACTGGCTTCTCTAATGCTTGTTTCCTTGACAAAACAATCACACACTGATGTCTAATGAACCTTTCTTGCACTCTAAATCTATATGTAATAGTGCTGAATTTGGGTATTGAGTGCTTTTGTATAATATAAAATGTTCATTTTCTGTATCATATAGTCCAAGATCTTAAACTCTTAAAAATGTGTGTCTATGTGGAAAACCTTTTAAAGGAAAGAGGCTAACCTTGATAACAAACAGTAGAAATCTGTAGTTACCCAAATCTTTTCTGTAAATACATACAATTTCTTTAACAACCCACTCAAACCACATCCAGGTCTTCATTAAGGACACTAAGTGAGATGTAGGACACAGTATGACTTACTGTCAACTATAAAATTGAACAAAACTTCACTGTAGCTGAATGCTGGGGGCCTAAGCCACATCAACAAGTCTAAGTGACCTTAATGTAGACCTAGGCTGCGTCCAGATACCCTGAAAGTGGCTTTTTTCCTACAGATCCTCCTCCTCTCGTCCATGACCCAGAAACTGGTTTTGTGATGTTGTCTTACCAGCTGTCCGAATATTGAAGGAGACAAGAGAAGCTGCTTTAAACAGCGGCTGAAGCAGCGTCCAGCAGAGGATACACGAGTGACAGGTTTTAGTGAAGACTTTTACAGATTTTAGAGTGACACCACTGCAAACATGCCCAGAGATGATGGACAAACACAGAGCAGTAAAAGTAAAAGTTTCTGCACGCAGCCCTGAATACAGTTTGAGTGGGTTCAGGGATGTTCTGCGGATGTATTTACTGAAAAGATTTGGGTGACTATTGAATTCTTGTGTTTGTTAACAATATCAGTCCCGTAGCTCCAGCACTAAGATGAAGAAGCAAAATTTGGACACTGAACATGTCTTGGCTGATTAGCTACGTTTGTGGAAAGTGGAAAGTGAAATTTGATATCAATTTAGGGGTTCTTTCTAAAACCTTTACATTTTGTGGAGGTTCTTTAAAATTTTTACACACTCACACAACTCATTTACAAAAATGCTTCTCTAAAGAAAGTTTTCTTAAGGAAGCAACAGTTGTATTTCTATAACGTCTCGCAAAGAACCTTGTCTGACACCTTTATTTTTAAAAGTGTAGATTACAAAAAGAGGCTCTCGAAACTCTCAAAAAAGACGAAACACAAACTAAACACCTAATAGAAGACAGTGGCTGCTTTAGCAACTGCCCATTGACTTCTGTAAGTGTGATTTAAGTCAATGGGTTTTCTGCTCACATACTAAGTACAGGAAAACATTGGAATTGGATTGGAATTATTGTCCATGATAACTGTCTATATGCTAAATGCAGTAGATAGGGAGTAGATTAGGTTGAAAAACAGGAGTGCTCATTAAATATGGGTTTGGACAGTACTGTTAACATTTAAAAAAACTAGCAAAAATATTTTTCCTCCAAATGGTTTGTTTCAGATGTTTGCCAGATTACGTCTGTCCCTTTTGTGCTGCTTTTGTTTACCATCCGTGTGATTAGTTGATGGCTCTGCCCTAATGAACTTCACCATTTCATTACATTAGTGGCTCCAGGAGACACAAAACCTGTTCCATGTGGATAAATACTACAGGCAGCTTAATTTGGAGTGCACAATCCATGCCACATCCAGGCAAGAGCACTTCATCACAAGGACAGTTGAACTTTTTTTATAAGGTCATTCTCCACCCACCAACAGAAGGTTTCCACTAATGCCATTTCCCAGCTGGCAGAGACTGGAAGTGCAAGCTTGGGCCCTTGGATTCAAATGCTGTTCTCTTCCATACAAATGTGCTGTGTCTTTTAGCCTGTAATGCCGAGGCAAAAAAATAAGAAACAGTTATTTCCTCCATCAGTCTTAAATCAAAATGATAAGACTTGCGCTGCCTCCAAAATGTCATCTGATTTTTGATTGTTACTGTTCACCAGCAGGCAGGGGAAAAAAAAAATAAATAACCAATAATGTAAAGTTTAATTTGATTAATAGCTTGATTTTTGTTTTTCTTTCTTTTTCTATTACTTAATTCAGTGGATGGGTGGCTATCTAAGGTCAATGTCAGCTCAAGCTAATCTTCAATTGTAGTGTTGCTTTGTGCCTTGCCCCAATCAAACTCATTCTCTGCATACAAATTCTTGGATTCCAGGACATTTATTTATTCCCACCCCTGATTTAGTCTTCTCCAATTCCACCCACTAGTTAGGACTCCCCCAATCACATAATACTACTAACGCTAGGAGGGCAAGGGCTAGCGCAGGCTTCCCTCGGGACCTGTGAAGCCAGCTACCGCGTCTTTTCAAACTGCTGCTCACACAACATCATTGGAAAACCGAACTCGCTCGGAGGAAAACGCCCACCGCCAGATCTGTTAGATCAGTTGACTAGCATCACATTGAGTGATGTTGAGAGAAGGGAGGGCCATCCTGCCCACCCAGAGAGAGTGAGGCCAATTCTGCTTTCTATGACTTCGAACTCGCGTTCTCCTGATGATAAGGCCAACGCTTAGAAGGTTGCGCCACTCGGAAGCCCAATTCCAGGACATTTTGTGTCCAAGAATGGATTTTCTTTTTCTTGGACAGAAAACCTAAATCCAGGCCCTGACCAGCTTGCTTTCAGGATGCTAAAAACACATCTGACTGACAAGCTGCAGCTCTGTTGCTGCTTTGCAACAGGGAAAAGCTCAGCCAGTAGCCTTCAAAAATGCTGTGTGAGCCTCCAAGAAAGAAGGCACATGTGTTTTAGCCTTGCCTGCACTTGTAATTGCATTGAAAATGGTTGCATTATTAGATGCAAAGCGCCTTATGGACCTACCTTGTGACTCACTCACTTATGTTTAGCAGGCTAAAGATTCTCCACAAGGAGGCACCATTTGCACTCGAGTAGATTTTGGTGCTTCGTAAGAATAATGCTTTGTGTCAATGACTCCTGCATCAGTGTGTCCTTGTTTTGTGATCAGTCTACCAAACTGGTTTAAAGTCAGAGTTAAAAACACATTTCCCAGACTTGGGCTTAGCATTATCAAATGTTAATTTTAGCTAATTTTGAGCATAACTTAAAAACACTAGCCAGTACATGACTAGCAATCACAGCTCTGAACAATTTTACACAAAATCATAACATTTCTCATTAAAATACAAAAAAAAGTAAATTGCAGAAAATGTGTGTTTTGATGGTGACAATTCTTAATGTTACATACTGACTTTGGGACACATTTACTTCAAAATAATGGAATCTATCTGTAGACTACAGACTAACTAAGGACTAAAACTGTGTATAGAAATGTAAACATTAACCTTATGATATCCAATTCTTTCAACTTGACTTTAAAATAAATCAAATAGACCTTTAAAAATGGTGGAAAAATGCATGTATTATTTTCACAAGTTCACAATAGAAATCATCCTGCAAATGATAATAGTGACACTGACATGGTGGTGGCGTGTTAGTGTGTGTTGCGCAGGTATGAGTGCAGAACTAAATGGAATTGTTGAAAAACTAAATGGAATTGTTGAAAACCTTTCGTTTTTCCAGTGTGTGAATGAGTTTGGAAGTGGAGTTCTTCTGGGTTTGTCTTTAAGGAAAGCTGGAGCTGAACTCAGTTGACTTTACATTAACTTTAGTGCTAATGTTATTTTACCCTCATCAAATACCTACAATCAAAGTGTTTATCATAATACTAAAAACTACAGCTAAATAAAAACAAAGCTAAACTGAAATCAAAAGGAATAGATGGAAAAAAAAAGACTAAATTAAAAAAAATAAAAACAAATGAAAATTTCTTAACTATAATAACCCTGACTGATGAGTGGGTAAGACACATCAGTGTTGCTGGAGTTTTTAAACACTGTCCACTCACTGTCCACTCTATTGGACACTCCTACCTTGTTGATCCACCTTGTAGATGTGAAGTCAGAGATTCTGAAAAATTGTGCAGCAGCAGACAGTAATTATAAACCTATAAAGTGCACCTGTATTGTAGGTGGTTTTGATAAAATTACATATTTCAGTATTTCAGAGTATTTCCTGTGGTGTTAAATTCTGTAGTCACTCTGATGAAGCGAATTAATCAGAATAAGCGATATGAATTCTGTTCTGAATGTGCAAGAATGAAACCGTTGCAGTTAATTTCACAGTGAAGGCAGTAACATTCTTCTTTTTTGCAGTGATAGCACAGCAAAAGCTCTGATTCCACATGCTGATTCATTTTAATGAACTCATGTATTTAAATGTGCCAAAAAGGGTTGGAGCAAAACCACAGAAGAACATCTACTACTGACTCCTGAATCTTTCAGGAGATACAGACTAAAAAGACTAAGATCACAAATGAGAATGCAGTCTTTTATTAATTTAATACATTTTTTTTCAGTACAAATGATCTCAGCATAACAATTTGAGTCCAAATTAAAATCTTTGAAATGTTTTAATGAATTTCAGAATTGTTTGATATATTCTCTTTTTGCTCCAATGACTGTGCACTCCAAAATCAAATCCACGAGTTATTTGAATCATTTGAACATGTGCTTCAATAAAATAAAGACAACTTTCTGTTTTATTTTTAGATTTAAATGACACTCTTTTTAATGTGGTCTTAGACTTTTCTAGAATTTTAAACCCTGCTGCAGTTCTTCATAGCATCATTCATGTTGTTCATCTTATTTGTTTGTACCTTCATTTTTAAGAGTTTATAATGAACATGGATATGCACACTCCCCAGCTACTCTAAATTTAATACAGATTTTAATGGAGACACCACAAAAGACTCGCCAGGGATACGTCAGGTAAGACAGACTTAAAAAGCATCTCTTTTTAATCATTCTTTAATCATACAACCTGTAAACCCAGTTACAGCAAGCTGGATTACATCTCGCGCATGGACTAGTCATGAGTTCCTGCAGTGACGTCAAGGTTCATCTCAATCACTGTGGAACCTGATTGTTTTTGCACTCTGCATGAAGTAAATCCAGCTTCATCGCAGCGCTGCTTTATTTGATTCATTTACAAAAGTATATTTATATTTTTGGAGCACGCCTTCCTCTTTCCCCAAATTCCATTGCAGCATGGCTGTTTGTCCAGATAACACAAATGCCAGAGGCTTGATATGGACAGAAGGTGAAGTAGTGGATCAAGTGGTATCTCTAGTGATTGAGATCAAGGAGGCTTTGGAACTGTGTGTAATGCTGTAGTGGCATTAAGAGGTGACTGAAGGCTACAAGCGTGAGGGAGGTGAGGGGGGAGCTCAGGACAGTCGTATATATCAGCGTGGTATCATGATTGACGCATGGTGTGCCCTACACTGAAAAAATACTGTGTTGAGTGTTTACGTTGGTTAATAGAGATTGTGATGCAGGATTTTTAAAGGCAGATTTTGATTTCTTTACAGCCAAATTGGCTAGTGGTTCTAGTTTTTATTTTTATTTATTTATTTATTTATTTTATTACATTATTATAAAACCTTGATGTTCTCACTTTGTGGGCTGCCTGAACAGATGAAACACTAGCACAGTGGTTTTCAACTTGTGAAGCACACTGAGCCATGGTGCTACTGCTAGGGGGTGGTTTGCCATCACTTTTGTTTTAAGTTCACTATAATATAGACATTTAACAAAACATTATTTTAAATATGACAAATATTGTTATTAATTTGCAGATTGTCATTGATTGTTCTGGCTAAATACTAGCTGGTTATATTTCTAGTTTCAGTGCAAGTACAAAGTAAAACATTTCAGTCATATGGAACTCATCCATCATGGATAAACGGCTTAAAGGGTCTTTCAAAAGAAAAGATTCTGAAGCTGAGCTATCAACAAGTAAATCAAGTTAAACCTAATCATAGTGAACGTTGGAGTTTGGACAAGCTTTATAGAACTTTGGCAAAAGTTCATCCTTATGCAAGAGTGTAGTACAGTTCTATACAAGGTTTCATCAAAATATAGAAATTAGTGCTTTGTTAATGTAAAACGATTTGTATGCGTTTGAAAGTTCACACTGTTGGGACAGATCAAGAGTCGATTTTTTTTTTTTTGTTATTTGTTTGCATGTTTGCATGGTGGCGAACTCGCTATGCTCAATAGCTATGACAACACAGTCCAGCTTGGAAGTCTTAACATTTTAAACTATATAATCAACATTGCATAGCAAATCTAATCCCCAAAACAAGCTGAGACAGTATGTGAAATGCTAGTTGTGACAGGATCATATTTACCACGGTAATACATCACCTTTGCTTTTAACAGCACTTAATAATCGTTTGGGGAGTGAAAACATCAATTGATCTAGTTTTGAAAGTGTAATTCTTCTGTTATATTAAGTCTTCAGCTGTGCGGCTGTTTAGGACCTTTGTTGTATTTTGAGCTTAATAATGCACTACATGCTTTTAAAGAGAAAAAGACAGGCCAATCAAGTAACAGTGCTCTGTGATTATGCAGCCACGGTGGTATAACATGTAAATGTGACTCAGCATTGTCCTGTTGAAATAAGCACGGATGTGTCTAAAAATGATGTCACCTAGAAGGCAGCATATTTTGCTCTCAGATGTGTTCAGCCTTAATGGTGTTTCACAGATGTCTAAGTTACCCACTAATACCCCCCATACTATGACATGGCTTTTTAATTTTTCACTGATAACAATCTGGATGGCTCTTTTTTCTTTCAGTGTCCATTGTTTCCATTAACAATGTGAAAGGTTGACTCACAGAAAGGTCAGACCGCAATACATTACTTTATATCAGTCCATTTCAAATGACCTTGGATCCAGAGAAGTCAGCAGCACAGCTTCTGCTGTGCATAATACAGTATTGACTTTTGGATTTGTGGATGTAATGACGGCTGATGGTGTTTATTAACGACAGTTTGTAAAAGTTTTTCCAAGCCCATGCGGAGATCTTCATTACAAAAGCATGCCGTCTTTTAATGCAGTGCTGTCTGAGGACTCAAGGGTCATGTATTCAGCCTTGCCTTTATTGCACAGAGATTTCTCCAGATTCTCTGAATCTTTTGACGTTATTATGCATGAAATACCAAGAATCCTTGCAATCCCTGCTTGAGAAATGTTATTTTTGAACTGCTGGATTTTTGATAGTTCTTTTATACCCAAGAATGATTGCGTTGCCTGTTTAAGATGTCTTTTTTTTCTTTTTCATTTAACATTTCAACGTTTCTTGTCTTAAATTGCCCTTGTCCCAGTTTCCTGGAATGGACATCCCGACTGGGTTGATGTAATAGCTTTTCTTCATGTGGAACTAAAGTAGACATTTGAATCAGGTAAATTCAGTGCTTTTTTGTCAGTGTACCTTTGTTCTGTGTGTCTTATTTATAGAAAATGTGGTGCAGCTCAGAAGCAATATAAGGATTTTTTTGGCCATTTTAATCCCTTTATATGACATTTGTTCCCAGGAGGGCTTTTAGAAGGTGACGTAAGATTGGTGTGCACTCAGTGTTCAGCTCTGGCTTTGCAGCTGCTGTTGTGTCGTCCTGTAACAACAGAGCTTTTGCCTATGAAAGAAGTATTGAAGGTTTTGCTCAGTCAGAATCATGCAAGAATTCAGAAGCTTTTGTGAACTTTAGTGAACACAATGCATGACTATATCAAGTGATGATACATCAATATCGTTTGTAAATATTCACTTGGGTTTAAGCACACATTTGTAAGCCCATAGTGTTGTTTCTGTCTGTCTGTCGCACTTTATCTTCTATCAGTCTCTCTATCAATTTGCCCCCATGTTCTGCCTGCCTGTCTATCAGTTTCTTTCTGTCTGTCTATTCATGTAAGTATCTGTTAATGTATGTATCTGTTTGTGTGTATCTGCAGTACTGTGCAAACATTAGAGACCACCCTTCATTTATTTAATTTCCAGTCAAAGTGGACATTAAGTACAAGTTACTTATTTTTGTAAGCAAGCTGTGTGGGTAGATATAAGAGATCAGATATAAGACAGGGGTGCACATGTTTGTGCTTTGTCTCATTTAGCACACCTGATTCAACTCTCTAACTAATTAACAAGCACATCATGAGCTGGGCCGAGTGTGTAGAGTAGGGAAAAGCGCAAAGTTTGCAGAGCGTCTCACAAGTTGCAGTCAACTTGTGAGACTGAACATTGGAGGTAGGAAAAACCTGTAGATTTGTCTGTCTGTCTGTCTGTCTGTCTATCTATCTATCTATCTATCTATCCTTACATCACTCTGTTGTCATTGATATTTAACAAATGCAAGTCAAACACATAGTTGTGTTCTTTCATTGAAATTAGGTGAGTGGTTGGATTTACTTCATAGGTGTTCGGTCAATGTAATCTTGTAAAACTTCACATCTTTCCCACTGGCTCCTGGCTTCATCAATTTGCATATTGTTTTACTTGTTTCATTTGCCCTGTTTGTGTTGTCTTTTCCCCTTGACCTACCTTTCTATTGGTGTGCTTGTTTCTTATATGCTGTAATTAACTGTCTAGCTATATTATTGGCTGTAAGTGCAAGTTACCGTGTAACTTATTGCTGAAAGTAATTCTATGACAGCTCAGTAGTGCAGTAAAAACTATTTCTTATATAATCCTGAGTTAGTGAGCTAAATCGGGTAACGATCAGACAGACTGAAGAGTCTTTTGCCCAAAAAGCTTCACAGCATTCTTAGCAGTTTTGTTGGTTTCTTATGATTTAACTCTTATTTTTCTAGTTTATGAATAAAATTCTCTTTGCAAAATGTTATTTTTGTGCCATAGCATACTCTCATGTTAAATGTGAAGTTTGGATATATTTTACATGGTTTTGTTATTCTCACCATGAGGAGTTTTGTGTTCAGGGTTACCAGTTTAGCCTGAAGCCATGAATGCTGACAGAATGGCAAACACACATCAGGCTTTTAGAGTCCTCAGAAATGGGTGGTTCTATTCTTATCTAATCCATATATACTCTACTGTACAAATCAATCCATTTAATGTAATGGATTTGATTTTAATTGATGCTAATGCATTACACAAGGAAGATGATTTGATTCAAGTTCATCTAACTAATTCAAGAACTTGTGCCAGCTCAGTGGAAACCATTTAAAATGAATAGGGTTCAGTTAACCTTACTTGCTGCGAAAGTGTGAATCACTGAAAATTACAAAGTAACTATAACTCAGTTATTTTAGCTTAAACCTGTTAAGTAACTTAATTTTTTCAAGGCGATAATTTTGTGTGACATTTTTAAGTAAAGCCAACAAATGAAGTTTGCAGTGCAGTTAATTAGAATTTACTCAAATTATTTTACTGTTATTTATTTGAATTTGTTAAGTACATATTACTCAGTTAAGTATCTTAGAAGCTACTTAAGCTGTAAATCCAACATTTCCTTTTTTAGTTTATCCGTCTGTCTACAAATGTACAATGATCCAGATGTCTGGGTCAGTACAGCCATGTGGCATCATCGCATGTACATGAGTTTATGACATATAATTTGTGTATGTTACTGTGTCCATATGCTTTGTGGTGAGTGTATTTCTCAGAGCGCTCATGGTGATCAGTGTGCCTCCTGTGTTTGTGCGTAGCGGTGCCGTATGCTGGAGATTAGGCCTGATTTGGGGGATCTCTGTCAGCGTGAGCTGTGTGTGTGTACGCAGCAGCAGATGCTCAGTGAGTACTCTATTCGTCCCAGCTGACATGGCCGAGCCTCACGCAGACTGGCAGCCTCCCTCTGCCAGCTCCTCCATGCAAGATAATATCCACAAACATCAATCTACCTAATCTAAACAGCCTAGAGCTGCTTAACAATTCAGACATTTACTGTATCTGCACAATAGTGTCTATGCCTCAACATTCACCCTCTAAAACCAAACAGACGCAAAGCGTACATATTGTATACATATCGTAACACCTCATATCTCTGGAATGGTAACTTTATTGGAGAAGGAATGATTTTATATGCTTTAATAGTGAGATTTTCATCAAGTAATGTAAGCAAAAGTAAAAGGCAGCTGCTGTTTTCAAAACAAAAGAGGTTTTGATACGACAGCCACGATATGCAAGCTTTGTGTCAAGCTAAGGCAGTTGTTTTGCATCGCAGTCATAGCAAAGCCCATGATTCGTTTAGATGTTTTAGTGGTCTGGCAGCTGCTTTAATGGTTACATCATTGTGGTTTTACACCGCAAGGAACAACAAAAGGCTAGGCAGAGTGGTTATGTTTCAGCCAGGACCCTGAAGTGATTCACTGATGCTAAATCGGTGATTGTGCTTTTGTTGTAGAAGCCTCCATAAATGTAAGCTCCTTAACTGTTATTCAGTGGGCTAAAGTAGTTTTCTTGTATAAGAGCATTATCTTATTATTCACTTGGTTAAAGCATCATGTAAGAGGGTTAACCCAAGCTGGACTGGCTCGTCTCATCAGGGTTCAGACAGTCTTTTCCTTCAACCTTACACTTGTCACAGTGCTTGCTCACTTTATTCATGACATACCAGTAACACAGCACAGTCTCCGTGTAAAGCCTGAAGTCCCCGTTTAACCCCTAGAAGTCAACAGTTGTTACTAAGAATCAGTGGTGAACCGTGACTGTTAGAGCTAGGCCTTCAGTTCAGGCCATAAATGTAAAAATAAACAAAACGTATAAGGCAATGCTACTTTATGGAGTGTTAGCACTAAGCTAACAGCACTTTGCATGTACTTTTCTGGACATTTCAGATTTTAGATTGAACTTGTAAAAGATATTCCTAGTTGAAGCTTCTAACAGACATTTAGAAGGCATAAATGTAAAAGAAACAAACTCCAATCCTAATATTTTTTCTTCTTATAAACAAAAATGTGTTATTGATTGCAAATAATTTTAATGCTAATGAAAATGAGAATTAATGATAATACAAATACATTGTTTTCCATCACCTTCTGGCAGTGGTCAGTGCAAACACGTTCAAACTGTTTCAGCAGCAGCAGATCAACAGTCGCATTAAGTTACATTAGCAGTTTGTAATCACTCTTCATTCTAAGTGTTAAGTATTAACACCCAAAAACATCTCGCTCAATACACACAATACAGTAAAACAACAGAAGCAGGATGATGACACCATCTTCAGCCTCAGTTATTGAAAACACAAACGACAGAGCCAAAGTACAGAATATTACTAAAATGATAATAAAATCCATTGCCTTGTTTGACCAACTATTCTGTGATGTCAAGGATGTTAAATCTGATAGCAGTATACATACTGTAATAACATTACATAAAATAAGTAAATGTTAATTATTGTTCAGGTTTTGGTGTGTTCTGTGTTTTGTTTTTTTGGCAAGAATTTCCAGTTCAATGCATCACTAGTTATTATAGCACACTGCTCACTTTTTCTGTTTGTTTCCATGTCAACAAATGATAAAAGGCATTAATGTAAAGCATAGTTTTTCTTTCATCGCATCAAACTCCAATCCTTCCAATTTCCTCTTCTTCCTAAAAACAAAAATGTGGTGTTGGTTGAATGTTTACAATAGACTTTTTCAACAGCAGGGCTCAGAAATGTAATAAAACCAGTATTCTAACATTTACACCACACCATAACCATGCCATTCCTTTTACATAAACTGTATGTAGTAGAGATGGTACTCATCCAGTATCAGTTATTAGTATCAATATTGGGCTGATATCAGCAGAAAATGTTGATTAGTTCAATTAATTTCTTTTATTTCAAGTATACAATTTTTTTTTTAAGTTAGGTCAGTTTTATTTTGCTTATATTTTGCCTCATGTTCTAAACATGTGCTCTAAAACTGAGAATCATATCTTGAAACTCTTCTGCCCCAGTGCTTAATAACTGAAAGGCTTGAGCACTGGTAAGTGCTGACATCACAATAATGGGATAAAATTAATGAAGTATGCCATTATTTATTTAGGTGCTACTTTTGCCAATTGTTCCTTTAAAAAATGGCACGATCTAAACAACTTTCTTTTAAAATGGTAAAATATTGAAACTTTTGAGATCACAGCCAGTCACAGTGAGGATCAATAGCTAGAGTGATGAATAAGCAGCTATAACCTGGCCTCATCATTTCTGCATCATCAAAAGAGCCTGTCTACTCATCCTTATGATGTAAACATCAGGGAGGGGGCAAGGACACTATCGTCCATCTTCTTTTCTAGAGCTTAAATCTGTCAGACATGGCCTCTCTCACTGTAGTGCTTGCGCTCTCTCTCTCTCTCTCTCTCTCTCTCTCTCTCTCTCTCTCTCTCTCTCTCTCTCTCTCTCTCTCTCTCGGAACGAATCATTGGTCACTTCTCTTTCAGTCAGCTGTGCTCGGCCACAAAAGCTAACCATTTGTCCACTGACAGCTTTAGCCAACTGGACTATTATTCACAGTGTGGGTGGCTAGTAGAGAGAGAGGGAACTGATAAGTAGCAGTATGAGACTCTATCACCTTGGATGAATGCTGACGTGCACAACATGATCAAGGCAAGCTCTGCCATGTCTTATGTATTGTCTCTGTCTGCCCTCCTTCCCCCACACTTACTCACTCATTCTGTTTCTCTCTCTCTCTCTCTCTCTCTCTCTCTCTCTTTTCTCCTGACCTGCTCATGCTGTTTCTCTCTCTCTCTCTCTCTCTCTCTCTCTCTCTCTCCCTCTCTCTCTCTCCCTCCCTCTATTGCTCTCTCTCTCTGTCACCCTCTCTTACTTTTTTACATCTGTAAAAGGTTATTACAAATATGTTTTTGAAACAATAATTTGGTGTTCAGTTTCAAGTTTTTAGGCAGACTAACATTAAAAGTGATAGTAGCCAGAAATAACTACCCGGCAGCGTTGCCAAGATGGCCACCAAGTGGACAGACTTTCCAATAAAGACTGCCCTCTCTCTCTCTCCCTTTTTTTTTCTCTCTCGCCCCCCTCTCTGACTGTCTCTGTCATTCTCTCTGCTGATAGCATTAGACTCTACCACCTTGGATGAATGTTACTGTGAATAAAGTGATCAAGGCAAGCTCTGTCAGGTCTTGTATATTCTCTTTTAGTGCTGCATCTAGTCAAGGTTTTAAATGCTAGCAGGCCTCCTACACACACCCATATAAAGTCGCATGCACAGTGCAGTCAGTGTGCTGCCTCGTGGTCCAGTGAAAAACAAATGGCACCATCCATCCACTTGTCAGGAAATGAGGGATTTTTGTGCTGGTGTGAGTCAGCCACCTAGTACCACGCTGAGCCTCAGTGCCCAAGCACAACCGTGTGTGTGAATACACATATGTGTATCAGCAGAGTAGAAATGTGATTCACTCTCAATATGTTCACCATTACAGTGTACAAGAGCTGTATTCTACGCAAAGAACAGTTGATTTTAAGTATTATGGTAGTGGGTGATCTTGCATTGTATTATACTATCTCTGATCTTTTGATGTGGTTGTGTTATTGCTGAGTTTGATTAGATTTACTATTTTAAGTGGGCTGCTCTTTTGAGGAGGGAGTTGGAGAGTGCACAGAAGCAAATCTTCTTACAGGGGGATTACGTTGTCTTATGTTGGATGTATCAGTAATATTTCAGTTTCGTCAGCAAATTAAAGATACGTTGTAGATACACGTGCATGACATTATTAAATCTGATCAATGTATTTTTCATAGCTAAAGCGTAGTGGTCCCAGTGGTTGGACCCTCCCACCACTAACTATACTGTATATACTTTCAAACACAAAACATCATTTTATGTTGTTAAGCTGTGCGTACAGTAACAGACTAAATCTAGACCCGTCTTGAGACCCAACTGGAAGAGTATAATGTGAACACCACCTTACAGTGCACTTCATGATAACTTTCACTAAGGTACAGTTATACATACAGTACCATGCAAGTTTTAGGCAGTCTGCTCTGTATACTCCACAGGCATAAAAAGTGCAATTAAATAAATAAAGTGTAAGTAAGTGGCCTTTGCTATGGCATAATATGAGGTTGTAGCCTATAACCTAATATAGGATGACAATTGCACTACTGATATGATCCAACATATATACATCAAGGTTACGTGTGCATTAACAAGAGCACAGGTTAACAAAAACCCAGTGACCTACACTTCCTTATAAGGACTTCCTTATAATGTCATTTACCCCAGTGAAGTCGACATAACTTTAAATCAGACAACTGAAATATAACAAAGGAGAGAACACCAGCAAACTTAAAAACGCTAAGGGTCAAATATCCCACACTAAAGCATACTGGCACAGCAGATGTGGAAAATCTATATGGACCATTTATATTTTACCTTTCATGACTTTATGTGCAGTTCACAAATCAATGCCAACATTGACACATCAACTTTTTTCTTTAGCTTGTTTCTTATTTGTGTTTGGCTTTGGAAATGGGCATCTACTACTTTGCTGGAATTTCAGGTTTTGCCTTTACCAATCCCCTAGACACATCTTTTGTATAGCTAGAGCTTCAAATTCAAAGTACTTGCAACACCTGTGCAGAACATCCCATTACAAATAATGCGTTTGAAATGGGTGGGAAGCTTGACATTTCATCACACACAATGCTAAAAAGGACAGGCTAAAGAAGCTGTTGCACTTCATTTTGGAGGAGAAAAAATCCACTGGCTTATTTAATTACTTCCTTTGCTTACAATGGGACTGCAGGTCTTTTAAGGCTACTATTTACACTTTAACATGAACAAACGCAAAAGTGTGAAAAGCCACTGCAGCCAAGACACCTGTTTAGATTTTGTTAAACCTGCTCACAGGAGCCCCCTAGTGACTTGGGTCCCTAGGCACATACCCATAAAACCCATGGGATGATCCAGGCCTAACACTAATAAATCAGTGACTTTTTTTATTGATTTTATTTATTTATTTATTTTATTTCATGTCTGATCCGTGATCCACTGTGACTCATTAATGTGATTTATCACTTATAATGGCAGCTAATAAGGGAACCGTAATGGAGAAGATATTAAGTGTGTATGCAGTATAAAAATGTAGCTGTTAGAGAGATACTGTACGACAGTAGAGTATTGCTTGTGTTGTGGTGATGTTTGGAAACAGTGTGAGCTGCATACAAACAGCTCATCAGCACTCACTAATGTGTTCACACTTTCACGCAATGTGTGAATCACTGCTGCATCCTGTTAACATGCTTCTGTGATACCACCAGCAGCAAATGTGCTGCTCTGTTTTCTTCTGCTTCAGTAATTGTTTGCCTTTTAAGCCACCTGTTTGAGCCTGTGGGAGTGCTGTGATCTTGAATCTAAATCTATCTTGAATTAAAACTTGGAGCATTTAAAAGTATTCTGTTTATCAGATATGTAGACAGAGCAGTCTGATGAATTTCAACTCAGCTAGAGATCAGCAATGTTAAACCCAATTTTTGAATAGTTTTCCAATATTGTAATAACCCCTAAAATGTAATAAAATTGCATTTGGTCTAAAGTGTAATAAGACCCAATAATGTAATAACTTGCCCACTAATGTAATATAATGTCTTCACTGGTAATAATACTTCTAGCGACAATGTAATGTTATTACATTATTGTGACCATATACAATAGTTTATTACATTATTGAGAATATATTACATTTGTAAGTTTATCATTTTTGCTCAAATTTGTTTTCAAAATGGATGATGTAATGCTTTTAAGAGCAGATAATAAAGGCCTCATATCATGTATTTGTGCTGTATACAGGAATCAACCCAGACTGGAATGAAGGTCTTAGCAGAGCTCATTGTTCTTTCAAAAAGAGCCTCCGATTTAGCACTTCCCATAAGACTGATTCTGATAACACTAACATGTCTAGTCTGGACAAGGTAATAAAGCCTTCTTTAGATGAAAGCAATGATATTTATAATGTTGAATTTGACCAGAACACAAGCAGTGAGCTAGGAGTTGTACCTTCTGTTCTTCTCAATAATGTAATAAAGTATTATATACACTGATCAGGAATAACATTATGACCACCTCCTTGTTACAAGGTATATGCACTTTGTTCTATAATTACAGACTGTAGTCCATCTGCTGCTGCACAGTTTGTGTTGGTCATCCTCTAGTCCTTCATCAGTGGTTCCTAGGACGCTGCCCACAGGACGCTGTTGGCTGGATATTTTTTGGTTGGTGGACTATTCTCAGTCCAGCAGTGACACTGAGGTGTTTAAAAACTCCAGCAGCACTTCTGTGTCTGATCCACTCGTACCAGCACAACACACATTAACACACCACCACCATGTCAGTGTTACTGCAGTGAGAATGATCCACCACCCAAATAGTACGTGCTCTGTGAGGGTCCATAGGGGTCCTGACCACTGAAGAACAGGGTAAAAGGGGCTAACAAAGTATGCAGAGAAACAGACGGACTACAGTCTGTAATTGTAGAACAACAAAGTGCACCTGTATAGTAAGTGGAGCTGATAAAACGGACAATGAGTGTAGAAATAAGGAGGTGGTCTGAAAATGTGTTAAATTCCCAATAATGTAATATGGTGTTACATTTTGTTTTTTATTTGTCTACGTATTAAAAAACTTTTTAAAATGGTGTTTATCTACTGCACTGAACACATAGCTTCAGCATGGATGAGAAAACTTTGTTAGGCAAACATAAGTCTCATTCATTATATTCATAGATTATATGAATACGCTAAACTGGTTAGCTGGTCTGTGTTTGGCACTGTTAGTTTCAGTCTCTCAGGCGTCCTCATGCTGAGTGTCACCTGGCAGTTACATCTAGGCCCAATCCCATTTCTACCCTTTGTTTTTGAGTGTCACTTTCCTCTTTGCAACTGAGTTATAATGGGTAGTGGTTGAAATCTTCCCCAGCAAAAACGGAACAACCCCAATCCCATTTTACCCCTTGCCCTTACCACTTAGCCCTACCCCTTCGTTTTGCACATTTAGGGTAGGGTGTCCCGATACTCATTGGGATAGAGAGGGAGGGCAAAGTACTAGGGCTAAATGACCCTTAAAATTGAGTTTTTTTTAGAGACACACACCAAACAGTGTTATGAGAAGTCAACACACAAATCAAAAAATTACATTACGTGTGTATCACAAATGCGTTAACAGAATCCAAAGTCACTGACGTTATACATGCTAGCTAACATGTTGCATAGCTAGACTAACTACAACAAAACTTGTTTGCAGTCTATCCAACATACTACTAACTAATCCACCAGTATTCCCAGGCGTGGAAGACGTCTTCGTTTTCTAACATTTCTCCAATTTGCTGCAGACAACCTCAACTGACATATATTAGAAATGTCTGGCAAAACTCATCACAACTGTTTGATTATTTCCCTTTGTGTACATGCTGGTTATCTTTTACTGCTTAGTATTTCTTGCATTCTTCAGTTCAAAGAATCAGGGAGGCTTTGTGATTATAGCTGCAGAGACTTCTTAGACTTAATCATGCAGCCTTAAGCTATAAGGGTAAAACATGGTGATGTTTTTCTTATTCATAGCTAAGAAATAATGATGAACTTCATTAGTTGTTGTAGTCAGTTCGTTTCATGTCCCTCTTTCTTTATTTCTCAGAATTCTCATTTTTATGATGTATTTTTAATACTGCACTTACAATACCTACTACAATTCCAGTGCTCATTCCCCCTTCAGTCCTGAACTGACAGCTCTGTGTTAATTTCTGTCTCTTGGTTTTCATATTAAAGTGGTGGGAATGAACTCAAAGGAACTTAAAAAGAACTCTATTTGTTTTTGTAATTTTTACCTGGTTTAATAATAAAAGGTTTTGTTTAAAAGAGTGATCAGTAAGCCTCTAACTCTGAAAAGTGTCAGGAATCCACAAGTGCTCCAAAAGGAATAAGTAAACATATACTAATGATCCAAAACCTGCCTAACATGCTGTTGGTCCTCCACATGCCAGCAAACAGCTCTAACCCCCTGAGGCATGGACTCTACAAGACCAGAAGGTGCCCTGTGGTTTCTGGTACCAAAACATTAGCGCCATGTCCTTTAAGTCCTGTAACTTACAAGATGGAGCCACCGCAGATTGCACCTGTTCTGGCACGTCCCATAGTTCCTCAATCGGATTGAGATGTGGGGAATTTAGAGGCCAGGACAACACCTTGAATGAATCGTCATTCCTGAACAATGTGCAGTGTGGCACCATTTCCATGAAGAGGTGAACCTGCTCCACAACTACGTTTAGGTAGGTGACACATGTCAAATTGACATCCACATGAATGCTTGGATTCAAGGTTTCCCAGCTGAATATTGCCCTCTACTGGCTTGTCTTCTTGCCACAGTGCATCCTGGTGCCATCACTTCCCCAGGTAATTGACGCACACGTATCTGGCCACATGATATAAAAGAAAACTCATCAGACCAGAATACCTCCTTCCCTTGCTCCATGGTCCGCTTGCTTACGCATTCATGCTCAGCCCTCCTTGGACCACTGTCAGTAGGTACTCTCATTGCTGACCTACACCCTACAAGCCTTGCCATTTCGGACATGCTCCGACCCATTCGTCTAGCCGTAAAGACTTGGCCTTATCAGAGTCACTCGGGTCTTCATGTCTGCCTTTTTCTCTCACATCTAACATGTCAACTTTGAGAACCTACTGTTTGCTCACCGTCTAATACATCTCAGACCTCGACATGCACTAAGACAACTGACATTGTTTGCTTCATATGTGAGTGGTCGTGATGTTTTGGCTCATTGGTGTATGTGCGAGTTGTGTCATCACTGAAGTAGTAGCACTCTTTCCTCCTCTGCGAACATAAGTGTATCTGAGTAAACAATGGTATGTCCTATAGAAGAAAATGCCATAAATGTCACTGAATTCTCACGATGGGACGATGGGATGTTTCTATGGGCCTCTGCTTAGATTAAGGTGAAGGTTTGGCATTTCCTGACCCCATGGAGGAGCAGGATGGTCTGTGCCAATTCTTCATTTCTCAACAGCGTGGAGCTAAGCGGAGGGAAGGAGGTGTTGATTTTATTACCGGCTCTCTGGGAGTCTTTATCTGGGAAAAGGTCAAACTCTTCTCCTTCAACATCCACCCAGGAAGTATGATTTTTAGCAAGGGGGCCTCGGCAAAATAAGATTTCTTCTTTGCTGAACATTATTAATATTAAAGCCTAGCCCTCCATAGCTGGCCATAGACAGTGTATCACTGAAGGGAAAATGTCAGGTAAATGTTTGAGGGAGTAAAATGTTTAACCTGAGTCTTAGAGTTTATGTCCCTGTCTGAGGTGAAGAGGTGCCTACCCTTTCCCGTGTTAACCAATCACTTTACTGGCTGTGTATATGTATTGTTTTCTGAAGTGAAGAATTTGTTAGTAATCAAGAGACAATCTGTTAAGAGTTTTTTTCCATCAAAACAAAAACTTTGCTTCTGGTTCAAATCATAACAAAATATCTCAACTACTTATGATCATAAATGTAGTTTTGATTGAACATTTAGACTCTGCTCTTTCTACAGAATTTGTCTTGTTCAGCGAGATACAAGTCATAAATAATGGGTAATAAATAATTTCTAAGGGTTAAACCTGACCTTTGTGAGTCTTGTGACTTGAATTGGGGTCTATACTTCTTTTGCAGTAATCTTTAGATGAAAACAAAATAAAGAACTATAGAAAATCCAGAGAAAAAGATCTTTACCTAAGGCCCACAATGGACATCATACACTAAATTAAGATTTTATGAAGATGCAAGTTCTTCGGCTCAATTTGAAAATAGCATGGTATTTACACGCTTGACCTTTTTGGGTCCAAAGGTAGCACAAGGACAAGTGATGGTGGATATATTTGCAATGCACAGACAGAGACCAACTCCATGAGAGTTAGGAGCTAATCCAAGGCCCCAGGCAGTGCCTCAGGCCTGGGAAGACATTATGGTAATATAGTGTCATCTGGGATTAAGCAGAGTCTCTGACTTACTGGGCTTGACTACTCCTATCCATCAATCAATGCTGTTTACTGTAAGTGAGATTCCTCCTCAGCTTGTCCAGAACAATTGCCTTCTTGACTGTAGCCACCTGAGAACCCTTTCACCAAGGTAACGTCAGCCAGGTTTAAAAGCATTAAGTCCATTAAGACTACTGGCCACTTCCTCCAGTGTTCACTCCTCACCCTAAATCTTCAAAATGAAACAGTGTTAAGATTAACCAATGTACTTTAAGATTTACCATTATCAAGGGTTTAAGATTAGCTAGACCTCTGTCTATCTAATCACTCTGCTTTATCAACAAGTTCCAAAGTGTTTAGCGCTATGCACGTGTAGCCCCCGTGAATATCACTGTATTATTTGAATTATGGTGTCATTAAGTAGTTGGAATCAAAACATGGCTAGATATATAATATTCTACACACACTAACACTCATGCACATTTAATTAACTTCATGAAACTGGCAATTTCACAAACACTGTACACAGAGAGCTGTATCATGGTAGCTATGTCAGTTAAGTAATAAGGTACAATTTAGGCTGGTGGTGTTATATGACGTTGAAGAAGTGCATGGTTAGAGACCTAGCCTTATTTTCTCTTATTGTGGCTTAATAAAGTGGAAGAAAATTAAGAAAAATTCCAATTTCCATTTTCTAAGTTCAGTTATTTAGATAACAAAGTCAAGAAACAGCCAATTGGAATGGTTTGGTGTGAAATGGTGCATTGCAGAGAAATGTATAAAAAGTACTGTTTTATTTTTTATTTTTTTTGGTTTGTTTCTTTTGTATCCTCACTGTCAGACCACAATGGTAACTTTACATGAGAAGGGGAAAAACATCTCATGTTTCGATGGAAGATAATGTAGGATTTGTTCTTAGTCATTTTGGACCATTTCTATTGATCTATTCATCATGAATTTTTCACACAATGGAAATAGCAACTGTTTTTTCATATGTCAAAAATGTAAGTACAAGGTTTTATTTTGGCAGCAACAAAATGTAATGTTAGTAATGGTTAGTTCTGGAAGGTTAGCTTATGGTAGCATGTTGGTTGTAAAATTCATATTTGAATATTGAACTCGTAACTTGCAACAAACATCATAATTATGCTATTTGGAGGGAAAGACTTTTAAGACGTTATTGTTAACCGAAAGGTGCTATAAAGCTGTTTTTGCAAACATCATCAATATTTCCCATAGTCAGAATGGCTTGGACCGAAGTCCTTATCTGGTCACGTCACTGACTACAGAATGACGTGTGACCTCGATGGTCTGTGAATCAGTTGAACAGTTTGTCGGTTTTGACCTTTTACATGTATGACGCTTTCTGCTTGTTGCTGGCTTCAGAGAACTTGACCTTCGCAATGACCTTGCAGAAGAAGACAGTAATGATGTTTACAGCCGTAGAGCAGCCAAATAAAATTTTGCACCTTCATGAGAAAGTTGAAACGAGACCAGTGTTTATTTTAGACAAAAAAAAAAAAACCTGCAAATCTACTTTGGTTCTGGGGCTCTCCAGGGAGGGCTTCTGCAGTTCTGCCTGCTTAGAGAGGTGCTTGACATTTTCTGCGCTGTGCTTGCTGAGGCTGGGAAGAATAATGATATTTACCACCACAACAGAGCTTTAATACATCAAATATCTGCACTGTTCTCAGGGTCATGGAAAAGGTATTTAGACACTTTGTCTTCATGCTAGCAAACTGTTGGGCTTCGCAAACTAGTCTGGTAAATATTGCTAGCATGTGAGCAAAGCAGTGGGGAAACCCCTAATGACCCTAGAATTGTCGATAATGTGTTTAACCTCTGTACTGTAGTACTGCAGTAGTACTTGAATTTCCTTGTTAAGTTTTGGTTGCAAACAAAAGAGTTAATGTCTTAAATTCTCAGTTCGGGATTTTTTTTCATGGTATATAAGTAGATGCAGCCATTCAAGCTCCCTCATTGGCCACTACTTCAGGAGCTGAACCAAAGGCCATGCATATTCAATTTAAAACCAACACAGCTGGGAAGTAGATGCTAGATATGTTAAATATTGCAAATGCAAACCGTAGTCTCACAAGGTTTAGTCAGTTGTTAGAAATGGGAAAAGGCTGCAACTCTAGACCTCCTTACTAAAGAATTCACAGTAGAACTGCAGTATACCAATAAAAATGGCTTAAAATCTGTTGCAAGCTGTAAATGAATAAAGTGAATGTCCAAAACAAGTCCACCAGTGGTAGTTTAACACTAACATAGTATTACAAATTCCGTACGTGTGCTAACAGAGGCATTACTATAGCTTTTTTTCCCCAGAGTTTTGACATTTCTAGCTCAAACCCAGCTCTTATAGTTGTGGTTTTACACCATAAAGAAAAGGTTTCATTGCTGCTAGAAATGGATGCCTGATTGCTTCCACGCTGCCTTGCAGAAACTTTCTGAAGGTTTCATTAATGAGGGATTAGCAGATGCCATATTAGAAAGTGTAGGTGCACATGGGGACATGCTCGGAAGCAGTTTTGTATTCAGTGCAGTAAGCATACTATACACACTTGACACCTCAAGTGAACTGTTATGCCGTGTTTGTGCTGATTGGATTAGTTGGATTGGGTTTGTATTTTTAATATGTCAAAAATCATGACCTTAAAGGGGTTGCTAAGTCCAAGCCATCAGTGGTGTTTTCAGTGTGTCTGTGACAGAAACCTTGGATTATTATACATTTTGATTGTTTTGTCGCATGTTTAGGCCCGGATTAATCTCCAGTTTGTTTGTGTTTCTCAGTGTTGTGCACATCAGTACTGCCACTCTATAAGGGAGAAGAATGCTTCCCAATACTAATGTCCTTTTGCATTTAATTAACATTTAGTTTCAGACTAGCAGCTGTGCGAAAACACCCCATACAAACCCAAAAGCTTTGTCAAGTGTGGTGGTTAAGTGACTTTGGCAGTAGTAGGCTAACATGTGAGTACCTTCTGTTATATAACAGTGTTGAAGTAGTGTGTAGTTATAGGAGTAACTTTACTTTCACTTAATGATGTTATTTAGAACACAGCAGTGTTAGTTTGCATGCATATAGTAATATTAATATTTCCACTTCTTAATGGCCTCTTAAGACAGATATTTGGAGGAAATGTATGTGGGACAAAATGTACTAATTCTGGAACATTGTTGTTTATCTTAGATGGGGTAAATTTCGAAATATCTATTTTTCCCATAAGTACAATTCGAATGGGATTAGTTTTACGTGGACAGGTGGGGTAATGTAATCAGGGCTGGATTTAGTGATTCAGGGACTCTAGGCAAAAGACAGGATTGGGCCCACTGGATGCACATTTTTAAACTAGTAGAAGCTTGAGGCTGCTGAGTAGTGCATCGGTCTACACTGCGACCAATGATTAATAATTTTGGCTGGTGAAATAGTCTTAAATGTCATTAAAATGTTGTTTCTCATTTTGAGATTGTTGTAAAAAATATAAGATAATATAAAGAGCCCATATCCTACATTTCTCTTTTATTTTTGTCCCTGAGACCCACTTATAACATTTATGTGGGTTTATGTTTTTATAAACAGTCGTAATTTCAACAAAGCCATTTTCCAGTCTTAAACAGGCTTTTTGTTATTGTGCCTTTAAAACTGATACGTGTAAATGAGCTCTGTTTTGATTGGCTCCCCTGTATTCTGCATCATTCAAAAAGTAGTCCAAGCTGAAACATGCTTTAAAACTTCAGCATGAATGGGTGGAGCTAAACTGCTGTAGGCTGAACGGGCAGATATGAGTAAATGTAAGTGTTTTGGTTTTGATGACATCACAGAAACAATGAGTTCAGAAGTGTTTTCATATTTCAGAAGAGATTATTTAAGTAGATCTAATTTGCATTTCCATGGTACCCTTGGCTCATAGGGGGTGGCGACTGCCTGCTTTTGCCCTGTACAAAGACTGCCCCTGAATGTAATTTTATCACAGGACGCCTGTGGTATTTATGACTGATCCGCACAAGTTAAGAAACCTCAGTATAAATTTCAGAGATGGGGGTGACTACTCAGTTTACACATTGCCTTCACACATAAAACATTGCATACAGAATCTACTCAGCTGCTCACAAATAGAAAACACTCCCACACATTTAATTGAATTATTTTGTTTACCTTAACCATCTACATAGCAGTCTTAAGTGAATGGTATGTGCTGGTAGCATTTTCAGCAGTTTGAGAATTTACAGCTAACAGTCAACGTTGCCACATCAAATCTTCTTTGTCATTTACACTACACATTTTAATGTTTAAACACTTCACGTAGGATAATACATTTAGGCCACAGAGACCACAAGTTAAGGATTTTTCAAGTGTCTTCATATTTAAGATAAATGCGAAAGCCTCCTTTAACACAGGAAATGATGGAATATTTACCAGCATGGCAGTTCACACAGGATGACTATAATCTGGAGTTCTTTTTACCTTTAGTTTTACAGTAGATAAAAAAAAAGTCAATCTGAAGCAGGTTACTTAGCTCTGTATAAATAACCAGCTATTTAGCTCTAGATGTCTTTTGAATGTTAAAGAAGTTGTGACAAGATTTAAAAGCTTACTGAAAGAAACATTAGGCCTTGTAACAGAAGGACGATAACCACCCACAATACTAACTGGTCACAAATGATCAGTCTGTATAGTTGGCTATCAGGTTTTTACCCCGTTGCTTGTTACCTAACTGACTTTGTTACGTGAGATAAAGAAAACGACAATGTTAGCTAATCTATGAGCCAACCATTTTAGTCCACATGTGAATTTGAAGAAGCTTCAGATAGAGTATGAACGAGTGACAGAGGTAGAAATTACATTATTAACAGCCCTTTATGTTCTGTTGTTTCATATTTCTCTTCAGTATTTCAATCACATCATAGTAGCCATTGACTGTTGTTGATAGCACATTGATGATGTTAGTGAAAAGTTCAATGTTGATTATAAGTTTATGTCCTTCAGTTCCTCAAACTGAGATGGATATTTCTTTGAGAAACAGGACAAGGCCAATCAGGAAAGAAGATTTTTCAGTAGAGTTGCTTGATGTGTTCCTGTTATAAGTGGCTGTATAGTGTTTAACTCACATTAGATCCATGCCTAACACACTGTGATGAAGAGACAGATCTGCAGTGTGCCAGCTTCACCCACGAGTCATTTTTTTAATCAATTTTATGCCTATTGCTATGCTAAAAGTTAATGATGGACATACATTATGTGGCTATTAAAGAAAAAAATCTCCTGAGGGACCATGTTTCCTGACCCACCATTACAGACTTAGCACCCCTTAACACAGAGAGGCCTCTTTCGGTCATTATGCTTCTAAACTGTGAAACTCAATTCTTCCTTTTATTAGACAGTAAAGCTCAGTACACACTTTTAAGAAACATTTGAAAATGTATCTCCTTAATTTAGGGTTTAATTAAAATTCCATGTTAATATGTATCTTTTTAATTTGATCTTATATCATTTTTATACTACTGCTTAAGTATTTATTACATGACATGTATAGCTGGCAAAATAGTTTAATTTTTCCCACCACCTCAAAGACAAACCCTCCTTTCTATTAATTAAGTTCAGCTCATTTTGTTAGCATACTACATTTGGCTATGTGTTCTTAGTTGACTATGTGCTGCAGATGCAATTGCAGCTGGAAGGAAGGACAAAAAGTCTGGAATCCATAAGAAACAAACAGGACCTGCTGAGAGATTAAAACTGGACAGCAAATCTGAACTTAAATCTGTTTGTCTCATTTTTTTCATTTATTTAATATGGATTTGCATGCATCTCAATGCATTTTTATCCCCCTTTCATCAGTAAGCCTAATCTCTACTCTATTTTTAGACACATTGTCATTGGAAAGTCGTGAGGCCAGCTGCTCATGAAATGATTGAGCGTGCTGTGAACTGTTATAGACTGTTAATGTCTGAAACTGTCGAACTGTTTGATGCTGTGGGCATTTTAGACTCAGTGAAACTGAACTGCTTTGTGCATTGGGTTGTTCTACTGTACTCACTATACTTGAGTCATACTACAGCTGTGGTGGCAAATGGTGTCCCACAGCTCTGAAGCCATGAAAATGAGCTCAAAGGAAGAATAAACCACAGAACGTTGATATATGTTTTTGTTTTGTTTCTGAACTAACCAACAAAAATACTATGCTAATTCTTCATTTTGGAATACATATTTTAGTGACTTTTTTAAGTCATGTTGTGCATAAAAAACAGCATGTCACAGGTGCAAAAGTGTTATTTACATGTAAAACAATAATTTTCAGTTTTTTCTGAATAAATTGTAAAAATGCACTCATTGTCCTATGCTAAAATTGTTTTATATAAAAATATTTCATTTTGAAGTGTGGTCAGTGGGGTTACAGAAACATAAATCGGAAAGACTAGCTCTGAGAAATCCACAATAACTGAAATCTCTTTTTATATTTCTGGAAAATATTGGTTAAACTGTTGACAGCTTCATTTGTCAAAGTGACTATGTCAGTGGTGTTACTCATCAAGCATTAAGTAATAATAAAATTGAAATAAGATTGCATGCAATGCTTTGAGACTAAAGTGGCAGTGAACTGTAATTTTAGAAGATGTTTTAGTGATTTTGTCAGTGGTGTTGCTGTCAGTGGTGCAACTTTACTGATGTTTTTATTATAATAGACTACATTTATCATATTAACATTTGTACCCTGTTTTCCAACTCAATGGTAGAATGACCCACATATGACCACTAGCTACAATTAGCTAGGGTTTTAGTCTGGGTTTTCTATTCTACAGCCTTTTCTAGCTGTAGAAAAAATGTAAATAGAGAAAATAGACATTTTTACTTATTTGGTCACTCACATAGTTAATCTGTTAAATTGTACTTTCTGCAGTACAGCAGTTGAAATGACACGTTGTCTGTATATTCTGTATCATTATTGACCTTGGCTTGGTTTAATTGGTCCTCTCCTCCACATGTTATATAAGCTCAATGGCAGAGGAAGGTTCTGGACTCCAGAGTGGTTTAGGATTAGGAGCCTGCCCCCTCATAGTGACCATGAGGTCAGAGCCTGGTCTGGCTCCAGGGAAGGATGGGATTACAGCCCTCTGCCAACAGCACAGTGGGGATTATTTAACATGACAAAACAAGAATCCAGCCATGGATTGACCTCGACTAAGCACAATTCATATCCTTATAATGTCCTCACTATAAATCATAGTGAAGACATTTTTTTAGCACAGACATCATATCTTCAGGTCCTCACTACCCATCATTGTGAACCAGAGTGAAATGTCATGTCGTTATTCCTAAACTAAAATATCTAAAATCCTCATAAGCAATTGTGTGGCAGTTTAGCAAGAAAATCTAATTGGTTCAGTATAAGCTTCCATGACTTGTTAGCTTCGTAAGCATCATAGCTCCAATACAAAACAAAGAATCAAACTTAAGACATGTCTTGATTGATCAACTACATTTGATATTTGGCTAAACTACCACTTTGAAGCAGGGCTGGCGAATTCCTAGACTGCCTGAGTCCAGCACAGTTTGGTGAATTTCCCACTCTTAACTAGTGGGTGACTGATATGAAAATTTTGTGACCAATAAAAATTCTAAAGAACTCTAAAAATTCAGGTATTTGATATCAGCTGATATACGTTTATGTTTATATTTCAGATTTTAATTTTATACCATACTTTAAGTTAAAAATTACTGACTGATACAATTGTTAGTTCTCAATAATCAACTCTGAAAAACATAAACTCAATATATTGTTGTCCTGGGGGTGAAGCTACTCAGTTATACTCAGTTATTCTATGCTATGCTTATAAAGGTTAGGATGTGTTTTTTTTTTTTTTTTAATATAAACACGTACCATGACAGTGTATGATGTTCAGTTTCACCTGTTCAGCCTGTAAGATATAGTTAGAGTGCCTTATGTGGACATTCATTTACATTTACATTTATGTATTTGGTTGATGCACACAGAGTGGTTTGCAGTTTATCATGTTGCAGAGCTATGTGAATGTAGTGTTAGGAGTCTCGTCAAAGGACTCTTGTTGGAATAGTGTGGTGTGCTTGCAAAGGCAGGGGCTCGAACAGCAACTAGCCATATAGGGGGCAGCATTGTTAGCCACTATGCTACACTAAGCTGTCTAGTGACACAACTGTCTTGTGGTTTATTGACCCATTATCAGGAGATTGAGTCATCATCATCAGCAGCAGCATCATCCTCATCATCACTTTAATTAATATAGTGCCTTTCCAATACTTAAGAACATTTTACCATCAGATGCTTTAAAATACTACAGAACACACAAACATACACACAACTCCACAGTTCCCACAGGTAGCAGAGAGGATTCCACTGGCCACAGTATAGAGTCAGTTTGCTAGCCCAGAAAGAGCCCTTGGCCACGTGGGAAAGTCTCACTCCACAGCTACGGTGTGTCACGCAGGCGGCCAGCCCGGCAAGCCTCAAAGGCCGAAAATATTTTTGGCTTTGAAGGGGTAGAGTTTTCCTGTAGCCGAACACCGCTGGTCCAGGCAGCCCCATAGCTGCAATGCAGCGTCACCCAAGTGGCCGGCCCAGGCAGCCACGTACCTGTGATGTAGCGGCCCAAGAGGCCTCATTGCTGCAGCAAAGCACTGCTCATACAGCCGAGCACCACCAGTCCAAGAAGCCACACAGCTGCAGTGCAGCGTAATCCAAACAACTGGCCCAGGCATCCACGTGGCTGCAATGTAGCATTGATCAGTTCCCCAGTCCAGGCAGCATCAAATCCTGACACTACTGCAGCAAAAAAAAAAATCACATTATTGTTGAAGTTTTTGGCTGATCTCAGCAATATTGGGGTTGGCTGATATCCGCTGATGTCATCGCTCCAACTGATATAAGCTAAGCCCTACCTTTAATGCACCCAACACACCTGGCAGTTAGGCTACATTTCCACTGCAGTTAAAGGTGCCCAAATCTGATCCTTTTTTGTTTTTTGTTTGACTGTGTGAATGGCAAAAAACACACTGAATCTAGTGTTTACAATTCTGATTGGAGCCACTTCCATATGTCCTTTTCACATTTCATTATTAAAAACAGAATAACAGTTGCCAATTTGCAAATACATTACCTCATCATATTTAAAATGTATTTACAACTTTTGCAATTGCCTTTTCACTGTCAACAAGGCTTGCTGTCAATCAAACGGTGTGGGTGGGGCATCAGGAGGGACTTTTTAGTGTGGGGCTGTCGGAGGTTCTGGAGGAACACTACCCTGCTGTAACACAACCATTACAAATAATCAGGGTTTGTTAAGGAGCGGAGTCATCTTAACTACTTTCTACTTAAATACTAGTAGAAAGAGTGTTTACTGTGATGCTCACTGTACCATTTAAAGATAATCTTTATGCTAAAAACAAGTCAAAAACCCAGTCCTGATTAATCAGGTGTTTTGGGAGCAGTGAAAGCATTATAATGTGTGGGGCTGTGTTCTTCTAAGACCAGGGTTGGGAAACACTGTGCTGACCTACAGTGCCCCTGTATCTGCTTAAAAGGAATATCCATCAGTGGCCGTCCAAGTCCTCTAACAGTCCTCTGAGGCTCTGCCCGTCACTCACTTGATGCAAGTTTGAAAACACAGTGTTCTTGACATTGGTGCTTGTGACGTCCACAGGCTGTCCTAGTCGATCAAGAACCACTTCCATACAGAACACCAAGAACTCACATTCAACAGAATTATCCCAAGTGTGTTAAAGTGTCCATAGCAGTGGTTGCTAGTGATACCTCTGAACTGTAAACAAACGTCTAGTTATGAAGATGTTTCTATCAAGAAAACAACCATAATACATTGAAACAACATTAAACTAAGATAAAACAATGGTTAGCATAATTTTTAATGGAGAAAATACTTATATTTGTGGGTTTCTCTGGTCGCTCGTGCAGCCATCTTGCCAGTTATTCTTCATAACGCTCTATTTGGAGTGTGCCTCTGAAAAACCTCTGTTTGGAGGGCCTTGTAGCCCTAACACTTTGCCCTACCCCTCTATCTCAACAAAAATTGGGACACCCTACCCCTAGACGTGAACGTGCAAAACAGAGGGCTGAGGGGTGAAATGGGATTGGGTCCAAGTCTCATTATCCAATATTTACTGCATCCCCTTGTTATAAGTCTTCTGAGCTTTCTTTCTTCGTTTGATCATCTTCCATAATTAAAACAAGCACAGACATTCACCATTTACACTCTTTTTCTGTGAACATTGTTCAGCATGGTCATATTAGTTTCTACTGTTTGTCCTTCAAATTCACGCAGCTCATTAAAGCGGTCTTTTAATCTTAAGGAAAGGTAGACTACAGCAGTGTTTGTTGCATGAGTGTGCTAGGTGGGTTGTTTTTGTCTCTAGTGATGGGCGTTCTGGCCCTTTTCAGCAAACCAACTGGCTCAGATCACAAATAAGAGCTCTTAGCTCCCAAACGGCTCTTCATTCTGTAGAATTGTTCCAGTTTTTGTTACCAAAATTAACAAAAGTCACATTCTGTTTGTTCAAAAGAAAAAATTTAAAAAGTCAGATGTTGATAAATAGTTTAACAGGATGATCTTCGAGAAGCAGGAATCACAAGACAGGCAGACACGCAAAATTCAGGCAAATCCATCAACAAGTCTTCAACAAACAAATTGCCTGTTTACAGAAGATCTAACAAGGCACACTTGGAAACACAGCTAGTGTGATTTACTGCTCCAGTGTCATAAGATCAACCCTTTTCATTTTTTCTTAATTAAGAAAAAACAGCTCTTTATTGGAAGTCTGCTCACAACGTTCACTTAAAAGGACATCTCAGAGCCAATTACAGTAATATGCGAATAAGACAGCATTGTTTTTCTCATGCAGGTCAGTTGTGGAATGTGGTCTGTAACAAAGTAAATGTAACATATTAGGGAAAAATAAACCATAAAATGTAGCCTGTGATATATATATATATATATATATATATATATATATATACAGGATTTTTCCAATATGTAAAACTCAGCAAATAAATTGAAATTGTGCACTATGATTTGCAGAAAATGCCAATTTAGTTTAATTTATTCCCTTTGGAGAAGTTTTCACTTAGATAATCAACAAAGTGTGTAATTTGATCAGTGGTATTACAATTTTGCAAGCAACTGTATAAAAAGGCTAATGTGACTGACCAAACAAGAAACTCAAATTTGGGCAGTAAATTGGATTTTGCCAATTTTCCCCTGCAGACTGAACATAGTCTTACCTACCAAGTTGAATCAGATAGAAGACAAAATCTCTGGACACTGGCCCTCCACAGCTGAAGTTTACCGGCCCTGTTTTAAAAGGTTAAGGATGAGCATTAGCTCAAGTGCCCAAACAAAGCTGGTGTGGAGATCTTTCCCAGAAGTCTTGAGTAGATGTTCACGTGCTGTTTACGTACCTTTCAGCATGGCCATCTAAACATCTCTTTACTTTATCTGTTAATGACCACAGTACTCGGTGCCTCTTGGAGAGATTCAGCTGCTTAGACAACCTTTAAAACTAAGACCAATCAGGTAGTAAAAGTCCTTTCCTTTTTAGCTGATTTAAGGGCTTAATTAACCTCCCCTCGCCCCATTTCTAACTTCGGAGAAGCCTTAAAACTGTAGGACAGCAATATTGTCTCTTCAGCCTGTTTAGGCTTTAGTTTTTCACAACAAATTACTTCCCCAAACAAGCATCGAATTTGCAATTGTAACTTCTCTTTTGGGTGCAGCACTCTCGTATTGGCCCACAGAGCTTTCTCTGGAAGCAGTCCAAAGCAAGTTGAGTGTTGCAGGTGTCAGTGTCCTGGAGGAGAGTAGAGGAGATGCTCGCTCTTTGAAGTGACAGTGAGGATTACCCACTGCTGAAAGCAAAGGCCAGGGGAGAGATTTAGGTAAATCCAGACAACAGTCTGCACAGTCTGTGAATCCCAATGAAGTGAGGGATCAGCAGCCAGTCCAGTATGAATAAAATAAGTATAACTGTTAACGTCTTAGCTTTTATGATGTCTTAGTATGATCAGTTTTAGTTTTAGATCTCAAAGAGTGCTTGTACCTAATGGCCAGTAGCACCTCCACATACCTTCCAGCTGAACGGTCACTGTACACCAAAAAACTCATGGAGAAGATTTGATTTGATAAAAATTTAACATGTTTACATCTTCCACCCAATGACCGCTGGGGTAGGCTCCAGCTCCCCCAGAAGGATAAGCAGCCTGTGTTTCAATATTAGACAAACTAAGACTGCTAGTCTAATTAAGTTATGATCATTTTAAAGACATATGGTTCAATTGCCATGGCTTAACTATTACTTCAGTCAACCTAAGCTTAGCGTGGTGTGAAATATCCCCAATTTTTATTTATTTATTTTTTTCCTTTTCAAAAAACTGTGGGTCATGACCCACTGGTGGGTGGCAATGTGGGGACTAGTAGGTGACAAGTTTAAGAGACAAATACAAGTCTTATTTTCTTTCACAAAATATTTGGTAGGTCTTCAGAAACACCTGTACCATCCAAATTTTTACAGGCAAAGGGAACACCTATATTTCTAAAAAGGTTGCAAATTCAGGCTAAGGAAAAGAAAAAAAGTGAAAAACAGGACCAAAACTGTCACCATTAGATATAAACAGAACTTACAGCTTTCATCTTTGGGAGAGAGGAGAAAATCAAGCTCCACTCTTGCCTAGACCTGCCCAGAACATCACTGAATGTGCTTGGGATGACTTGGATCATGAGAAGCAGAAAATATAACCATCTTGTAAGACAGATTTCTTTGAAAAACTGAAAGCAAGTCTCCTGAAAAGAATGGAAGCAGTAATCAAGACAAACAGTGGAGACACTAAATACTGGAGAAAATTTTATATAGACATTTATGTTTTTTTTGGTTCCTGTCATCATCAACAGCTGTGTGGATAATGTCGCAGTGGACAAAAAAATAAAATGTTTCCTAATCAGAAACCTTGGAGGAACAAAGAGACACAAACTCTTTCAAAAGCACACAATAATGCCTTTGAATCTGCTCAGACTACAGCTTATAGTTTCATCCAGTCGAACCTGAAAAAAGGCTGGAGACATCCACAAACAATGTGTGGAAGACTGCTTCAACAGCGCTGACACTCTGAGCATGTGGTAAGGCATCAGATCTATCACTGACTACTGTCTGCCCCCACGGTGATGTCACACTGTCCCACAAGTTCAACATGAGAATCCCAACCGCAGAGGGTGAACAGGTTTTCACACTTAACACAGATGATGTATGACCCCCCACACTGAGGAGGGTCAGTCCATGCAGAGCTGCAGGCCCTGACAGAGTTTCAGGGCAGGTGCTTAAGGACTGGGCTGAACATTGGGCTGTTCAGTGACATTGCGTGAGCGGCATTTAAAGATGCGGTGGCTGGCTTCACAGGTTTCTGAGAAAGCCTGTGCTAGCCTTCGCCCTCCTAGCACTGGTGGTATCCTGTGACTGGGGGGGGTCCTAACTAGTGGGTGGAATTGGGTCCGACTAAATTGGGGGAAAAACCCACCTTTTCTGGACTCTTACTAGTTGCTTACAGAACTAACAGATCCACAGACAGTGTCTCTCTGGCTCTTCACACAGTCCTGGCTCTGGAGCGACAAGGCACACACAAGGATGCTATTCGTGGACTACAGTTTGTCTTTCAGTACTGTCACCCCCAGCAAACTCATCTCCGAGCTCCACTCAGCTCATCGCTGTGCAACTACATCCTGAACTTCCTGTCAGGGCATCTTCAGGTAGTGAGACTGGGCTTTTCTCACACATGACATTCCTGCATTCACCATTAACATCATAAAGTTTGCAGGTGACACAAAGGTGATTGGGCTGATCTTTGACAACAGTGAATCTGCCTACAAAGTGGAGGTGCAGAACCTGGTGCGCAGAGGTCAAGAAGCTTTCCCTGATGAAGGTGAAAAAAGCTGGGCTGCCCCCACAGCTGCTGGTGACCTTCTACCACTGCACCACACAGAGCTTCCCAACATACTGCATCTCTGTGTGGTATCTCAGCTGCTTAGCAGCCTATAGGAAAACTCTTCAGTGGGTCATGTCCAGTGCACAAAAGATCACTGGGTTACAGCTCCTAGCCCTGGAGGACATCTACAGCTCACATTGCCTCAGGAAAGCTACCAGCATCTGAAAATACTCCACCCATGCATGTCATCGTCTGAACTCCTTCCATCTGGCAGGTGATATAAGTTTGACTACGCCTGCACCTTCAGACTGAGAAATAGCTTTTCCCCAGAGCCATAATTGTGCTGAATCAGTCCAACAAGAATCCCCCATAAACTGTCTGACTGCCCCATAATTATCTGCCACAGTTGGCTTTCACACACACATAACTGCACTTTGCCACCAAACAAGCTATGCAGTTAAACAGGGGTCCACTCTCCTTTATTATGTGTTACTGTCTGGGCTGTTAATGCTAGTGTCTATATCATACACTGTTTACAGGACTTTCACCCATTTGCAAATTGTAAGTCTCTAATCTGGGCAAGAACTGTTACCTGTCATTATCACATCTGAGAGATGTTGTAGTTAATAACTTCATCTGTTAGGAAGGAAGACATTTACCCACATTGTATTATCTATCTACATTACCTTACAGCCCCATAGATATTTACAGGGGTTATGTTATGGTCTATTTAAACACAAGCCATTGTATGGAGATAGTAATGTGCTGAATATATACAAAATAATCATTTATAGGGTATTTTCTATTGGGAGGTGGCCGTCTCAAACCCTAACCCATAAATTTTGACTTGTGAAATATAATACTCAGAAAATGTTCTTACGTTTTCATGTCACTACTGAAACATAGAGTTTTAGTCTGTATGCGGAGCCTTATTTTAGCCACACCCCTGCATTTTGGAGCAGGAAGTAAGACTGCATCCCTGTCCCTCATGGCTACATGTTGAGCAGTTAGATCTCATTGTTTTAAAGTAAATGTCATCAAAAATCAGTGTGTAACATGTAAAAATTGTCACTATTGTGTTTTAATGAACAATGTTATACTGTTAGCTGAAATTGTTACTACCGACACATTTGGTAAAGTAGTATGTTGTTTTATCAGAATTGAATGTTCAGTCATTTGTTTTGATAAAATGAACATAATTAAGGTATCGAGTCACTCAAAGCAAAGTCAGTTAAAGGTCTGAAATGTATTTTCAACCAAATGACTTTAAACCAATTCAATACAATGATCCATATACGTTTGTATGCTTCTGAACTTTTTCGCTAAGAATTTTTGCTTTTGGTGCTCATTGAAACGTGTCTGTCTTCAGAAATCAGACAAGCAGTTCAACCCTGAATAATAGTGCTCCATTTCCTGCTTTCTCTAGTTCTTGTTTTGAACCCCTGCTGGGCACTTCATCAGTGAGGGAAACACCCTAGTCACACTTTAATCAAGCCTTTTTTGCTCAAGTGGCTGTGACACAATTCGTCTTTCACGGACTTGTACTGGTGTGTCTTCAATCAGCTGTAATTAAACCCCATAATTAATGGTCCATGGGAACATAGAGAGCAGCATTAATCAAAGAAACAATAGGCTTTGAAGCCTCTGTGGGTACAGAATGTAAATTTGACGTTTTTTTTTTTCATGCTGGTTACCACACCAAATAAATATAACAGCCTGTTTCATGCTTCCTTTTTATCTACGCTTTACCACTGTTAGCACTAATAACAAATCCATTTTTCCTTTCTGTTGACACAGATAAACAATTAGCTTATGATGACTCTGCTTTCCTATAAATTGGGCTTTTATGATTGAACTGGGCATGGCTGCAAGATCAGCTCATACTCAATCTTTCATCTGAGTCCCCACGCTGGCATTCCTCTCCTGAATTTGTGGATGTGATTGGCTGGTACTCTACTCTGAACTTGGCACAGTGTCAAGCCCATCGTCCTCGTTCCCTGTTGACTGACCCTAGGTCAGTCCGACTGCTGACATTCACGCTGCCGATTGTACGTGGCGAGTAACTCACAGGATGTAGTGTTGGCTGAACAATGACACTCCACTTCATTTTAATGCCCATTACTCAATTTGCACTTAAATGAATCACAGTGCCACCAATTACTCACTGGCAATCAGAGCAGCAATAGCTTTGTCTAGAGATAAAGTGGTTGGGCTGAGGCTTTATTGGCAATATCATTCGCAGTGGCTTGTTATCATTCAAATGACTTTCATTTAGGACTTGACTGATACAGTTGTGTGCAAAAGTTTGGGCACCCTTGGTCAAATTATGTTGTTCTGTTGATTACCGAAGTAAAAATAACATAACACATCTTCTACATTTTCTACTTCTAATATCCATTTTATCAGCTCCACTTCCCATATAGGTGCTCTTTGTGGTTCTACAATTACAGACTGTAGTCCATCTGTTCCTTTGCATACTTTGTTAGCCCCTTTTATCCCGTTCTTCAGTGCACAGGACCCCCACAGAGCGGATACTATTTGCGTGGAGGATGATTCTCAGCACTGCAGTAACACTGACGTAGTGGCGTTGTGTTAGTTTTTGTTGAGCTGGTACAAGCGGATCAGATACAGCAGTGCTGCTGGAGTTTTTAATCACTGTGTCCACTCACTGTCCGCTCTAGTAGACACAGCTACCTTGTAGGGCCACCTTGTAGAGGTAAAGTCAGAGACAATACACAGCTGCGCAGTTTGTGTTGGTAATCATCTAATCCTATATCAGTGGTCAAAGGATGCTGCTTACAGGATGCTGTTGGCTGAATATTTTTGGTTGGTGGACTATTCTCAGTCCAGCAGCAACACTGAGGTGTTTGAAAACTCCAGCAGCACTGCTGTGACTGATCCACTCATACCAGTGTAACACACACTAACACACCACAACCATGTCAGTGTCACTGCAGTGCTGAGAATGACCCACCACCCAAATAATGCCTGCTCTTTGGTGGTCCTGTGAGGCTCCTGACCACTGAAGAACAGGGTACGAGGGTTACAAAGTATGCAGAGAAACAGATGGACTACAGTCTGTAGTGTAGAACTACAAAGTGCACCTATATTGTAAGTGGAGCTGATAAAACGGACAGTGAGTGTATAAATAAGGAGGTGTGCTTAAGTGGCCAGTCAGTAAATCACTATTTAACTGAAACTATTGATACTTAATTTTTTAACTTATTAAATTCTCTGGTTTTTTTTGCATTTTTTGGCCATGTTTTCATTGTGTTTCTACAGTAGAGGGAAGGATACACTGCACCCAATGGAACTCTGCACCTAGAATGCACTCAGATTATTTTTTTCTCTGCTCAGATGATGCAGACATCTGCAGTAGGTGTAAAGCAAGTATTTTAAGCGTGTGGAATTAGTATAAGATGAGGAAGGAATACCAGGAAAGTGTGTGTATGTGTATATCTGTATGTGTGTGTGTGTGTCTCATTAGCCCTCTGTCTGCCAGGCAGAACGCCACATTGCTTGTCACCATAGCCTACTGTTGCCCTGTAGCTGCCTTTCACATTGTGACGGCCAACTATGCCCCTGCGTGACGGCTGTGGCATTGTGTCAGTGATAATGCATTCTTCTTCTACTGCCGCACCATAATGAGGTCTGTGTGTGACATTTCTCAACCTTTTTTTTTCTTTCCTACGTGATCGTGTCTCATACATCACGTCCCAGAGAGGTGAATACTCAGCGTCAGCCTGCTGAATTTTAGTCCAAGAGCTGAACTGTAGAGATATTATGCCATGATTAGCCTACACTGGTAAGAGCTGGTTGGACCACCACAATCACCAGCATGATCATTGCTGGTCACCCACATATAGCTTAAGCAGCATTATCTGAATTCAAACATGCAGTATAAATAACAAAGTGCATTAATATAATTGGCTGATTGAAAGCTTTACTTTATGGTCAAATGAGCCATGAAGTACAAGTAATTTAATTTATATTTAATTCATAAAAACACATAATTAGAAAACATTTATTTAACAGTCACTAAATTAGCTTCGTTTGATTTGCATATTTTCTTCTGTTTTGTCAATTTTCTTTTCAGTAACTGCTTCATGACAGCCACATGTCCTTTCAGACTCATAGCGTGAGTGAAAGGATGGACAGAAACACCTGTGGATTTTTTTCAGATGTGAAGCAAGAGTGGAGCTTGATTGTCTCCTCTGTTTATCCTCTGTACTGTTTATCTGATAGTGATGATTTGCTGGTGTACCAGGTCTTGTCTTTTGTTAGGAGTCTCATTTTCCCATCTTTATCTTTTAATCAATTTTTTGAAGTCCTGTTTTTTATATGTATTTTCCTTTGACTTTCCTCTTCTTTGTGCAAGTGGATTATCTTGGTGTCCTCCATAAAAATTGACACCCCTGGTAATCATGAGCAAAATGAGCTGCAAAAAATATTCTTAATTACTTACACTTTTTATCTTTCATTCAAAGGATTAGCAAATATCTAACCTTTATTTAAGGTGTAATGATTGGAAGAAAAATCTAAATCTTGTCAAGAAATAAATGTTTTTTTCTTATATCTATGTGTGCCACAATTTTTGGCACCCCTAGAAATTTAACTAAAGTATTTTCCCATTCATATTTCATGTTTTAAAGTTTGTCTGAGTGATTAGGAACACTTAAATGGTCAGCCATGACTTCCTGTTTCACTGAGGAACATATATGAGATGAAACACAGGCCAAATTCCTTCAGTCATCCGTTACTATGAGCAGAGAAAACAGCAATGATGTGCATAAATCAGGCAGCAGCTACAAGCTAAACAGTTGAAAATTTCTACTATCAGGCAGTAATTAAGAAGTTTAAAAAAACTGGAGATGTTAAGAATCTGCCTGGAAGAGGACGCATGTCTATACTGACCCCACGCACAGTGAGGAGGATATTTCAAGTTGACAAAGCATCTCCAAGGTTCACAGATGGGGAATCACAGACTTTAGTTAGGTCTTGCGGTCAGAATGTCTCCAAAACCAAAATCAAACACCACCTATATAACCACAAGTTGTTTTGGGGGGTTGCCAGAAGAAAGATTCTGCTGTCAAGGACCTACAAACTCAAGCAGCTACAGTTTGCCACATGATACTGGAACTTCTCTTGGGGCCGTGTTTTATGGTCAGATGTGCCAAAATTCAGGTTTTTGGCAAAAAACACCCGAGGTGTGTTTAATATATCTCATTCTCAGTGTGAGGTGTGGTGGATCTGTGATACTGTGGGGCTGGACAATTTATTTGGGTGACTGCCCCACTCGGAAAGATTTAACTGGGCCATAGTTTGGATCTTCCAGCAGGACAGTGATCCAAAGCACACCTCAAAATCAACACACAAATGGTTTTACTGGCCACCCCAGTCCCCTGACCTAAAGCCCATAGAAAACCTGTGGGATAAGCTGAAGAAGAGAGTCCACAGTGTGGACCTCAGAATCTGAAGGATCTGGAGAGGTTCTTTATGGAGAAATAGTCTCAGATCCTTTGTTGCCATGTGTTCTCCAGTCTCATTAAGCATTGTAGGAGAAGGCTGTTTGCAAAGGCTGCACAAAGTATTAAATATTCAATCATTGTACTCCAAATAAACATTAGATTTTTGTCAATATTTTGAATGAAAGATCAAAAGAATGTTTGTTTTTTACAACCTGTTTTGCTCGTGTATACCAGGGGTGCCAATATTTGTGGAGGGCACTGTAGATCCAACCTCCTTAGAAATATTTTCTAAAAAAATAATTTTGTTGCTTTTACAACGAAATGAAATTTTATAAATATCGAGTGGTCTCTGGTTTTTGGACTACTGTAGGTTTAGTATTCATGACTATTCAACAAGCACAATACTGTTTGTCCAAACTTATTTAGAACCTTGGAAAAACTAACTTTTTTCCTTTTAAGTTTAATGTGGCGTGTAAACATTACTAAAATCAAAATGTACATCAAAATGTACCAGTCCACACACTCCATATATGGAAACAATGCTGCAAAATCAACCTGTTTTAAATTCTTTTTTTGTGGTGTCAGGAAAAGAAACGTATTTACTTGGGTTGCGTTTTCAGCCTGCAATATTTAAGGTCTGCCTATTCTTGCTGAAGTCATAAGTGTTTCAGCAGACAGCTTTTCAGAGAGGTTGGAAAATAATCTTGTAAAGAAATTAAATGATAATAATGATAACAATACAAGACAATGTAGGAAATAAGCCCTTTAAAGTTCCTTAAGGGAAACCAGTCTGTATTTTAAGGGTTCTTGAAACATGGATGGTTCCTAAAATAGCTCTAATTTCGATAAGGACCTTCCTTTTTTTCCCAAATCCTCATTAAAGTTCTGTTGCATGGGTTCATATCTGTTTGCTTAATTAGTGTTAAATCTTTGAGCCCAAAGGGCACCGGAGAGTTTGCTCGTTGGGCTTTGCGCCGTGGAGCATCTTATTGGGCAGGACATAAAAGGTGGTGGTGGGTTAATGAGCCAGGCTGTGCCTCTTGCTCCAGTGAGTCTGTATTGATCGTCATCATGCCCACTCCAAGCTAATTACTCACAGGAGTGAGATGTCACACCAATAGGAGCCATGCATGCTTTTCACTGCAGGACAGAGGTGGGAAATGAACTCTACCTTTTCTCAATTGAAATGATTAAGACCCCCTTGGTCTTTTATCAATATTACATTTAATTTTGATCCATTTCAAGGAGCAAAACAGGGAAAGTCCATCGGAGATGGGGGCTCAAGTCAGCCACTCTGATTGGAGTCACCTTTGAGTCACAATTTTGACCTGACTTGCGACTTGACTGGGATGCACGCTTAACTGACTCATGACCTGACATGGACTCGAGACTTAAGACTCGAAAAATTGCAGACAGATGGAAAAAATGTATTGGCACTGCCAGTCTGTGGTAAATTAATGAAATATTTGTTTCCAACCTGCCCTGCGTTGGACTAGTGACCTGTCCAGGGTGTTTACTGCCTTCTCCCCATTGACCGCTGGGATAGGCTCCAGCACCTACCACAACCCAAAAGGATAAGTGGCTTTGATAATGTATCTGCAATAAATGCCAAGTGCTTCAGACATTCCAGTCCAACTCATCCTTTTGAAAAAGGGGCTATGCCTAAACTTTTTTTCTATAATCAATACTGTATATCAATTGTAATATATTACTCCCTATTTAACTTATGTTATTGGTCTGCTATCTGGTATTCATATCCACATCCAGAGCAGATGCTTAACCCATATCCAGAGGAGGGTGGGTTCCCTTTTTGAGTCTTGGTTCCTCTCAAGGTGTCTTCCTCTTGCTCTAAGGGGGGCTTGTCTTGCCACTGTCACCCTTTGTTTGTTCCGTGGGGCTTGGCCCCAGATTTTCTGTAAAGCTGCTAAAACTACGCCTGTTGTAAAAAAACGCTTTGAAAATGAACTTTCACTTGACCCAAATTGACCTGACTGGACATTACCCCAGAGTGGCAGAAAAGCTAAACTGGCCCTGGATTTAGTTATGAAAAACTCTCGACCACAGCCTAGTGGCAGAAATCAGGAGAGAATGAATCAGGAGAGAATGAAGTGCTGTATGCAGTAAATGCAGTGTTTAGCTAATTTAGCTTTAGTTATGCGCTGATCTAGCTGATCTAGAAGTTTTAGTAAGTGAAGATCGCAATCCTTTAAAATTTACTAAAACTTTAGTGGAAGAACATGGTGTGTCTGCACCACTGGTGGTGACTTTCTGCAGGTTAGCCATCTAGAATGTCTAGAATTTGGATAAAGTCTGCTGTTAAGTGACATTTGATGCTATGTATTCCATTATACATGTAAAAAAAAAGTATCCAGGCGCCCTTTCAAATTAGTGAATTCATCTACTTTCAGGATCATTGCCAATTGCATGGGACACTCTGGGTCAACTGCACATGAGGTGGATGCAGGGAGTACCAGCTCTACCTAATAAGCAACGTATGTGGCTACTTAGGGCCCCACATTCGCCAGAGGGCCCCTAACAACTTCTAGATTATTACTGTACCAAAATATTATCTTGCATGGTTGGAGCACTTGCCTCTTTGCCCCTTGATGACTAATAATTTAAAGTAAGAGAGGCACTAAAATGATGTTTATCAAGTTTTAACAAATGCGTCATTAATGATTCCTGCATGTTTACTTGTGGCTGTCTATGACAGACTGCCCTTTAAGCCCCACCTCATTTTCTTGGCCCTCCAATCACTGTTTAGCAACCATTTCTATCTTCCATTTCCTCAGTCAAGTCTTCAGTTCACAAAACCTGCCAGATTTTGAATGGGAAACTCCAGATGTTAGCGTTCGGAGTGGCACTGGGGATCCAGAAATAATTATCCAACATGAGCTCACAAATGCTCTTGTGACTGCAAACGAATCCTCACAGCAATGTTGCAACATCTAGTGTAAAGACTTCCCAGAAGAGTGAAGTAAGTTATTGCGGCAAAGTGGGACAAACTCACTTTTAACAGTCTTCGTTTTAGAAAGTATAAATAAGCAAGAAGATCAAACAGAAGAGTATAAATTATTTGTCAGATCTTGACAGGATCCGACTTTTAATGTCACAAAGTTTCTCAGATGTTTGTTGTGCTCAGTTTGGGTTTATATTTCATGTTTGAGTTCTAGATTGTTGCTGACCTTTAACGGATTGTGAGCTGAATTTATCCCAGTTTGCTTTTTTTCCCTTTCTTTATTCTTCCTCACTAATTTTACTACCTTAAACAGTATGCAGTCAGGCATGCTGGAGTCAGTTGTGTTGTTGGCAGACGTCCACAACAGCCTGAGATCTTCAAATTGTCTAAAGATTGTTCACACTAAAAGCTTTTGGAATGTTGCTGGAAGGCATTGGCTGTTATATATATTCAGTACTGTGAAAAAGTATTTGCCCCTTTCCAATTTCTTCTATTTTTGCGTATTTGTCACACCAGCCATGATTACTGCCAGACCTGTTGAATCTAAACACTTAAATAGAACCTGTCTGACAATGTGAAGCAGGGTAGAAGGTCTCAAGCAGCACATGATGCCATGTTCTAAAGAGATTCAATTCTGTGGACTGATGAGTCAAAGGTGGAAAACATGGATCCCAGTACCTCTGGCATAGAGCTAACACCACATTCCACCATAAGTAATCTGATTAAAGGTACATTATAAAACAGGATGATTACCTGCAGGATTATATTCAATTGCAAATTCTTCATCTTTCCCTGAAATTTGCTGTTTCAATGATAAATGTCATGAGTCTGTAGATTTGAAGAGCTTTTCATTTGGGGGGAAGCGGTGCTGCTGCCAGGAGAGAGTTCAGAAGACTTCCCTGCTTAGCAATGGTACAGTGTTTTATTCAGCCAATCTATAGAATTTTGATTATTTTATTTTTAATGGGAGATCTGAGATCTGTAGTGTTTTCCTAAAGCAGGTGTTTAACCTGGATTTCCACACCGCCAAATTCTACTGCAGCAGACTGATCTGATCAGGCAGTAAACTCTTTTTCATTTGTTCCTCCATAAAATTCTACATCTTGGCTGGCTATGCATCAAACTTTTGAAAACCTTAACCTGACAAGTTTTAACTAACAGTCTGAAATGTGAACAGAGAGTGAATTAAGTCTTGTAAGCAGCAAAGTTATTTTGTTTTCACTTGTATGATTTTCTTTCTTCAGTAGTTTGAATGTAAGTAAAATTAACTGGCACTTTTGTTAAGAAAGTTGAGGTTTTATTTGGTCTTTGCTTGGCAGTAGTTGGGTTTGAGCTCGAATTTTGGGGTTGGACCAAAATTCTGGGCCTGATTAAAGCTAAAAAGCTGGCTCAGTCACCCTGAAACAATGTGTTTAGATGTCATCAAGTTCAACAATGGCTCTCTCTCAAACTCTTGACAGTGTATTAAGTTTCAAAAGCCCCCACATGAAGGACATCATCTAACAGCAATGTTTCCCTTAATCATCAGAGACCTTTTTGGCTCTGTGGAGATCAGTTTATTTCTCTCCTCTTCTCCTTCATGCTCTAAGTCAGCTATCTCCCTGCATCAATATTTGATTAGAGCTTTCTGTACCAATCACTGGAGACACAATTACAGTGTTCTGCTGAGCTGTTGTGCGCTGGGGTCTTCTTGCTTGGATTTCTGGGATATAGACAGGGTCAGCCTGGCTCTTTCCTGTTTTGAAATCACAACCATTCTGGGAAGCTGCCTGTGGCTGTTGACGCTCTGCTTTTCTGATGACGCAGTCATCATAGATTTGGACTTTTGAAGTTATCCCAGGGTTACGTCAGAGCAGCAGAACAACAGCCCACCTCGTTGGCCCTCAGGTTTCAATGCTGATATGATGACTTGAATGTTGGAAGCTCACATTAATATTACACAGCAAAAGCCTCTAAGCCTCTTGGCATTTGTTCATCTTCAGTGCATCACGACGCAAGCTGCTGGCCTTTAGCAGATGGATTACCTTTAAACAAGACCAATGGATAAAATGCATGTTTGCATATGACATTGACTCTGTAGTGGAACATTAGCTGACCATGGCAAATGATGGTCTTGGGGAAAATTTGCAATGCAGTGAAAGCACAAGGAAGACTGTAAAGTTAGTGAAGTACACGTTCAGATACGTGTGAATCCCAGAAAGACTTCTAGAAATGCTAAGTCGCTCAAGGCCGCCAAGTTTTCTCTCATTGTTCAGTCTTTCGTGCAGTCCTATACATTGCACTCCTCTCAGTTTTCAAACAGTAATAACATACACAAAATATGTTATATAAATCTAATTTTAGTAATAGAACAGTTAGCCTGATCTAATTTGTCAAATTAACAGTTGTCTTTTGGATGATTTGCTTTTTTAACACCTCTAACTGAAACTTGCTGTTTAAATGCAGAGAAATAGCTCTCCGAAAACATCCATGATGTAATTTTGATGCAGACCCAGTTTTAGAGGATGGGTTCCCAACCATTACTGACCATCTTCTGATAAAGGTTTTGAAAAAAATTCTCCAGGCTGTGGCATACTCTGATACTGCACTCTGTTTGACAGGATGCCTCCCAGCAGGATGGCCTTTATTTGAAGATGTTTTTTGTTGTTTTGCCTGTGTACTCCCAGTCTCTCGCTTCTACTTTTCTATGCCATGATGCATTCTATAATTTAAGTGAGCTGTGAGCAAGACTCAAGCAGGTTATGAAGAGTACTGTTTATATGTAGTTTCATGTTCAGTGCAACTGCTAGTCAGGATACAGTGTGAAATGGGCTCACAAGTGTGAAGGTAAGTTATGTTAGATGAAGTCATATATGCTCCTAAATCCATAGGTGCTAGTACTGCGCGATTAATCATTTGTATCATTATCGATACATCATTATAAAGGGCTGCGATGACAGAATGAATCAGTTGACCAGACAAAAAATTAACATACCTTACAGCATGTGATACCTCCACGAGCATGAATAACAGCTCAATTTGGCATGGACTGGACAAGTTTCTGCATGTAGGCGACATCAATGTTCAGCCACTCTTGCATTAAAGAATTGCACAGATCGGCGAGATTTTGTAGATGCCTTCCCTGGCATCTTACTCGTTGTTCCAGGTAGTCCCACAAATTTGTATTATTTGCTGGCCAGTGCAGATGTGTGAACGCTTCTGAACGTTCATCATGCCAGTCAGTCACATTTGCAGCCCTGTGAATGCAAGAATTGTCATCTTGAAATAAAGGGGTAGTAATGTTATGTTCCTCGGTATGAGCAAAAGGCAAAACCTGGTTGTCCAGCAGCTCAATGTAGGCACTGTGGTTCAAATTCACGGTCACCTCCTTCACATACAGATAGAAATTAGATTCATCAGACCAGATAACTCTTCGCCCACTGTAACCGGGAACTCTTGCGTGACACTTGTGCTCCATTTGTTCATGGTAAACAGTTCCCTGCATGGTGTTCTTTCAGAAAATGGTTGTGAAAGACCTGCGTTGACTTCTAGAAGCAATTCTTGCCTGGAAACGAAGTGATTTTTACTCTTTCAACCACAATTCTGATGAGAATGTCCTGTAGACTGGGATTTTGGCCACTTCCGGTAGACCCGTATGACTGTACGCTTCATGACCCCTGCAAATTCAGCTACCTCCTTCACACTGTGGCCTTTGTCACACCCAAATGCAATCACTCCTTTTTGCCAATCATTAACGTCTGCTTTGCGACCCATTTTTCACACGTCGAACAAGACCTTCACTGCACTGTACCACCTTTTCAGGTATTCATAGCTTGATCATCCTCGTGCAACACCACCTGCAGGAGCCTGAAGTTACTACCACCTTGAACACGCAAGGGGACTCATTTTTCGTCTGGGGAGCTTACATTACACATGTATAGCACCGTCATAGAATCATCACAATATCCAGCAAAGTTATCGCACATCACACTTTATGTCCATATTGTGCAGCCCTAATAGGTTCTGTTTATTGGGGGTGGATTTGGTCTTTGGCTTCATTGGAACTAAAGTTGTTATAGTTCTATCTAGAGCAAAGGCCCAATAGTGAAATCGCATGTATGCAAATATGTAACTTCCAATTAACTGACATACACCCAATGAAATGCATTGTTTTATTTTTATCATAATTATAGACATTCTGCATGGAAAATGAAATATTAACCTGTAAATATGTGTTTCCACAAAACAATTTCTGTCAATCTTTTTATTCCTGACAGCACTAGAAAGAAAACATAAGAACATCTAAAGTAACCTGTCTTTGAAAACTCCCTAGACTGCACCGTGGCCTCTGTCGGCTGCTCTGCATTTCACTGTAACAGCTGCAGACGGCTGCGATTAGATGAGGTGAAATTTGAGAGAACACACAATTACAACCATGTTCAATGTATTTTGAAAGGTTAGATATTTTATTTTTATATCAAAATATTCCAAAGAAGAGTTTTGCATATTTCCACATATTGTGGCATCCCACCACTGGCCGCACTGTCGTAGGAGTACGGGAGTTGTGGCCATGAGAAGTGACCATGCGAAGAGGCTCTCTGGAGGTGCAGTGAGACCTTTAATGTTGATGCTGTTAGTTTAAAATGTGTGTATGTATTTATTTTGATAGGCTGTGTGGTAGTCAGTGTGGTTCTGTGTGACTAAGATAAAGGGACATTGTTTGGCTAGAGGTGACCTGCCTGCTATCCCGCTATATTCATGGGCGGCGGTTCTCTTCTGCTACCTGTTCAGTAAGAGAGCATTCGCCTGCATAAGCAGTGGTTCCCTCTGGTTCTTCTTCGTCTAGACAAGGCATGTCACACTGGGGACCTTTCGGGACAAAGTGCTGTGGAGTTTAGCATTTACCCTCATCTAACACTCTGAATTCATGAAGGCTTTGCTAATTAGCTGATGAGCTGAATCAGGTGTGCTTAATGAGGTAGCATGCTAATGTCTGCAGTGTTTTGCACCACCAGAACTGGAGTACAGTTGGGAAGTGTTCTGTTTATCAGATACAAAAACATTCTGACAGGCTTTCAGCTCAGCTAGACTGCAGTGATGTTATGAAAGTGAATTCTAGATAAAAATCTTTTTAGAATCTGTGTTTAACAATTTGAAGTCTGTGAAGTCTTTTTTAGCTGGTTTACTGAGCACATAGCCAAGTTCATGATCCAATGCAAGTAAAAAAACTTTGGTAGGCAAACAGAAATCTTTCAGTATTGATGATTTAGCATGTATTTTCTGTGTATCAATTTTTGGGGCATTTTGTAGTGTTTACGAATTCTCTGAACTGGTGTTTTCCACTTTTCATTTAGCCTCAGTCTCAGCTACGCTGACCAAACGAGTGAGTGAGGACAAGCTCAAGCTTATATTGCCATTGATATAGACGCTGGCTATCTCTTATTACACCCTAACACTTACTTCAGTTTTTAGTTCAAAGAGACAGGGAGGCTTTGTGACAGTGTAGCTGGAGAGAGTTCTTAGACTAATTATGCAGCTTTTATCTATAGGGGACTGACCTGGTGATTTTTATCATATTGAGGCGTCGGCACAGATGATGTGGGAAAACATTGCGCATGTAAGCTAATGCTCTTTATTGAAACAGACACTTCAATAGTGGGTCTTTACAAAGACTAGAGATGTCCAGCCCAGCGCTACCCCAACACAAAACACAGGAAAGGTGTAACGTGGGAGGATGCAACACGCTTGGAGGTTGGACAGACTCACACACAAAGCCCACCCACCCAAAGCCCACAGACACAATTTCACAAACCAAATGCAACACATTAACACAACACAACACAACATCAGTGACCACATCAACAACAACGACAACACACATCTCTTTTTAGTGGGAGTGTAGCGAATCCCCAGAGCCACTTTGCATGGTCCTCTAAGTTACTCACCACTAAGAAATGATGATGGACGTCCTGAACTGAGAGTTGTGTTGATTTCTAGCTTCTGTCCTTTGTTTGTTTTTTGTTTTTTTCCCTCCCATAATAAAGAGGCAGAAATTGTCAGGAATCCGCAAGAGTGTTTAAGAAATGTTTATTTGTTTTCAAGGTGATGCTGCAGTCTTATTTGCTGTTGAATATTACTGAATCTCACTTTGATACCAGCACTCAATCTCTAAACTCAAGCAGCTCATATTGTCAGTGGTAGGCTGATCAGTGAGACCATAAAGAATAAGTAAGACTTTTTTTGGCAGGTAATGAATCTCTGCTGTTGGCCAGGCTCAGATAGGATGAGGATGTTATGATGTGTTGTTGAGGTTTTTGTGCCGCCAGTTTCTGTTTCAGTATTTGTCCTGATGTAGTTTGATAAAGAAGAATGAGCCACACTGGAAAAAAATTAAAATTCCAATGGAACTTTTTCAGTGCTGGCTGTTAGGAAATGAACAAGTGACCTAGGTCAGATGAGTAGTGGGTGGCTTTGGGGTCTACCTAGATTTATCTTGGCAAAGAGGATGAGCAGAGATAAAACCTGATCTAGACAGCCAGGCAGCTGCAGTGTTGAATAGATTATTTCCTGTTCATTATTTACTCCATACATGAAGTGCCCTATATTTTCCTGACACAAATGCAGAACTGTGCTGCTCCACAGGCCTCAGGCTCAGAAATGACAGGACTCACGCTGCAGTGGTAATGAGGTGCTCTGCAGCCCCACTTTCAAGTGTAGAGAGCAAGACGGAGATGGGAGTGCTTAAAGAGAGCTCAGCCAGGATAATGTTTGTGTTTGGATTTCCTTTCAGTCTCTCTCACACACTCACTCACTTACATTCTCTCTCTTTCTCTTTTTCTTTCTCTCTCTTCCTCTCACTCTCACACACACACACACACACACACACACACACACTCACTTACTCTCACACCCACTCACACACTTTTTCTCTCTCTTTCTCTTTCTCTCACTCTCTCTTTCTCACCGTCACTCACCCACTCCACTGTGTCATGTTTTCCCACTCTCTCTACTTCTCTTTCTTGCTCTCCCTCTCATGCTTTCCTTCTCTATGCCCTTTTTCTCTCTCTCCCTCTTGCTCTTTCTCTCTCTTTCTCTCTCTCTCTTTTCCTTTTTCTTTCTGTTTCTTTTTCTGTCACCCACACACTCTCTCACTATCTCTCTTTCTCTCTTCCTCATCATTTACCCACTCCACTTTGTCACACTTTCCTGTTCTTTCTACCTCTTCTTGCCTCTCTCTCTTCTCTCTTTCACGATCATTCTCTCTCTCCACTGTTTCTCTCCCACTTTCCCTCACCTCTCTCTCTTTCTCCCTCTGTCTGTCTGTCTGTCTGTCTCTTTCCTCATCCTCTCTCTCTCCTCGTCCTTTCTCTCTTTCTCTCCCCAATCCTTTCTCTGTCTCTCTTTCCATCCCTTCTCTCCCAGTCCTTCTCTCTCTCTCTCTCTCCCCATCCCTTCTCACACTTTCTCTTTCTCTGTCTCTCTCTCTCTCTCTCCCTCTCATCCCATCTCTTTCTCTCTCTCTCTTCCCCATCCCTTCTCTCTCTCTCCATCCCTTCTCCCCCAATTCCTTCTCTCTCTCTCTCTCTGTCTTTCCCCATCCCTTCTCTCTCTCTGTCTCTCTCTCTCTCTCCCCCATCCCATCTCTTTGTCTCCTTCTTTCTCTCTCTCTCTCTCTCTCTCTCTCTCTCTCTCTCTCTCTCTCTCTCTCTGTCATATGGGAAAAGGATTGGATTGGATTGGGCAGCACTCGAATGCTGGCAAAAACCTCAAGCAGAATTTCCCCCACCGGAATGAAATCAATTATTCATGCAGGTGGCATGGAGCCTTGAGTGCAAGGCTGACAGTGTTGGGGGGGTGGGTGGGCTGGAAAGATGAGAAGAGGGAAGGGAGAAGGAGAGGGGCATATGGATGAGTGTTTCGTCAAGCAGCACTCACTGATTGATATGTAGGAATATTTAACTGTTGGCTGTGTTCAAACAAACAGAAGCCTGAGCACTGACTGTGTATAAATCACCCCACAACAGCCTGTAACATCAGCGCGGTGGCCAAGACATTGCAGCTTGGCATTTCAGACATGGATAAGTGCAAAACTGTCTTGTAAACCAGAAAGTCTGGTGGGTATCGTTGCTCAATTTTGACAAAAGGGCTATTTGACTGACATGCAAAGTGGTCAACCACAGACTGTTGTTTCTGCATGACATAGGGAGTCAGGATTTTGTCGGATTGGTGCTACACCAAAAACAGACCCACATTATGTGGTGTGTCACCAAGTGCATAGTATCACCTTGTTAACTTGCTACTAACTGCTTCAAACAATATGTAAAAAAACAAAACAAAACAAAAAAAAATGTAATTCTAACTTGTTTTAAGCCAGCAATTATACCTTAAGGCCCAACGTGCAGAGCAAGCACCTGACTACCTTGCATTTAGCTTGATAAACAAAGATTATTTTCCTGTCAATCTATTGAAAAAATAAAACTGCATGGATGCACATATGCATGGATATGCATACAGGAAATCAGAATGTAAATTATCAAATTCTCTTGCTAGTTTAGCATCCAGTTTTGACAGATGGTCCATGTACTTCTGTGGGTGGAGCATCTGAGACTACATGCAGTGTACGATTATGGTCTTGCTCCGCTTACAAGTACAGTTGCAGCATTTAGTCAATAATGTCAGCTATTTGTGGACAACGCTGATTGTGGAGAGAAAAAGTCAATGTGTTGATCTTTTGTTTACTTAAATTCAAAATGTTGTATAATGCTATAGAATGTTCACATGATGCACATGGCCACTCTGACAGATTGCAAGACATTATATGAAGTGTAGGGGGTAAAATGTCTTCTCTTGTTTCATAGCACCAAGAACTTGTCATAGAGAAGAAACTTCACTATTGTGTCATATTGTGGGGTGCTTTGGACTGATAAACTTCAGAAAATAGTGGCATTGTAAGAAAGGTGGATTATCTAGAAATATTGACATTTCAAGACACAAGCCAGAAAGTTAAAACTGTAGGTTGGTCTCCCAGCAGGACAATGATCCCAAACATTTCTTCAAAGCAGTGACAAAATGGATTATAAACAACAAAGTGAAAGAATTTGAGTGGCCACAAAGCCCTAACCTGACGTAGTTAGACCAATTCTGTCGGGAGGAAGGTGGAATGAGCAAAAATTCTGGCAAAGTATTGTGAGAAGCTTGTGGAGGGCTACCTCAAGGATTTGATTAAAGTTAAGTAATTAAAAGTCGATGTTACTAAATACTAATGAAATGTATGTAAAGTTTTTGACCCATAAATAAAACCTAAAATAAATCTAATCCTCTTAGCTGTTATTTTGAAATCACCTCTTAAGAAAATACAGGAAATGTATGGTAACGTGAGGGGTTTTTAAAAATTTTGGCCTAGGTCAGGGGTCAGCAACCCAAATGTTAAGAAGAATCATTTTGTCCTTTCAACAAAAATCAAACCACCTTGAAAGCCTCAACATTTTTTGTCCATTTTACCGTCTTGGCTGTAAATATGTCTCAGTATGTGCTAATTTACTAGTATAGGCTAAAGATATAATATAAATGAAAATGCAGACTTACTTCGCTCTGCTTTAAGCTTTAGCTCAGCTATAGCCACTTTTCTCCCATCTCCAGCAGGAAACTATTCAGCAAAAGGAATAGTTCCTTGTAAAATGTCTCTCAACGTTAGATTTTTTACGAGGCTGAGGTCAGCTTCTCATTCACAGCTTCTTGTTTTATTTTCCGATTCCACATTAAATGGTGCCTGAGGTGCCAGAATGTAACTGTTGCATCATATAAGAAACGGGAAAATTCAAATGAAAAGCTGACTTCAGCTTTGCAACTTTTTAGTTTCTTGTGGATTAAACGTATCAGGAAACCAGCTGGAGTGATTAGAAACACAAATAAGTCCATTTGACTCTAAATTATCGATGTTCCTCTGAAATCTTTCTCTTTGCTGTTTCGTTAGCTACTAGCTAGGCGAGATTGTTGACTGCATTGCTATGGTGACCAGAAGTCTGTGCGTTGATCTTCAGTGGTAAAGCCTGGTCAATTAGGAGTTAAAGTCTACATTAACTCCAGCATTTGAGACCGTTTACTGTTAAAACTGTGTTAGAACGATCAGCAGAGCATTATTTTACTGCAAACAGCAGGTGGGGACTTTGGGACAGTCGCTCACAGTGATGGCAGCACTATGACAGAGACAAAGTGAAAGGAGATGCCAGAAGGCCCGATCGTTTAATAGCTGATTAATTGAACAAATGTCAATAGATTAAACAAGTCATCATTAATTGCAGCCCTGCTTATAACTAGTCTCTTGCATTATTACTGACTTGGCGATTACTGACCGTGATTCTGTTCTGGCTACTAGGAGTGAATTGATATTGAAAAAGGTTGTCCTGTAGACTGAATGGGATGTCTGATTTAATGACCGCCTCCTCTGGATTGATTTATTAGGTGGGGGAAGATGGAAAGAAGATCATAGAATAACCTTTATGGTCTTCCTTTGGGAAATTTACGCCTAGCTCTTAAGCCTCTCAGGCTGGCTTTGCAGACAGTGATAAATAACAGTATGAAGGATACAGCTATGATATACTGGAGTTTTCTAGTCGTACATCTTCTCATTAGATATACCATATATGTGTTGGGTCCATTGCTTTCTATACGACAAGTAATCTTTTCCTTTTTTACTCCAGTGCTGTCTACTTTCCTCACCCATGGTGGTCAGGCAAGGCTTATATGGATGATCTCCAAAGTCCAGAGAAGAGTTGTGTTTGTCCTCCATTTACCCGAACACCACACACACCCCCACACACACATACACTACTGACCCACTTTGAGATCCTGCTGTTTACCTATACTGGTCATGCATTTTTCATGGGTCACCATTGGGAGAGGAATATGTGGCTGCTGTGCTCATTAAGTATTCTAAACAGGTGGTGTGGTGATGGAAGAAGTAGGGGGGCTTGCGGTACAATGTCCTCCCCATTGCTGTGTAACCTGACTGGGCACAGACTGCAAGGGCATGGAGGCCAACTCCTCAAAGCCTGTGTGTGGTGTACTAGGTCAGAGTCTGTTTAATATGTAAGAACAACACCCATATGCAAACACAAACGCTGGTTCCTCACCGTTTCACTTGTCACTGTCCAAATTGTCCCTGAGTGCGCACGCCGGGCCTTGTTGAAGGTTTGAAATGTGTGTTGTCTTTAACAAGCAGCTGTTGGGCTGGCGCAGTAGGCAGGCCGGGCTTGGTGTATTTTGAGCAGCCAGAGCTTGTTAGTTACACGACTACAGTGTATGCTGGGGGTGGATGCTTTACATACTTCTGTTGCACTGCGCTGTTGTACTGGGGTCGCAGGTGGGTGTGTGTGTGTGTGTGTGGGTGTGGGTGTGGGTGTGTGGGGGGGGTGGGGGGGGGGTGCGCTCAGAGCTTCTGAAACACAATGCAGATTTATGCCGGTGCACCATAGCAGGATCTCCAGCTCCATGGCTTCATTATGCACCCTGCCTCTGGCCAGCGGTGCTTTAGTGCATACTCATTATGCTCCATCAGTGAGGAGGGCAGCAGGGGAAAAAAGTGATAGAAGGAAAGGAGTGAAGGAAAAGAAGAATGAGGGAAAGAACAGAAAGTATAACAGAAAGAAAACAACAAAGGGGAAGGAAGGAAGGGAAAAAGACGACAGAGGAAGGAAGGAAGGAAGGAAGGAAAAAAGACGACAGAGGAAGGAAGGAAATGATGAGATGAAGCAAATAAAGAAACATAGGAGAATTTGGGAAATAAGGAAGGAGAGAAGCAAAAAGCTGCCAAGGACGGAAGGAAAAGTATTGCAGGAAGGAAACAACATTAGGAAAGAGGGAAGGAGAGAAAAATAGTAGACGACAGAATAAAAGGAAGGAAAGAAGAAGAAAAGAAGAGAAAGGAAAGAAATAATGAGAAAAATAAAAGAAGGAGGAACAAAACACGGGAAGAAAAATAGAAGGAGACAAGAGGGAAAGAAAGAAGAAAAGAAGGAATAAAAAAAAAGGAAGCGGGAAATGGAAAGGAAGATGGTATGACAGAAAAGAAGCAAAGAAAAAGGCAGGGAAAAGGGAAGGACACAATGAAGAAGGCAAAAGTTGAAAAAAAAAAGAATGAAAAAGTTGAGAAGGAAAATATTGCAGGGAGGAAAGAACAATAAAAATAAGAAGAACTGAAATAAAAATAGGACAAAGCAGGAAACAAGGAAGGAAGAAAACAGGAAAAGGAGGGACAAAATATTATAGGAAGGAAACAACAAAAGGAAAAAGAAAGGAAATACAGATATAAGACAGAAGAGGAGACATGAAGGAAAGAAAGGAGCCAAGAAAAAAGGAGGAAAAAAGGAAAAACATTGCAGGACTGTATGAAGGAAGGACAGAAAGGAAGGAAAAAAACATTAAATGTTTCGAGCTGATGCAATATTATCAGCCGCAGTGAATGACGACTGTGCTGCCTGTACATTACAGCTCTAGCAGATGTGGGCTAGCACACACAAAACACAATAGCAAATGGTGTGAAGAGCAAGGTTCCTATTTCTGGAGAATCCCCCAGTGACCACTCTGGCAAGTCAGATGTAGGCCTGGTTGGGGGAGGAACAGCCTCACTAGGAAATGGAAGATGCCATATAAGCCCTGTTTGAGATCTTGTAATGGATTCGGGTGATGTATAGAAGATTGGAGGATAAGGTGAGGATAAGGTATTGATGTATGAGTGCAGATATCGATGGCTGCAGAGGAGCACCAGGTCTGTTGCAGCTACTAATGAGAAACTGGATATTATTGAGCTGTAAATTGATCTCTGGTTTTAGAATTATGGCACTTTCATGGATCATCTGGGAAATAGGATATAGTACGCTTGTGGGTGATACAGAACATGGGAAAGGATGATGTGGTTACATAAGGACGGCCAACTCTTGTCTTGCAGCTAATCATTCATGTTTGTGGAGGGAAAACATAAAATGTGCTGTGCAATGGTCTTCCAGGACTAGAGCTGCTAGGATCCAAGGCTTACATAGACAAGCCTGGTTTGTGGTTGAAGATGGTGCCATTGTGTTTCTCGTCCAGCAATCATTGTCTGGAGCTTTGACCTCATGGAAGTGACTCCATGGCAACGAAACCTATCACTCTGGGTGGACCTGAAGGGGCCATGCCCACCCTAATAAAGTGCTAGGCCTGTCAAAAACTGTATACATATATATGTTATATAGACTAAATTATTTCTATTTTATATGAAAATAAAAGATTAATCTGGCAAAACACTCACGGTTGAGTCTGTACCTTGAGATCAGCGCCAAATGTTTATGCTAAAACAAAAATTTTTTTTACAGTGATGTAAGTGTGAGACGCTCCAAAGTACTTGATAATAGTTTTGATGGTAAGTAACAAAACAGTATAACTATATTACACTGAAATGACTATCAAGTTCTAGCTATTAAACAGATAAAGGACATAGTAAGATACCTTACTTTAATTAACAAGGTGGTAAGTACAAACATTCTGACAAAGTTATGTACTGTCATGTGTCTAAGCAAGTTATATAGCATAAAGTAAAGGCACAAAGTACATAGATAGTTTTCTGAAGTAAATGGTAGGAACCCAGTAAAACCACAGAGCTCTGTTTAGTTTTGTTTATGTTAGACTTTTAATACATTATTCATGTACTGTGTTTTTACATCACATGTACCCAAAGTAATGTTTTACCCCAAATAATCATATAGTACTGTGGAGTTTGTATCGCTTACTTATCGAGTTAATAACTAGAACTTGCTGGGCATTTCAAAGTTACTACACTTCCTTGGAACTCACTATAATGCTGGCCAAAATAGTTACCTGGTACTTTGGAGTTTGTACATCACACTTACAGAGCTAATATCTAGAACCTGTTGGACATTTTAGTGTAATACATTTAAACTGTCGTGGACCTCACCACTGTGCCACCCAAAATAATTACCTAGTACTTTGGCATTTGTACGTCACACTTACAGAGCTAATATCTAGAACTTGCTGGACATTAGTGTAATACATTTAAACTGTCATGGAACCATAGTGTTACCTAAAATAATTACCTAATACTAGAGTTTGACCCTCACACTTGTTTAATACCTAGAACTTAAGGAACTGTAAAAGAAAGCTTTACCAAAACATTTTCATGTCAAGAAATCTGTTTTTGTCCTCCATAGTTCCATTACATATTCCTCCAATTTTTATATTTTTGTGCAAAATAACTGATAATTATAGCCCTAAAACACTGAATGTATAACGGAGGGGAATTTGACAGGGTGGAATATTTCAGGCTAAACTAGCTGTCAGCCAAGCTTAGACCTTCTAACATCAGTTAATTGAATGTTTACTGAGACCATTCCAAAAAAAAATAGAAACCTCTGCTTCAAGAGTAATATGAGTTTGCAAAATGTATATTTTATTTTATTGTCTTACTTGTTTCTCCCTGGTGTCTGCCCACGTGTTTCCCCTGCCAGCACATACTTTAGTTGCAATCCAATGGGAAGTGGACACAAGGTGGTCAGAATGTGTTGCTTTTCTTCTCCTTCTGTCAGAGCAGACTGCTTTGAAAGAGCCCATATCCTTGTATTTTCTTGTATTGTCATTTTCACATGGCCATTTCCCAACCTCGCTTTATCCATTCCCTTACAAAAAAGTCACATGAATTTCACATGAGAATAAACACAGTTTTTACAGAATTCATATTTTAAAAATGTTATTACATGAAAAAATGTGTTTGCATGTGAAAAAATGTGTGATCACATGTGAAAACATGTTCACCTGTTGGAAAAAAATGTGATTACTTGTAAACACTTGGTTTTTATACACTTCACGTGAAATATGTGAGATTTTACTGCAACCAGGGATGCACAACATCGGCCTGCTCAAACACACCTGATGACACTTGTCTTGTAATTGGCAGATTTACTGGGTGTGTTTGAGTAGGGGAATCTCCAGACTATGCTGGACACTGACTCTCCAGGACTGGAGTTCACCCCTGCTGTACGGTTTGTAATTAGAAGTGAACAGGCTATTTTTTATATGTGTAAATGATCTGTATTCTGTATTGGTTTTCGTGACAACACAAAAACAATGGGCCTCATTCACCAACTGTTCTCAAGAAGAAATTTCTTCTTAAAACCCACTTAGGCAGTTTTCACGAAGATTCTGACATTCACCAGTGTTTTCCTATTTGGGATTGATTCTTAGGTATAAACAGAATCTACACACACTCAAGAGCACAGAGGTGTGAACAGTTTGGTTTAAGAACACATCGTGAATCTGACGTAGACTTTTTCTTAGGACCTCTTGCAAAAACACACTTAAGAAAAAACTTTTTTAAGTTTAGTTCCCATATATTGACTGTATGGGGACAAGGGAGTGACAAATATCGTTGCTGTCCAAAGAAAAACATGTATCTCAATATTTTTATTTATTTTATAGATTTTTACTTGTCTTCATCATTTGAACATGGCAGCTTTCCTTTACATTGTGTGAAAATTTAATGATGACAGGACCAATAGAAATACTCTACAAATGCTTGGAACAAAATCTCTTTACATTAACTTCCATTGAAAGCAAAGAACATTTTTGCCCTCTCTTGTAAACTTACTATTTTGGAGATACTTGTTTTTCCTTGGACACTGATGATATGCTTGAAACCTTTTAACAAAACCTCTACTGCATCAAAAATAAAAAAAATAAAAAATAGTGAAGAAAGTTCAGTTTTCCATGAAATGGGACCTTTAAAAAGCTAAAGAAGTTACATTCTACAGAAAACTACTGCGTGACCTGCACAATGCTAACGATGTTGTTATGGCTACAGTGTGTGTATTATGTGAGGCTCTTTTCTCAGTACAAAAGGTGCTCCAGGCAATGCTTTTTCCATACATTAAAATACCTGGTGTGAACACAGCCTAACTTTTCTAAACTAGAGCAGGCACAAAATGATGAAATGGCTCAGGCAAACAACTCTTACACTGTAATTGGAAAACGGTTGCAAGTACAGACAAAGACCAGTGTAACAAAAATAGTTGGTGCTGCCAGAAGTTGACACAAGATTCTCTCAATTTCCCCTTCTTGTGAATGTTAAAAGTTGACACTGCGCGGTACTTCATGGTGTAGTTACGTCTTAGCATGGACATGAACATGAACTAGGAGGTCTGAAGTAATGCAGCTAGGCTAACAATCATAGCTGATGTTAAAAATGAGATTCTTCTGATGTCTGTATTACATGACAAGCTAACATGGTTCAACATGATCATCATTCACTAAGGATAAAGTAAGTTAGACTGTGTAGAACCACAGGCCCTCCTCTGACACTCACTTGCAAAAAAGAAGCATACTTAACCCTCCTGTTGTGTTCCGGTCAAATCTGACCAATTTACAAGTTTCCTCTTTAAAAAGTGTAGTAAATTTCATCTGTTTGTCATGAGGTTCAGTGACTTTGTTCACACATGGTATTTAAACACCTAAAATAAATCTGAAATATTTTTATAAAAATTTGTGTGTTTTATGGAACTTGTATACACCCATGGTGTTCCTGGTCAAAAATGACCAGTTATTGGAAATGAATCTATAAGACTACAATTAGTGTATAAAAAGAGTTCAAGCATGTATCAAGCACATCCACAGCAACCAGAGAAGGAGGAGTCAAAAGAAAGAGGTGCCAACTGTGTGCACCAAGATAAAAAACTAGCTTTGTGTGCCAGAGATGTGGTGTATATATATGCAAAGGACATGCAACAACCACAGTATATTGCCCCACATGCTCATGAGAGGACAAAACTGAGTCACATAAGGATAACATTATGGCACTGTCTTTTCAGAGTACAATAGAAAATTGTAAATATGTTCATACAGTGTATGGTTCAAGCATTTCTCTTAAATTTTTCCTGTGTACTTTTGGGCTTTTGTTTTCAGTAAATAAATCATACCGGTCAGTTTTGCTCAGGTAAATGAGGCCTGCAGGACATAAACAACAAATACAAGTTCAAAACTTATAATGTTCACAAGAGCTGAAGTTCTAAAAAAGATCTAACAGAACATTAGGTGATAATATATGTATTATTGTTGATTTATAATGGAATAAAATGATCCCGGTCAAAAGTGACCGGGAACACTGTGAGTGTCAGCCGAAACGAACACAACAGGAGGGTTAAGTACATCAGTAGTGTATTTAGTAGTATAGAGAGAATACTACAAGTACTTTTTTTACTTCATGTATTTTGTGGAAAAACACTTAAAATATAGTTTTCTGTATTGTTTATATGTTATATATTTTTTTTAAATAACATTAAAATATACTTAAGTAAGTTATTATTATATTTATACTTATTCTGTAAGGAAATACACTTAAATACATTTATCTCTGGAACATATTGAATCATAATTAAACAAAATTATATTTAATTGGGATAAACTTAAAATGATTAATTATTATAACTGTCCTGTGTTGTGTGACGGCTAGGGGCTGCTAAATTTCCTTCGGTATCAATAAAGTATCTATCTATCTATCTATCTATCTATCTATCTATCTATGTATCTATCTATCTATCTATCTATCTATCTATCTATATATATATCTAAGTGGATCATTTAGAAGTATGTTTTAATGCTATGTCTTTTAACCTTTAAATGGCCAGAGCAGGCCCAAAGTTTAATTACACACATCTTTAACCTAAGAATAGCTTGATTCATTTGCATTGAAGTCCTTGTAGTTACTGAACAATAAGTATTAGTATGTAATAAACCTGGGATTTTTAAGGGGTTACAGTAAGCTGTAGTACATTTTGCTTGCATTTTTGTGATACAACTCCAACAAACTAGTGATCAAATATGGGTATTGATATGTCCAAGAGTATACATTTAAAACATTACAAGTGTAGTAGAGTTTGTCTTAACAATTGCTTAAGTTAATTGCAACAGTCACAAGCACAGATGTATTTCAGCATGAGTTGTGTTTAGATATATGAATCTATAGTTAATGATGTTGAAATATAATTTAAAATGTGCAAACATTAAAGGTGTTTACTTTTAATGGTAAATACACTTTTGAAAAAGACTTAAATTCACTTTCCTTTCACAAGGCTCAGACTGTTAGCAGTAGTGTTAGCTCATCTACTGATTTTACCCACAGTGGCTAAAAAATTAAGTGTGCCACTCTGTAAAGCAATGTTACAGCAATCCTCAGAACCAAACCAAATTCCTACCAGTGTGCCAAGCCAAAACCAAACTGTAGGCCCTGCAGTTGAAAATTATCAATTGGCTAAACTGGCACATTTCCAGAAATGTTTATTATGTAATGTGCATTGCTGCTGTAAATCTCAATGAAATAAACTAAACATTTCTCAGTGGCTGCTATTGGTTGCTTTTGGTTCCATGACAGATCTAAATTCTTTCCATAGTATAATATCTTCTTCTCTCTCCAGTCAAGTTAAATGTAACCTCTTTGACTGGTCTAATCCACAATGCAAACTTAATGAGTGAATAGTTGTACGTACACGTGTGCAAACTTCTGTGTAGCTTAAGCTTGATGTGTTTCATCACACTCGTGAAAAGCAGCTTTAAGGTACCTCCTACTGAATGTATGCACATCTGTGACTATAATACATAAATAAATACATAGTTGTGATTGAGTGGTTGAAAAATGCCTGTTGACACCAGTGCCGTCTAATGACAGCTGACTGCCTGGCTTGGATAGGTCTGCTAAGAACCATAGACAAGGTTGGTGCAAGGATGCAGCTCCTAGGGTGGAAAATGAAACTAGATGCTGTTCAATGGTGTTCTAAAAAAAAGCTTGGTTTTGTTGAATATGGCATTGTAGTTTTTCTCCGTCTGGAGCTGTGACCCTCAGTAGAATTGAAGAGGAAAAAACAGCAACCCAGAGGCCGCAGACATATTCAAGATTGGTGCAAGGACAGTGACCCTGGGCTGGATGTTTGTGTGCTGGTTATTTACCTTGGCTATGATGGGCTGCACCTTGAGCTGCTGTGTACGTCCAGTCTGCCTGCAGATTTATTCAGCGCTAATGTGGGCTGCTTGGGATGCAAGATGCGTAGGATCGCGTGGGTGAATGTTGTCTGCTTTCTTTAACCCATTTTAGGTCTGTCCTTGCATGCATATAAACACGCATACACCATCCTGACCTCAATATTTCTTATAAGGTAAATAATAATATTAACCTCTGTAAATAATGATAATGCAATATGGAACTATAGGCATAGATTTCGAATCGATAAGGTCATTGAACAATAACTGAACTTTAAGCATCCTTTTGCAAGCCAGACCTGCTTCCTCAAGGCTTATGCTTGGAAATGTTTTACATTGACAAAATTCACATTTGGTTTTCACTTATGAAATCTGTGATGTTAAACTGTTATGGATCTCTATGGACCTTTTTTGGTAGCACTTTAGAAGGCCAGCTTGTAGCTGATTTCAGATGGTCTAAGCTGGTCTTTAAGGGGCAACATGATTTACAAGCTGCATATCTAGCTGGACAGGGCAAAAACATATCCTGCGCTGGTCAACCAGCTGGCTAATCCAGCTTAGCTGGTTGACCAGCATAAGATATGTTTTTGTTTGATGGTTTGGCTGGTCTACCAGTGTGATCAACTTGGTTAGGCTGGCTGAACAGTTTGGTCATGATAGTCATTCCGGTTGACAAGCTTGGTCAAGTTGATTATGCTGGTAGACTCATTAAACCATTGAACTCAAGTAAAGCATATTGTATGCTGGCCTACCAACTTAACCCAGTTTTTTGGGTATTTTCTCAGAAATACACAAAAAAAACAATGTATTAGCATTTAAAACTAGCAACTTACATGACCATGGTAAGTACTAACTGACTACTTCAACAAATATTTGCATATCTGATAAAGAAGAGTAGTTAAGCACAGGTGATAAAAGTGCAAATATCGTAGGACACCTATGGAGTATGGAGTTCTCAGTAAGCACAGTAATTTATCCAATATTAAGTGGTGTTTTCTGGTAAGTCCTGTGTTACACTGTGGTAATAGAACTGTATTTATGTACAAAGTTACCTCTTAAATCCTTAGTAATTAGTGCATTGCAGCAGCATGCGCAGCTATGTATCTGGTAGTTTCTAAATAAGTTACTATGTGAATGCAAAGTATATACTTAAAATTACTTTTTATTACTATGTACTTAACTATTAATAACTAAGTAACTATTAATAACTAAGTATTATAAAGTGCTACCCCTTATGTCCTTGGATTGGTTTGTCTTCAAAACAAATCTGCAGCAATGTTCACCTATAATATTGAGTCATGCAGAAATGATGTTGCTTTGTGGACTCAAATCCTTCAACAGAAATTGGTAATAATGCTTCGTTCACCTGAGGACTTTAGTATCCCTGCTGTATCCATGAAAGAAACACTCTCTGAGATAGTACAGCATAAAGCAGACATTTCAACACAGACTTGCTGTTTTAGGTATCACAATTTTATTACAAAAATTAGATCTTTTTTCATCTTTCAGTGCTGCCATGCTTTTAGCATATAACAATACAGTATAAAATCTCAACCCAAAAGGAGGATAGGAAAAGCAGATTTCTTTTTCGTTGATGCTTTTTGCAGCATTTTGGACTATCATGCTGTTTTCTGTACATAGAACATTCCTTGGAAAGTACAAACACCTGCCAAACACACTACGGTTTTAAACAAAACTGCCTTGAAAATGCGCCAACTGCTAATTGTTTTTAACCGTGATCGCCCAACTGAACTATTACATGTTGTGACCGTAATCAACGTAGCTTCCAAAATCAATAGTTACACGAAGAAATAAACACACAAGAACGAGTACACTGCAAGTGATGAATGAATTTCGAGATACTTCAACAGCCCAAAGGCACCCAGGCTTGTAACATGTTGGCAATTAGTAAGTTTTCATTCACGCATACGCACCCACAACCACACGAGAAAACAAAAAAACTTCAAGCAGGTGGTGAGAAGAAAGAAACAATCGTGAGAGAAGAAAAAATAAGATGCCATATTGTTTTCATCCTTGTTTTGTTCTACATTCTTTTTCAGCTTCCACCATTGTTCACAGTGAGTATCCCAGGAATAGGGGAGGATTCTCGAACGGTTCTGAGGGGGAAAAGGAGCCTATGTGATTTCACAAATCTAAGGTAAAACTACACGGCTTCCAAAACTAAAAATGGGTCGTATGATCCGCAGATCGTATGATCAGAATGGAAAGCCTTTGCCGTATTGTGTCAGGTAGGCTAACTGTCCAGTAAGGCATCACTCGCCCAGCAAAAGATCAGAAAAGACAGTGCCTTCAGAATGAGAAAAACTCAGAATAGAAACCATCTCAGGCCTTCAAAATCCAAAATCCAAAGACAAAGGAGAAGTATTTCTTTGCACAACCAAAAAAGTAAGCTCAAGTGTTCACAAGAATTCATTCAAACATCTAACAAAAATGTTCCAGATGATGGTTGTTGTTTGTTGTTTGTCTCCACATCTTCTGAGTGATGTTTGGAGATGATTGATTGGATGATGGGTTGACTCGGAAAACTCCAGTTCCTTGTCAACTTTATAATTCCCATGTCGATCAGTTCAGTTGGCGGCAAGCCTCAAATGTCCATTTGGATGCTCCTCCGTAGATCTCAATGCTGGTCTCCAGCCAGGAGAAGACATTGCCCACTTGTGCTTTGCTGCTGCACGTTGCCAGATTATAAATCTCGCCTACCGTCAGCTTCCGGTCCCAGATGTGGAAGTTTGCCATGTCACCCACAAACGCTTGAGTGGCATCAAACCCTCCGCCAAGTGTGTCCTGTTGGGAAGCAAACCAATCAAACTACCATTAGAATGTGTTCATCATTCCCAAAACGATTGTGTTCTTTATTAACTTGCTCAGGTTTTATGTTTTCAAATGATTGATCTCAGTCAACCAAGCAATGCTAGGTTGACAATATCATCATGTTGGCATTGTATGGCTGAACTTCCTCTTTAAGGATTTCCTAGAAGGCTTTTCTGCACTTGCTTTTGGATCCGAGAAGCAAGCTAAATAAGGACTCTTTAATAAGGTTAAGGTCATTTGAATGACGTTGTTTTATTCAGTGCATTCAATGCTATGGATTTTATTGCTGTTTAGTACAGAACAGAAGAACAGAACAGTGGTGGTATGGAATTTTACACAATAATACAAGATTAGTGGAGCCTCAGGCTAGTGTGCAAGCTGTACCCTTGCTTTCCCCCTAATCTGAAGCTAATATCCTATCCTATTTTTGTTTTTAGCCCCGTGAACAGCGGATGAGCTTGTAATATCCTGCAGCATTACAGCCGACAAGGGAAACAGAAAAATTCCACTTACTGCTTCAATCAATGTGACAAATTTGGCGTAACGGCTAAAACTGTATGCAGCATCATTTCTTCAAGCTCTGATTCCCTTTACTGAATGCAAGAAGACAGTGAAGTTCAAAGAAAGCATTCCTACCTGCTCTTGCCCCAACACCAGCACTCCTTGTGGTTTGATTGGATGATATGGGGCCAGATTCTCCCCACTACCCCTCATCACTCCATCCTGGAAAGCCTCCCACACGCCGTCACGGGTTGTCCAGGTAACGCAGATGTGATGCCATTTCCCATCGTTAATCAGAAATGGCAGCTTAGCAACCTAAAGCAAAGAAAATGTGTTTTTACTGGTGTTATAGTTGCATATGTTCCAATAACAGTAAAGGAATAAGGAGCCCTCAATTTGGCAGTAGTAGCCCATGGAAGTTTCAACCATTGTCTTTTCAAGAACCTATTATCTTTCTTTTTATTCTCATTGTAACATGAGTAATATGGGCATGTGAAGCTAATTCCCAGATATGCTAATACTCTACAAAACAAGTGTTCTCTACATTGATTTATAGTGAACTTGTCCAGTGCAGTTCTCCTAGACAATCTCTACTAATAAAAGCTCTCCTGTTGTGCAGTCTTAAAAAAGATGTTCTTCAAGGGTTCTTCAGTAAAGGAAATGGTACTATTTAGAATGATGAGTTCTATATAGAACAATTATATGCTTAAATGGTTAATTGCATTATGAAATAGTTCTTCAGATTGATGGAGAATGTATTATATATGGTTCTATACAGAACATTTTTGAAAATGGTTCTAGATAGCACCAAAAAGAGTTGTTCTGTTGTTATGATGTCAGGCTTGTAACTATAGAAGAACTCTTTTTGATGCGTGCTATAATGTACTAAAGAACCCTTGAAGAACCATCCTTTTTAAGAGTGTAAGCCATAATGTGGTCCATACTCACAAGCATGAGCAGAACATTTACCTTGTCATTGATGAGAATCTCCATAGGGTTGCTTCCCCATTCAATAAGAACCAGCTCGTTGGCCTGACCAGGAACGGCATATGAGAATGGGGTTCCCACCCCTGGAGACGCATTGGATTTAATCCACATGCACACGGTGAAGGCATACATCTCTGGCAGACTCTTTTTGACCTTAGCATACATATAGTTGGTCCTGAGGGGGAACGTCAACTGGAATTTGTCCAGTGGTCTGTTTTCCTTCTGACCTGTAGGTGAAAAGAATGAATCTCTTTCAAGCATCTGTACACTCACAGAAATAAAGGTACTAAACTGTCACTGGTTTGGTGCTCCTCACTAGGGTGGTAACCTCAAGGGCACATCAAGGGTACCTTCAATTGGCAAGTATATTTGTATCATACTCTATTGCAATTATATTTTTTAAAACTGGAGTGACTAATTAATCACCTTTTCTTGCCTCCAGGCCTATTTTATTGTTCTGTTTTTAAAAATCAGACTATGAAAAGGTACAAATATGAACTTCTCCTGAAGGTACATAGTTGGACCTTAAAACCATTTTTGTACCTTCGAAGTAACATTTGCATTGTATCTCAATGAGCAAAAATGTACATGTACAGTACCCTTTGCCTCCAGTGCAGAAGGCATTTCTCTACACTGACATATTCAAGACATTTTTATCGTAAATATAATAATACATTTAAAGGTGTGCAGTCAAATTGCATGTTTTGTTGATCTTCTAAGTGAAAATAAGTTAACGCATCCTCTACACGGAACAAACTTAGATATGGCATTTTTCTGGAAATTATAGCGCTAGGTTTAACATAGGGAGGGAAAATAAAACATACAGTATAATATATGCTACAACTTTTGCATAAACCATTTGATTCCCAATATGATAAAATCAGTAAATAAACAGTGATTGTGCATTAAAATGTATAGAAGTGTGTTCTCTGTATTGTAAGATCTCAAATACTGATGAACTCAATCTCTGAACTTGCCCGAGTATTCAGCGGGTAGATGCGCATTAAACGGCGCTAATGAAGAGCACTGTCACTGCACCGTCACTGCCTCTCCTGTACTGTATCATCCCCCTATTCTCTCCCTCCCTGCTATCCTGTTTGATGCCTATTATGCGATGACGCACGTGCAAGGGCACGAAAAAAGGTTCAGGGACTGGGACAGTTTTACAGAGTAGGGGGCGGAGCATGCACAAAAAAGCTCACGTTCTGGTTTCTCTGACTTAATCCCACCCCTCCAATGCTGTACAACTGGCTTCGCATAACTTGCAAAGCATTGCACCTCCTCCTCCTCCTCCTCCTCACTGAAGCTCGTGTGTCCCATCTATCAAACGAGCCCGTTTGTCGTAGAGCAGTTTTCTCCCATTATCATCGATATTATCGCCTGATCGAGTATTGACTGCGCCTTTTCGCGCTGCCTGAAGTGATTCACATACAAATAACCAGAAGAAAAAGCCCCATTCCGTGTTCACCTTTCTCCAGGTCGGTGATGCGCTGGTGCAGGGAGGTGAGGGTGGACTCGACGCGCGCGCGCTGCTCCGTGTCGTTGCGCAGGCCGGGCTTGGCGCCCTCCTCCAGGCTGTTGACGCGGGACAGAACCTGCTTCTCCAGGTCGTCGATCTTACTCTGGAGCAGATCCTTCAGACTGTTGGCCTGAACGGAGCTGTTGTTGCGGCTGAATTGCTGCGGAGGAAGAATGCGACATTAGTTTTGCAGTCATTTCTGCGCAAACTGTTTTTTCCTCTCCATTTTCACCGAGGACACGGAGAACAGCCAAAAAGCAGGATTAAATTCTTTAAGGGCTTTAGTGCCTCACGTTGGCGCAGAGCGCTAAATCTGTTAGCGTTAGACTGCTGTCTGTCCTCAGGTGGACTCGCTGGAGTCCATTATTAGTTTTCCGGATTAGCTGGTGGCCGCAGCGCCGCTAAACTGAGCGGGATTTAAACGCGGGACTGTCTGAAGTTATATCGAGTTACGTCCTGAGAGCAAGATGACCAACACCGGACTGCTGATGTCCACTGGTGTGTTTACACTGGTGTGTTCACTGGTGTGAAGCTTACTTGCATGTTTTAACCATGAAAAATGGTAAATAAATGTTTAAAAAAAAATCATCAATAATAAAAAATAGAATATTTTTTTATTTAAATAAAATTGAACTTAGCCGTCATTAGCTAGGTAAAACTTTGTGTGTGAGTGTATATATATATATATATATATATATATATATATATATATATATATATATATATATATATGTATATATATATATATATGACAAAATGCAAATACAAAATGCATACAAAAATTGAATTATAAATATATATATATATATATATATATATATATATATATATATATATATATATATATGTTTATATATATATATATATATATATATATATATATATATATATATATTTCAAATATAGTAAGTTCAAATAACAAAATAACCAAAAATACTTAAAAATAAGCCGATAAAATAACAAAATAAAACTCTACGCCCTACATACTGTGAAGAAAAAAACTTTTAAATAAATATTTAAAAGAAAAAAAACCCAATAAGATAAGATAAGGAATCCTCTGCTGGCTAAAAGCTCATCCACCTACCTCCAGGTTTTCCAGCCTCTGTTTCAGTGACTGTAAAGTCTGGGACAGCTGGGTTAGAGTGTCCGTTGGCCCCCTGGACACATCCCCCATGGTGTTCTTGGAGCCTGGCTCCTTCCTCCTCCCTCCTCCTCCTCCTCCTCCTCCTGCACTTCCTCCTCCTCGCGGCTCCCCCGCTTCGGGCGCGCTCTGGCTCTCGCAGCGCGCGAGTTTGGAGGTGAGCTCGCGGATGGTCTCCTTCTGGTTCATGATGGTCTCTTTCTGCTGCAGCACGGTCTCCCTCAGCTGCATGACCGTGCTCTTCAGGTCCTCCCCCGGCACGCTGTTCTGCAGAGTGGCCGCGCACAGGTCCACGTCCTTGGGCACGGACGTGCAGATGAACTGCGTCTGGCCGAAGTCCTGCGCCCAGCCCTCGGCCAGTAAGCAGCAGCACAGCGCCAGGAGTCTCCAGCGCGCTCCTCTGGCTCGGGCCTCCATGCTGGCGCTGCTTTCAGCACCGCGGAGCTGTCCGTTAATATGGAATCCTGCTGAAGGCGCGCGACTGCTTTATATAAGCGCGCGCGCTCTGCGGCGAGCCGGAGGGGGTGCGCTACGTCACGAGAGGGAGGAGGAGGAGGAGTGAAGAGGGATTCTTTCACGGTAAGATGGAAAAGAGCGGCAGTGCCAGCAGCTGAAGGCGTTTCGGCCCAGCAGCACAAGCGGATATTGAATATTTCATAGCTGCTACCATTTGTCATTTCTCGCCTCTGTGTTTCTGTATTTATTTCCACACGTGTTTTTCATGCACCGTGTCGCAGTGTCGAAGTTAAACTGGACTTTAGCCACACTGAAAACAGTGATGCATTTATTTCACTTGGCTCACGTGTACATCATTTCCACATGAATAAAACACCCATCAGCCATGACGTTAAAACCACCTCTCTGTATCTACACTCATTGTTTATCAGCTTCACTTTGTAGTTCTGTAATTGCAGACTGTAGTCCATCTGTTTCTCTGCATATATACTTTATTTCCTTCATGGTCAGGACCCCCACAGGACCACCACAGAGCGTGTATTATTTGGGTGGTGGATCTTTGCGTCTGGCCAAAATCCTGCGCCAAGCCCTCAGCCAAGAAATATAATTGGAGTATAAATTCTTTTATAATCCACCTAATATTACCACCCCTGTAGCAGGACAGATTGTCAGAGTGACGCTCTTTGTATTTGACACAGACTTGCTCATTTTGTGAGTAAGCAGTAGATTTCTTCACCATTGTTATTTGTAATAGACCAAAATGGGGATCTTATCTAAAAGATTGAAAGGTATGACTCAAACAACCAGACTTCTAGAGTCTGAGACAGACAGACAGACAGACATCCCTGGTTCGCCTACAGTGTAGACTAATATACTAAAAGCTAGACAGAAAGTACTTGTAGATGTTTTATTCAAAATTTACTTATTATTTAGAATATCAAGTTGGTATTGAATTATGCTAATTACAATAATTGCAATTTCAATAATTATTAATTGTTCTGAATAGTCTAACATTCCCTACATTACTTTCCTACTGATTAGTTGAAACCTATAAAGTTGTAGAATAGTTACATCTTAATAGAGTCATCTGTGTTTTCAACAAATTGATTCTATATTAATGAAAACACTGAATCCAAACTTTTGAACTCTACAGTTTGTCAGCCACCCTCTACAATATTCATTGGTCAGTTTCAGGGGTGAATATTAACTATTAGAGGCCTTAAATTTGGGTCTAAATGTCAAAAATCCCACCTGTATGACGAAGCCCTTTCCAAGCATATTTAAAGCATTCTGAGGAGATTTTCAGGAACATTATTTGGTCGTTAAATTTAAATTAAATTAAACACGGACATTTCATGTTTTACCTGTGATAGCATGTGACAGACATATTAGCATATAGCTGACCTTGTAGCAGTTTCACAGTGACTCAGTAGAGAGGCTGGTGTAGACCTGCTGCTGTTTCCATCTCTAATAGCCCATTAATTTAGGCTAGCACTTGTATTCACAGTCAGTGACACATCTTGGACTTCCAGGAGGCCTAGAATGATGTTTTTGTTCTGACAAAATTGGTCCTGTTTATTGTAAATCAAAACGTGATTGGTTGATTCCTCTGTCACTTCACAATAATGCTGGTTAATCTAACATGTTAGGTCTTCTCTTCAGCTCCTGAAGTCCTAACCAATAGGAGGGCTTGCTTAGCTGTATCTACCTAAATACCACAGAAGAAAACAATTTCTGTTGGGCCAGATTTCCAGTGGATGTTTGGAGAACTTAACCCTTTTGTTTCCATCTAAAACTTAACAATGAAACAAGATAGTACTGTAATACTTTCTGAGTTAAAATACAACTATCCCTGCACCACTCCCTCCCTCTTGAAACTGCTCTGAATGAGACCAGCTTAGAACCTTTCAGCGTTTGTGGAAGGTAGATACTGGAGTTAACAGGTTCAAGGTGCTCCACATTTGTAATGTGCCGCCATTGTTATTGTGATGTGTGATGTAACGAGTATTCATCTCACAGATTCAAGTACACAAAAACATATTGAGCGCTTGTAAAAATGTGCCTATTACTACTTTAAATAAATAATTTAGTCCTCAGAATGGGAGTATTGATCATGCAGGCTTCTGTTATTCCAGTAATTGATGGCTATTTTGTCAACTACCCAAGCTTCACTAATTTCGTCAACATCTGAAGACTGTCGCAAGAGGAACAACTTGAATTAGCAACGAACACATAATTGCCTGATCAAATTTGTTATTGATCTCAAACAGCTGGCAAAAGAAAATGGTAGCTTGCGATCAATGTGTGGATTCAGGATAAATTCACCCTGCAGGGCACAGAAGTTGAGTAACACTAAAGGAGACGATAAGCTGAAGGAGAGCTTATTGAAAAAGATTTGGTTTGAAACAGAACTACAAAGCTCAGGTACCATACATACATGTGCACAGAAGCAGCAGCATTAGCTTTGCAATTGCTCTGTCTTTCCTCGGTAGCACTCAAGGTCCTCTTAGGCACGTGAGTCACGACACTTACGAGAATCTTCCTGAAAAGAACCAGAGAGCTGCGTTTGTAATATGATTTTAAAACTTCCCTTTGTGCATAATTAGCTTAACATCTCTTGGGGACAGAAATGCTAATGTTTTACATCCTTTTATCATCTAATGCAAGAAAATATAATTATTTGGTGAGGGTACACTGTTAAAAATAAAGATGCCCAAATTGGTTGTTTGGAGCCCTGCCATAAGAACAACTTTAGGCTTTGGCTTCTGGTACTCCGAAGAACCTTCGAACAGAAGGTTCTTTAAAAAGGAATTTTACCTATTTTTCAAAATACATAATTTAGTGGTTGAGATGTAAATGAAGTCACTCAGAGTAGTTTGATGTGAAAGAGTGCATTGCAGAGAAACATGCTGACTCCAGTGATGTTGGTGATGGGAACTGAGGATTACAATAGTGATAGCCTTTTACTTACTTTTGAAAAATGACCAGGGAACCTATGTCTATGTCTTTATATATAATGTTGGTAATGGTGAAATAATGGAGAATCTGACAATGCTTTAGGCTAAAAGCTTATCTTAAAAGTATAGTAAAACAATGTCTCGGATATCAAGAAGCACTGTAAAAATACAGCAAACAATTACAGTACTTTACAGTTTATTTACAGTACTCACACTGTATTATACAATGACAATACTGTATTACTACATACTCATCATATTTCTAATGTACAGATATGTGCTCTAATGTGCATCCACAGCTGTCTAAGGACCCTCAGTTTTCTTACATTATGTAGTACAACATGTATACATATCGGCAAACAGGGCAAATCTAGCTAGCTAGCTTTTGATAGCAAATTCTTGAATGTTCATGCAGACTATTATAGTTAAATGAACAATTACAGCAGTTATGCCAGTCGTTAAGACTACAATGGTGGCAGTAATCAAATATTTGTTATTTAGAACATTACAGGATGAATTAGTTACTGAACCACAGAACACCATCATGGTTGGAATAACGAAACATGTAAAATGCCTTTAAATATATGTTAGAGGTAAGAACAATGTCAACCCCCTACATGGCCGGTTGGCCCAAAGTTTTATCTCACACTTCTCTAACCTAAGAGCAGCTCAGCAAGCTAACAAAAACTAACTTCCCCAATATGCTTAGCAAATATCAGCTAATTACTGTACATCTGACATTTTTTATTATTTCACAAGAGGCTTGTTCTGCTTCTTGTAGAATTCTTTACAGCAATCTGCTGTATTTTAGGAATGCAGTGCAGAATTTCCACTGCAAATTTACACTAGTAACCACAGTATGCTAACTGTTACACGTTCAGGTGGGTTTTTAGAAGCATTAATACATACGTACATATGCATGAAAGTGTTCTGCCACATTAATTCAGGTTTTTCCTAGAATGATACATCCCAGCCAAAACCATTGAGGAACCTTTATTGCCAGAAAATTATAGCAGAAGGGGCTTTGAGCCATCAAAAGTACAGCTGGACAGATATAATGGACAGATTCAGACACCATCAGCTCAGACAGTCCGTTCATGATCAGATTAGGGTGATTTCCCTGAAAGCTTTGTTAAATATACTGTGCTTTTAAAACTGGGATATTAGGGCCTCATTGGCCAAATGCAGGGCCTAAATAACATATCTTTTATTTAAGTTTGCTAAATTTTGAGTTGTAGCAGACAGTTTACCAGTATAATAACTAGGGTTGCCAGATTTTCCTTCACCCAGTGCAGCCAAAATCTGCCTAATTTGATGGGCAATCACCACCATCACTAATATTAACCCCTAAAATGATCAGTAATCACCAGTGATCAGTGACAGAATTATAGTGTAATTTTATATTAATTTTATTACTTGTTGCTTATTGAAACATGCAGAGACATTCTGTCAAAAATACAAGTTCTAAAAGTTCAATCAGTATCATATTTGTGTTTGTCAGTAAAAGAGGATATTTTATTATGATTTGAATTTGATGGAAGGTTATTGTTGTGTGTACAGTCTTACATGCTTAACATTTTTGCCATGTTTTTGCCAATCTTGACATCAGAACATTTGGGAAGATGTCAGAAGTGGGGGCCTTTTGATACAGAATGTATCAGATCTAATGTAAATGTAATTAGTTATGAAACTTACTATGTAATTAAATATGTAACTATCTAGTAACATTTGAATAGTGGAGCAAAGTAATACATTTTAATTTCTATAAAATTAACTTTTAGGATTGACCTGTTTATGATTTTGGGAAAGGATGGCAGGCCTGTTACTTTACTGAGTACAAATACTGCAGGTCCCTCATCATCCGCTTACGCTAAGGTCCAACTACTTTGACATAACTCTGTAACAGTTACGTAACCCAAGTCCATCAACGTTAGAGGGAAACATTATGTGTGGTGATTTGCTTTTAGCTCAGGTGATTGATTTTCCACGCTTTGCACTCCCTGATCAGCAGGAAGACACACGCTTCGGTTCAGGTCCATAATGTAAATTGCACTTGTCCTTTTCGCCATCCCCCCTCCTCACTTCACACTGACCACTGCTGTTTTGGATTAAGGCTTCTTCTTAGCTGATATTAAACAAGACGTGTAAAGTGGAATTAAATGGGCTGGAAAAGAGCTTTATGGAGTTTAAGCCCAGGACGTAACCCCACAGGTTTCCGAGGGCCCTATTACAACACAGGCGTCCTTTATACCTTTATCTCCCCTCAAAAAAAAAAAACACAACAAAAAAAAGATAAAAAAGGCAAAGGCGAATGATTTGTTTTTAAAGCTCCTCGGATCTCCTTTCGGCTTGTTAAAGAGGTATACAACGCTCGCTTCAGAATGATGTAACTGTCTGGATGTTGTGTAACAGTTGTCAAGGCTGCTCTTCTGTAGGTTCACAGGGAAACAGTTGGGAAACGGTCGTGTGTACGGATGTGAAAGGGGAGTCACACCTACCACAGACAGCCACCTTTTGAAATGGAGCTCTTTCTTTTTTCTTGAAAGCCTTCCAGTGCGGAGAATCTTCTGTCTGCTCCCTGTATGCTGATCTTTGCTGTTCTTTATTGCAAGTCTCTGTACAGCTGGTGTGCATTACTGTACAGAATGGGCTGTAATGATATGTCAGGGCCCTTTTCATGGGCAACCACATTTCCCTCACTTTTTTAAAGTAGTATGAAGTAATATGTAAACATTGTCAAAGTTTCAAAGTGGACCATTCACCACTCAGTCCATTAAAATAACATCTGTTTCTGTGATGTCATGGGAACCAACCCATTTTCATATATTGCTGTTGTTGGAACAAAAACATATCTCCAAAATGATAACTTCACAGGAGACGGAAAAAACATGCCTTACTTTTAATGTAAGTTGATGGAACCAGACATTTTTCCAAGTCATTTTGTGCCATTTCTTTTGTCTGTTTATCAAGAAATTTGCACACAATGTAAAGGACAACAGCTACTTTCAAATTGTCAAAAACTGAAAAACAAGGTTTTGTTCCGACAGCAGCTATTCAGCCTGCTGTAGTTTAGCTCTGCCTATTCAGATTTAAGGAGTGTTTCAGTCTGGACTCATTTGTCTTATATCAGACTTAAAGGCAAAAACAGCGCGTTTAATTGATAGAGGATAAGGAGCGTTTGGAAAATGGTTATGTAAAAATTAATGATAGCCATTTTTGGTGCATAAAACCCTCAAATGTTTTAGCAGACCTCTTGGGGGGGTGGTATTAAAAAGCAAGGGAAGTGTAGGATGTGGGTCCTTTTAATATCATTTCTTGTCTCCGTTGCTCATTGAACCTGCTTAAAAATAAGGGTGTTTAATTGAAGAAAGGGTTCTTTGGAGAGATGCCACTGACAAGCTACTCAGAAGAAGCTTTAAATGGGTAGTCTTTAGGGGCCAGAGGTGATCTCATAACGAGAACGTTTAGGGGCAACAATGAGACGTTTCAAGCTAAATGTGGTTAGAATTTGCTGATTAAAGTTCTAAACTAAATCAATGCCTTGTGAAGTTGGAGCTCAAAGTAGGAGGCAATGGTGCACTTGTCAGCACTGTCCAATGGGCAGCAAGCCTGTTGTTAGCACATGGATGTAACATCAGTTAGTATGACTGAAGAGTCTCCCCAAAACCAATAAAACATGTTGCATGTGCTGCAAACAAAATAAACATTACTTCTTGCAAGGGATAAACGATTTCATTGAATCAGATTGTACTTTAGAAGATATCACTCGGTAGTGATAAAACATTGGGTTGGCAGTGGCTGTATTGGGCACCTGCCATTCACAGTTCAGCTCTGATGAAACTAAATCAAGCCGTTTATTTATTTTTATTGTTTTTTTCATGCACTAGTGTAGACAGTATTCCCACACATAAACATAACTGAACTTTTGAGTGATGTGGGTGTCTTGACATTGTGCATTAATACCATATTGATTGTATCCTTGCATATACAAGGTTGTTCTGGAAACGTGGCTGTGCATGTTGAACGTGCTCGACTCTGCAGCCCCAATTTTAACCTTTACAAAAATAAAGCTTCACATGCTGTTACTGTGTTTGATCCTGAATCTACTACAGATGTAAGGGACTGTCTCACCATTACTAGAAAAGTTAAAGCAAAGAAAATGTCTTATGTTGCCTTTCACAGTCCATTTTATACCATTTGTACCGTTGTGGTCAACTGCCCACTGCAGCAAAAATGGCTCTTGGACCAACCGAGGTTTATTCTATATCATCACTCTAAAGAACACTTTCTGGCATCTTTGCACTCTCTCACTCCTGGACTTCACAGAGACCAACACTGAGTTCTCTGAGCGCATGCATTGTGTTGGCCAGTGCAGATTGTTGTCAATTTGAAGAACTTTAGTGTGGTGGGCCATTAAGTGGGCCTAAGCTCCCAGAGAGTAGAAATTGTTTGGGTGATTTGTAGAACAAGGAGTGAACGCTGTCCGCCTTACAGAGCAGAAACGTGTCCGCAGGGAGCCGTGTACAGCACTACTGACTGGTAGATGGAGCCTTTCATCATTATTATTAGATAGTTGCTTAGCTGTTGCCAGTTTTGCAGAAAGAGGCAGACGAGCGCAAGAGCTAATGGGTCTGGATGTAGCGCTCGGCCGCTGCAGGCTGCGGGTGGGAAACATAATGCAGGACGCATCAGTGCCAAGAGAGGGGCTGTCCAAACTGCTCTTCATCTGAGTCTGTGTTGCTTTTCTCTGCACTCTCTCTTTTTCCTTCTCTCTTGTCCTCTTCTCTCTTTTTTCTTTCTCTCTGTTCTCTGCATCTCTTACCTTCTCTCTCTCCTATTACTTCCTTCCTTCCTTCCTTTCTTTCTTTCTTTCTTTCTTTCTTTCTTTCTTTCTTCCTCTCACCTTTCTTTGCTTTGCTTTACTTCTCTTGCTCTCTCTTTTTTTATCTGCTTCTCTCTTTTTCTTCTTTTTTCTCTGCTTCTCATTCTTTTTTTCCTCTTCTGTCTCACTTTGTGTCTTTTTTCTGCTACTCTCATTATTTTATCCGTTTCTGTCTTTTTTCTATTATTTACTCTTTCTTTCTACCCTTCTATCATTTTCATTTTCTGTCCTCCTTTTCTTTTTTCTTTGCTTCTCTCTCATTCCTTTATCTCTTTTTCTCTCCCTCTCTCCTCTCTCTCTTTCTCTCTTTTTCTACCCCACTCTCTCACTTTTTCTCTCTCTCTTTCTCCCCTCACTCTCTCTTTGTCTCTTTCTCTCTTTCTCTCCCTCTCTCCTCTCTCTCTCTCTCCCTCTCTCTCTCTCTTTCTCTCCCTTTTTCTACTCCCACTCTCTCTCTCTCTCTCTCTGTTTCTCATATATACACACACATTGCAGTCTCCCACCTGTTGTTGTCAGCCTCTAAATAATACATCCAATCATGCAGTAGCGACACATTCAGCTAGGACAGAGAGATCAATGGCTATATTTTTTGGTCTGGCTGAATGCCTCACTCCTCTCTCTCTCTCTTTTGCTCTCCCCAACACACACTCCGCTCACTTTTGACCACTTTTCCACCTTCAGATTAGATAAATCGCAGAGCCAGTATCTTCTGAGCTGCCTTATGATCATTTTCCCGAGAGTGTTTTATAGAGTGAAAGCCTGAAGTGTCAATGCTAAAGGTGCTAATAAATGGAAAAGTTTGGATTTCTTGGCCAGATCAGCAGACAGCCTTGCAGTTCTTATAAGTGAGAGTGGGCAGTAAGAGTGTGTGTGTGTGTGTGTGTGTGTGTGTGTGCGTGTGTGTGCGTGTGTGTGTGTGTGTGTACGTCTCTATGTGCTTGATAAAGTTACTTTTAACTAATCTTTTTTTTTTAATTATCATATAATCTCGTAATTACATTAACAGAGTTCAGGGCTGTAACTAACGATTGTAACAATCTCTGTAAGAGACTAATCTGTCGACTATTACTTGGTTAACTATTCAAGCTATAATGCCTTTCTTTCGTTTCTAGCTATAAGCAGCAGAAACAGTCGCATAGGTCCTCAAAGTCACCAGAGGACACCAACAGGCATGTAGTTTTTAATTTGTTATATTAATATTTATGAAAGGGAGCGCATTGACTAAGCGAACTTGGAGCACAATTTGACACAAACGTTGTATGTTGTATACAGGGTCGAACAGCGTGTGCTTCTGGCCACATTACCACATTTCCTAGCCATGGTCTCCTGCAAAAATTCTGAGCAATTCATCAGCATTTTAAAGACATTTGTGCCAAATAGTGTTTTCAGGGCAAATTATTAAAAAGACATTTTTATCAACATGTTTTTTGGTTACTGAGCTGTTTGTATAAATCACAAAATCCAACCTTATATTACTGCAATCACCATCTTGTTGCCGACAAAGTAGCACCGTTTGTAAGTATGTCACAAGCTCACAGCAAGTGCTAGCTAGGCTTAAGTACAGCCTCCGTACTGCAGGGTTAGCTGTTACACAGCGTTACAACTAAGTCACCTTTAGTTTGTCATTTAACAATGACAAATAAAGTAAATTGTCTTTTTGTTCCACGTTTACACAGATTTTAAAATGATAAAGAGAAAAACAGGGATTTTCTTCTACTTTATTAGTATGTTTCAGATATTTTTGTATTACATAATTATATTAATGAAATTGACATTAACAGTTGGTAAAGCTGTAGTTATTCAGAAATAATGTTCTATATTTTACTGATGTGGGATGTTTATTTGCTGGACAAAAAATAAACTTGTCATTGTTCGACACACAGTCTCATGTCAGGTTTCATATATAATTTGATGTGTGTATTTATCAATGGAGCTGTCTGTCTGTCCTATAGATACATAATATATAATGCGGTTTGGTTGGAAAATATATTTGTTTCTGTGGCTTGTCCGCCGTCTGGGCCCCGCCCCCTGTTACGCAGCGAGGCCCCTCCACTACACCTCGCGTTCGACCCGGGCGGCTGAGCTGCGGTGACGAGGAGGCGGAGAAGCGAGCTCTCGTTCCCTCTCGGCTCGTGAGCGCCTTTTAAAGAGCTGAGAGGGAACAGAGAGAGAGAGGGACACACAGCAGCAACAAGGACTGAAGAGCTGAAAAGCTGTGAGGAAAAAGGACTGAAAAGTCTAGCTGACTGAAGCCACTGAAAAGTGGCCAGCCTAGGTTTTGTGTTTTGTATTGATTTGATGTCTGAGTTTGGGTGTGAATTAAAGTAGATATGGCTGCTGCAAACCTGAATCCTGCCTCCAGCATCCTCCTTGAGCCCGGGGTAGCACACGTCGTGCTACAGTTACTTATAACAAATTATATTGAATTAATTTTGTTTGCACTGATTCATCAGACTTTTCTACCAAGTGTTAAACGGACCCTCTGTCTGTTACAGTTAACCCACCGATGGGGTAATTTGTAACATTGCACTTTCCGTCATTTTGGGTGGAATTATACATGAACGGTAGGAGCTAGAAACAAAGTTCACGTATTTGTTTGTAGCAGAGATGTAGATGTGGTCTTGTATTAAAAACATGATTATTCCAACTTAAATATTTTTTTAAATGATTTCACACAAGCTAAAATGTGTTAGTTTGTGCCTCCTTCTCCACTACAGTCTATGAGATGATATTAGTCCTGTATGTTTACCCATTTTCTTTTTAATCACAGTGAGCTAAGTTTTCCTTTTGTTTGTTTGTATTTCAGTATTGCATACAACATAATGTGATTGAGTTAGATAAGGATCCCCAAGTAGGATGATGCTTGGGCCCCCCAGTTGCTCAGAAATGATCCTCTAAAGCATTTTTGTCTATTTAACATGAACATATCTACAACGCCATTTCCAAAAAAATTGGGACGCTGTGCAAAATGTAAATAAAAACATGCAATGATGTGCAAATCATTGAAACCCTGTATTTTATTGAAAATAGTACAAAGAAAACATCAGATGTTGAAACTTTTATTGTTTTTTGAAAAATACTAGCCTGTTTTGAATTTGATGCCAGCGACAGGTTTCAAAAAAGTTGGGACAGGGGCAACAAAAGGCAGGTAAAGTTGCGTAATGCTAGAAAAAAAACACCTGGTGGTTAATTGGCAACAGGTCAGTAACATGACTGGGTATAAAAAAAGCATTCCAGAGAGTAGGGCTGGGCGATAAAACGATAACGATAATTATTGCGATACAACTTTTCCTCGATAGAGCGATACGACATGTTCGATAAATGTTTGATATAATACTCCATTCTTACACTTCCTAGCAAAAGCCCTGGTGGTGTTTTCTACTGCAAGGAAAGTGACACTACTCTGCTGTCACCAGGAGAGGGCGTACTTCCGAGTTTTTCGACATGATTAGACAGGGAGGGGGCCATGAGTAAGATGGGTCTTTAGCAATGGCTGAAACACTGAGTTATACATGCCCTGTTTGAGTGGAGGGACCGGCGATCTATTCTCCTGTGACCAAGTGTGATTGACGAGATCAGTGGTGTGACTATACTGTCCTGAAGTGAACTCACCTCTTTACTAACATCCTAACCAGCTTTAGCAGCGTTAAATCACGTCTGCTCATCAAAACTACAGCGCTGTTACAGCGCTTAAAAAGTCATATTTTAGTATTAGTGCATTCCCAAGCAACGAAAGTGAAAGAAAGAAGTGAGTTCATGTAAATTACAGCCCTGATTTAAAAAAAAAAGTAAACTGAGGAAGCTGTGAGGCATTGGAGAGTGGGAGAGCGCTATCTTTCCAGGCTAGCTGTTTTTAGCAGCTGGCTAACGTGAAGCAGCGCTCTGTCACTCACACAGCATGGAGAATTGATGGTACTGTAGATCAAACAAGACACAAAAGCACCGCTTTCAGTTTAAACGTACCTAAAAGGAGGACTCCGTTTGTCTGGTGTTAGATATTTTGCAGTTCACCCCTCAAACTACTACGATAGATACGAGAAATCCAGTCGTCGCTAGCTGGTGTCTGAATACTGTGATGTCATTTGTAGTGGGGTAGCCGAGCGCTCGTCACCAGCTAAAAATAATCTGCTTTCTTTCTTAAATTATGTCTATTACAAAATAGCCTTGCTTTTCCAGCTGGTAAAAACAGCTCACCAGACACTTTCTCCCACTTTCCCATGACAGATTTGTGAAATGTTCCACTGTTTAGCAAGTGTTTGTCATGTTCTGATCATAAAGGATAGTTTAAAACAGCAATTAACCACCCAGGAGCAAAAATCAGCCTTCAAACTTGAAAGAAATAATGATTTGACATTTATCGCGGCATGTATCGATATCTAATGATATGAATTTTGTTTATCGTGATAACATTTTTGGCCATATCGCCCAGCTCTACCAGAGAGTCTTCCAGAAGTAAAGATGGGGAGGGGTTCACCACTCTGTGAAAGACTGCACGATCAATTCAACAATTCTCAATGTAAAATAGTAAAGAACTTTTCATGATCTACGGTACATAATATCATATAACGATTCAGAGAATCTGGAGAAATCTCTGTATGTAAGGGACAAGGCCAAAAACCAGCATTTGCTGGCCGTGATCTTTGGGCCTGTGGTCGGCACTGCATTAAGTACAGACATGATTTTGTAGCGGAAATCAGTGCATGGCCTCAGGAACACTTCTGCAAATCACTGTCTGTGAAAATAGTTTGTCGCTGCATCCACAAATGCAAGTTAAAACTCGTTAAAATGCAAAGAAGAAATCATGTATATACAGGATCCAGGAATGCTGCCACTTTCTCTGGGCCTGAGCTCATTTAAAATGGACTGAGGGGAAGTGAAAAAGTACAAGTGCATTAGTGCACATGGCATGGGTGACGTGCACATCTGTGAGTGCACCATTAATGCTCAGTAATACATACAGGTTTTGGCAGCGTATGCTGCCATCCAGACAACATCTTTTTCAGGGAAGGCCTTGATTATTTCAGCAAGACAATGTCAAAACACATTCTGTATGTATAACAACAGCATGGCTCTGTATTAAGAGTCCAGGCGCTAAACTGGCCTGTCTGCAGTCCAGACCAGTCACCCACTGATAACATTTGGCGCATTATGAAATGAAAAATACGACAAAAGAGACCCTGAACTATTGAGCAGCTGAAATCTCCTCAGGTCTCCTCAGTTCTTAAATGCTTACAGAGTGTTGTTAAAAGAAGAGGTGATGAAACACAGTGGTAAACATGCCCCCATCCCAACTTTTGTGGAACGTGTTGTTGGCATCAAATTTTAAATGGCCATATATTTTTCAAAACACAATAAAATTTCTCAGCATTTCAGTTTCAACATTTGATATGTTGTCTTATGTATATTTTTCTTTAGAAATGTGGTTTACATGATTTACACAGCGTCTCAACTTTTTTGGAAAAGGGGTTATGAATTCGAGTTGTACTTTTTATATGATCATCATCATCATCATCATCAACATCATTAATTAGTAATCGCTAAAGCCAGGGCTTGAATAGAATAAATAGAGTAGAATAAAAAAATGATTTGTATGAGCTGTATTCTGTCTGAATCAGTATATTGCTTAAAATATGGCAGTATATCAGACAGTCTGTAATTATTTCCAGAGGTTGCTATGATTGCACAAACAGCATAAACCACAACACTGCACTTGTTGGGCATCAAAACCCCCAACAGATAACAGAGAGGCCTGTTGATCTCTGTAACACAATATTGTAAATTGTGCAGTGACAGTAGTAAAAAAGGCTGGAGCTGCAATATCATGACTATAGCTACCTCCTTCAGTTATTAACAGTTAGCTCTAAATATACCATGCAGCCTGCGTTAAATATTATACTGATTGAAAGCAGGCATGATTTTGATTCAAAGTCACATGTGGCACCAGCTCTAGACGGACTAGTCAGTTGCCTAGAGCCTCCACATCATTCTGTATTGGCAAAAAGAGTAAACAAGTGTTAATTTTATTATTGGGTATTTTAGCTGGTTGTCACTTGTCACAAAACTAGTCAGACCAGGCTTCTCTTATTTAATGTATGAAGGCTGCTCTGCACTGGTCTGTAGGCCCCGCTTGTCCACACTGTTACTGCTAATGTGACGATGGCACCTGCAGAGAAGGAGCATTAATGAGGAACTGAAGAACTATAGAATAAGCGAGCGCCAACAAAAAGAGAAGTATGTGCTAATGCATGCATGTATTAGTCATATTTCTCATTTCACTGCAATGGTTTTTGCTGTAAAAGTGCAGTTCTTTCATTAATGTCTGATAATCGCATTACATGCTTTCATTTCATTCATTTAATTAGTATATTCCTTTCTTAATTCTGACATTATGTGTGCTATTTATGTGTCATGAAAGAATCCACAAAGGTAGCACTGTATTTTTGCTTTTAAAAACAAACGCTTCTGCTTAAACTGGGTTTATTCAGTGTAGTTTGGTAACCAGCCAAACATTTGTAGGCCGAATTTAAGGATAAATTGTAAATATGTGATGGGCTTTATGGAGCTTTCTCTGGTAATTTGTGACCCGTGCCAAAAAAGAAGTAGTTTCTCTTTGTGTTTTAGCACCATACCTACTGACTAGCTTCTCACACAATTTTGTACCACTGTACCAAATTTTATTAATTTTGTGTGAAATTTTCATATGCAGTTCCACAGTTTTTTTTTTTTTAATTTTTAGTTTTCTGCATTATTTGAGCTCAGCTGCTGTCCTTTACATTGTGAAGTGTAAAAAAAAATTTTGATGATTGGACCAGTGGAAATGCTCCAAAATTGCTTCAAATAACATCTGTTTACATTAACTTATTTTCATTAACATTGAAAGTAAAAAAGTTTTTTTTTTTTTCTTTTTACAGTTTTTTACAGTGTAATGATGTTTAACTACCTTTGCTGTTCATCATTGTGAGTCCTTTCTGAGTTTGGAGAAGTTTCCTCCTGCTCTTAACAACTGCAGTGCGCCAGCATGCATACATCTAAAGAACTTCACTGTGCCATGTACTAATATGTACCCAGTTACCTTCTTATTGGTTCTGGCTGAAACTTTCCTCCATAAGGGAGCAGTAAGTGCTGACTGCAGAACATTTTGTGATTTTTCCCACACTTGCGCTCTCCAGCTTTGCCTTTCCGAGTTCTCTATCTCTGGCAACACTTTCTTTCAGTGGGTGTTGGTGGAGCCACCGCCGAGGGTATTTCCCAGCCATTAGTGGACCTTCCCATTGGCCCTGATGCTGCTGGAACTTAGCTTCATCGCTCCATTAGAGTAGATAAACCCAATTAAAGCTCTCCTCCTGGGCTCCAGGGCCGCAGCTGTCCCTCTTTTTCCCAGTGTAGGATGGATGCATTTGCCCAGAGGTTGCCACGCCGCTCTCTGATGGGACAGATTCAAATGCCAGGCCCTGTGCACCGTGCTATGAGGAATATCTCTGAGTACAGCTAATTAAGCCCCAGGCTTCATCATTCACTCTACGGCCACTTTCTCTCCCCTGCCTTCCTTTCCCCTGCGCTTTCCCTTAAGATTTCTGCAGATGAATAAATTTTCTTCCTCCTCCCATATGTTTTATTAAAGGTTATAATTTCATTATTTTCCTCACCGTTATGCAGCTGCCTTAAATTGATACCATATATCATCAACTGGGGAGTCTGAATCTCTCGCTCTCTCACTCTCTCTCTCTCTCTCTCTCTCTCTCTCTCTCTCTCTCTCTCTCTCTTTCTCTCCTTATTCAATGCTGATATGACTTTATTTTGCTCTGCTTTTCTATAAGCAGCAGGAACGAGAGGTGATGATGCAGGGATGGTTATAGTGTTGGGTTAGTTACAGTTCAGTTGATTCAGTGAAGATATTATTCAGAGATGTAGGTCAAACATTCAAGATATATATTTTTTATTGCTACACAAGAATGCTTATAATACCATGCAAAAGACAGTGACCACCTTTTCACTTTACAATTTTGCAATAGAATGGCCTTTAGGTACCCTTTTACATGTCCAGTTTCAGAGTACCAGTGAACATTTTTTTGTTTTTCTTTTCTTCAGTAAAGGCTTCTTGAGATAATTTGTGTACTTCTCTGTTAAACATATGCAGGGGTGTGGTCAGAACATTTGTGGTGTTTTTGTATTATGGTGCCAAAGAAAAAATAAAGTGGTTAATTACATTATTCTTTGTATGTATTAAAATGTGTTGAATTTGTTCAACACCATTACTGCTGAAAGTAGCCTGAAATGTAAACATTTAAATCAAGTAAATTAATGCATCACTTTTTTTCAGTGCCTTAACTCTAATATTTCAAGTCATATTTTAGGTTAAGTTAGGCTGCCCTCACTACAGGCTACTCATCAGTCTAATGATGAAGGTAGCCAGACAGTAAGGTATAAGGCAACATTAAAAGCAAACAGTCTTCAGCAGGATGGTAAGCTTACCAGAGACAGAGCCAGTAGGGCCACTCTTCTGGCCACCGCAATTATGGAAGGTGAGATAGTCAACTATCATTAGTCAGCCATCATCAATAAATCAACAATTATGTGTTTGATCTGCCATCAGGGTAGTTACCAAACAGTAGTAACAGTCTGATGACGCTGCATTAAATTAGCGTATCTCGGTGTGATTGGCTAATTTTCTCAACAAACAGGTGAATGAATGTGTGCTGGGTCCCTTCAGCAGTTCTGCTCTGTGAGCTACATTATGAAGTGGGCAATTTGATGGTAAGATAAGTTATCTATCACAAATTAGTCAGCTATAATCATTTATCATGCTAACAAATTTCTTTTTACACGTGAATAAACTGTGTTGCATGTTACCTTATACTGATGGACAGAGTTAGTTATGTACAGAGAAAAAAAAACAATGCATCAATCGTTATGTTACTTAAACACAGTAACGCTATTTTATTTAGTTTTGTTTTTCGTAGTAGAGTGCCACCCCAATAAAATCTCAAGATATTACCCCATTCTAAAAGCTCTAGCTACGCCCTGGAGCTGACCTTTGTTTAGCACAACCATATTCCACTCAGCACTGGATTCAGGAATTAGGTAACATGACAAATGATTATATCTGAGTAATCCTGGATAGTTAACACATATATTACCTTAAGCTCAGCCTACAGTACGAGACTTTTAAAATCCTAACAGGCTTTGAAAATTGAGAGCATCACACACTTAATGTCCATCTTTAACAGAATGTTTTTTTTTGTCGCGAGGACCCGCACACTACAAGATAAAGCAAAAAGAGGGTACACACACACAATAAGTTTCGGCTCTGAAAAGCTCTCAACATACCCTAGCCCCCCCGTCACCACTCCAGTCACATGATATAAACAAGGTTCAGCTGGACCTGTTTGTGCTTTACTGCACATAAAAGAAGTATTCCATTTAATTCCCCTTCTCACACTACCAGATCATCCACACCGTTAATCGCTTCCAGTCAAACTCCTACATAGAAAATGGCTTCTGATTGTGAAAAATTTTGGAAAGGGCAACTCGAATTCACAACCCCATTTCCAAAAAAGTTGGGACGCTGTGCAGAATGTAAATAAAAATAGAATGCAATGATGGGAAACAAGTAAACCATATTTTTAATCAAAAATACTACAAAGACAACATATCAAATGTTGAAACTGAGAAATTTAATTGTTTTTTTTAAATATATGCCCATTTTGAATTTGATGCCAACAACATATTCCAAAAAAGTTGGGCCGGTCATGTTTACCACTGTGTTTCATCACCTCTTCTTTTAACAACACTCTATAAGCATTTGGGAACTGAGATGACCAACGGCTGTAGTTTTGAAAGTGAAATGCTTTTTCATTCTTGTTTGATATAGAATTTCAGCTGCTCAACAGTTCAGGGTCTCTTTTGTCGTATTTTTCATTTCATAATGTGCCAAATGTTGTCAGTGGGTGACAAGTCAGGACTGCAGACAGGACAGTTTAGCACCAGGACTCTTTTAATACAAAGCCATGCTGTTGTAATAAGTGCAAAATGTGGTTTAGCATTGTCTTGCTGAAATAATCAAGGCCTTCCCTGAAAAAGACATCGTCTGGATGGCAGCATATATGAGAAGGGTCTGGCTGCAGACATTGATGACGTCAGTGCACGCTCTGCCACGACAGTGTTTTTGTCGATTTTACGAGGAAAAACAGCGAACCACGTACTGTTGGGCAACAACTGTTACAATGAACACATATTAACGTTGCCATACTGATAATAAGGTAGTTAAATATGGAAATTTTCAAAATAAAACCTACCACGATGATAAGACTGTCGGGTCTTATGATGTCGGGTTTATTTGCAGAAATAAACAAAAAGGCTACAGCTGAAAACCATGCTGAAGACGATGAGAACCGGTTATCAAAAACTGCAATATTGATCAAAATAGAACTCATTAAGGATTCTAGGAGGTTGTGACAACATACAGACAATGTAGTACTGATTACTTTTGCTGTCTCGTCAATGTTGTCACAACCTCCTAGAAAGTCAGACAACGTGAGGAATTACATTTCAATGTTGTGACAACGTAGAAAAGCACCAAGCAGACAACGTTGTAGGCACCAAAACAGTACGTTGTCACAATGTAACTGTGCTTGCAGGGCCGTTAGGAATAAAACCTGATGGTTTTGCTTCCTAACGGGAGTTGGTGTGATGGTTGCCGTTAGAGGCCATTAGGAAACAAACAAATGTTTCTGGAATCAGTCCCAAAACGATCAGAATCCTTGATTAGACTCTTATAGCTGATTGGTAACTGCACTGATGACTGTTAGGACAGCTTTTCTCTGGTGATTACTATAATGATGATGTCTGACTGCCTCATTTTGCACAACTTGTGTGGCCCAATGGGTGGCCAAGCTTCACACTGTGGTGGCACTGGACACCCCTTGGTTATGCCCCTGAATATTTGTGTGCTGAAAAATTAATAACTTGAATAGCTTTTGCTTAGTACTGTATTGGTATTCTGTACAGTTCTAAATTTTTTATGAGTCCAAAATAAAAAATAAATAATAAGGCAAATAATAAAAAAAGAAAAAATAGAAACATTAAAATTGTCAGTTCTTTAGGAAAGCCTTGTATCTCATGTGTCGTGTGGTAACTTTTAAAGAAGAAATATCTAAAATTTAATCCTATGTTAAGGTAACAAGATTTTATTCCAAATCATTTTAAGCAATTTCTATTGGCCCATTCATCTTGAAACGTTTACACAATATACAGAGAGTTTTCATGTGGCAGAAACAATGTAAGTAGGGCTGTCAAATATTTATAATAATTCATCCCGATTAATCACATTGTATTGTTTAGTAAATTTAAGATAAGATAATCTTATATTTGTCCTACAACCGTGGAAATTAGTCTCAAGTTTGCTCAAGTTTGACCATAAAAAAAGATTTACTTTTTTTAATCATTATAGCCTCACAGACCTCCCAGTAAGTGTCCAGGCAGGACCCTGAATGACTTTGTAAAAGCCTGCTGTCCAGTTAGTGTTGAACTTTTCTCCACTAAACTAGCATTATATGGAAGTCTGGCTTCAGTAGAATTCTATGGGCCGAGTTTCCACTGGTTTCCACAAACACATTCATGCTGACTACATTGTGTATTAAACATAGCTTGCAGTAAACAAATAAACAATGACAGACTGCAGTGACATACAGTGGATATTTTACGCTGCGTAACCCCAAAAAATATTAAATTGCAGTGAGTTACCAGCAATACAGCAGTGTTAACCTTTTCAGTGCCATGTTATGATTGTGACTCTAGCCATGTCTTCTGTGTAGTCTTAGAGCAACCAGCACTGACAGCAGCATGCAGCACATGAGCAGCTAGGTTTCAGCCTGGACAACTACAGATGGGTCAAAGGATCAAATTAGGAAAATGTGATAACGGCTTTTAAAAAAAAAAATGTGGCTTATCGCATATGACTGTAAACCAGTACTGTCAGAATTGTCCAAACACAGCAGTGGTGCAGTGAAGTATGTGTAAACATTGCAGCAGTGTGAATATTGCAGATTAATACAGTAAATTATGAGTAAATATTATCCCTGTTTTCAAAGCTGCCATAATGACGAATCAGACTCATATGGTGATATTCATGCATCCGTTTATCTCCTCTGCGCTCATACAGTCTGTCTGGTCTGCCTGCCCAATAAGCTTGAAGATGCAAGGTATGTGCACAAACACTCATAAAACACATCATAAATCCTGCATGGGCAATATCCGGCATCATTAGCCTTTATGAATTTTCCATTCTATCTTTAACTCTGAGGCAAAGCTCCCATACAGCAGACAACGTTATGGCAGCCTCATGGTCTCCTTTACTTATGAGTTTGTCAGTTTGAAGGCAAAGCTTCTTAGATATGACCTTGATGAAGGTCAAATGCCCACAAAAAGTGACCACAATACAGAGTAGTCAGTAATTAAGGGAAAATGCTGGAAAATCCCGCTGTGGTGTGTTACTCTCTGCTCCAGCTGTGCTTAAGCATGGTTTGGGAGTGTAGAAGGAAGTTGGCGAGGCTGGTGGATCCATGAGGCCATGCACACTTTCCAAGCAGTACATTATAGTGAACACATTCTCTTAATCATCAAAGACAGAAGCTCCTCTAGAGGAAGTGGAAACATTAAGGGATTTAACATATTGTCTGTTGTAACATTATCTTGCCAGGAAAGTGTCTAATTGATCCTTCACAGGTCTATTAGTAATTGATATTACTGATCGCCATGGCCTTGGTAGCTTTGTGGGATAACAGCTGACATAGTTATTTAAAGGTTTTCTTGGCACAGAGCTAAATCCCGGTACCTAAGAAGCAGCGTTAATGGCCTAGTCTATTTTTGTCTATTTTACTCTGACTAAGATGGTGAACACTTTTAGTTGATAAAAAAAACAAAAAAAACTATCATTTTATTTGCTGAATTTAAACACATTAGTCTAACTGTAAAACAACCCAACAGTTTGAGTTTTTCAATCTCCATATACATCAGACAAGTTATGGTTTGAGTCAGAAAGCTAACAGACTAGCAGGTTTTTCCAATAATGTTCAGACAGGCAGAGTTTTGGTTAAGAAACTATTAGGTGTGAGTCTGAGTCAAGACCAACACTTTGTAGTAGTTGAGTCCAAGTCAAGCCTGAGACCTGGAGCAGTGAGACCAAGACAGAACTGTTTTCAAGTGCTAATCAGAATGTGATAGTCATATCCTGATAACAAGTAAAGAGGCTTATCTAGAGATAAACTAGCTAGCATTTAACTTCACACACACACAGTAGTGATGTAAGTGATGTATGGTTGGTTAGTGATGAAACGATAGTGACCAAAATGTAAAGCACATATATTTATGGTCGATATATTTGATGCTTACTATTTGATGTAAACTGTTTGATGTTAAAAAGACATAGTATTTTGAATGATGTCACTCTGTATGCCACTTACAGTCATGTGAAGAAATAAGTATATCCCATGAAATGTTTCTTTTTTTTTTTTGGATATATGTAGACATATCAGTATTTGATCTTCAATTATACAGTATGTACAGATAATTGTTTTATAAAAGAACAAAAACAATGGAAATTTGACATTGCAATGATTTATTTAAAAATAACTGAGATTAGAAGATTGTTAGAAGAAGTAATTGGTACTCCCCTGTTGGCAGAAATAACTTTATGTAGGCATTTCCTATAACCTGCCTACCAATTTCTGAAATCTACTGGTAGAAAAATTTTTCCACTACTCAGAATTCTTTCTACTGTGTAATTTTTGAGGGGTTTCTTGCATGCACAGCCAGTTTCAAATCCCCTCACAGCATTTCAGTGGGATTCAGATCTGGACTCTGACTAGGCCATTCCACAACCCTCTACTTCTTCCATTTTGAGCCATTCCTTGGTGGGTTTACTTGCATGTTTGGGATCATTATCCTGTTGGAAGGTCCACTTCAGCCTTTTCACAGATGGCCTCACATTCTCCTCAAGCACTCTCTGATATGAAAGAGAATTCATAGTGAACTCTGGGGTTCTGTGGTTGCAAATTGGCCAGGCCCTGAGGCAGCAAAGCAGTCCCAAACCATAACATTTCCACCACCATGCTGTTGGTATAACATTCTTCTGATCAAGTGCTGTCTTTGGTTGTCACTAAACATGGCTTCTAGTACTGTAACAACTCTTTGACCCTTGTGTCCATAGCACATTGTTCCAAAAATCCTGGTCCTTGCTTAGAAATTCATTAGCTAACTTTAGTCTTACCCTGATGTTCCTTTTATGCAGCAAAGGCTTCCTTCTGGCGCACCGATGTAGGTCAAATTTGTGCATCTCCTTCATGCATTTGATTTTTGCCTGCACTTTGACATCCACAGTGGAACTACCTGCAGATCCTATGATGAAACTTTTGGGGTTCTTAGAGACTTCTTTTAGCATCTTGTGATCTGCTTTCAGACAAGTTGGCAGTGGTTTTAAATCTTCTCCACTTGTAGATGATCTTCTGGACAGTGGAATGATTGATTTCCATTATTTTGGAATCTTTTTAGAACCCTTTCCAGGCTTATAGGCATCTGCAACCTTCTTTCTGAAGGCTTCAGAGAGCCACACGCTCTAGAGCAAACCAGATCAGATATCTGAGGTATAAATAAGGATCGTTCCTTCAAGATATTCTCTAACAGTGTTCTAATCCTCAGCAGCTGATTGAGTGCACCTGATTTTAATTTGACATAATTTGAAGTAGTGATGTGTGTAGAGATGTACTTACTTTTTCACATAAATTGCAGGATGATAAAAATGATGAATCTTTTAACTTATTAAATGATATCAATTATCTAATAACATTGTTAAAATGAAGGCCAGATATTTGTATGTCCAAATATCTTGGAAAAGTGTAAACTTTCTATGAAGTGTACTGACTTCCTAACATAACTGTATGTGTTGCTTAAAACCAGTGTTTGGATACTGTACACTTTATCAAATTTCTATTGAAATAGAATTAATAAAGGCAATCATTAATTATTAATATAAATCAGTCTGTTCATTAATACCATGACTCAATATATTAAATAAGACCCTTTCTATAATGCATAATATCTGATGGAGATGATGTAGGTTAACACAAATTATAGTCTTATAGTATATAGAGTAATTTCTACCATTCTACAACTACAGCCCATTTTTCAGACAGGACCACTGTTGACGAGATATATTTTTTTATTTTATTTTATTTTATTTTATTTATTTATTTTTTTTCCACACATCGGTTTCACTGCTAGGTTGAGAGTGGTCCACTAACCAAATATTTCCAGCTAAGAGCAAATCTGTGGTTAGAAACTGACTACTGCTGAAGAGCTAGAGGATGACTAACCCAAATGGCCTATGTTTGCACCTTCACATGAAACATAACTATTATATCAAAATCAAGGGTGCTAGAGGAGCTCATGTGGCAGATGTGAAAATGGATTGCACAAAAGGAGTGGGACCTCATATTGGTGCCATTTTTCAGCACCTACTGGGATTTTACATTAAATTAAAGCCATCTTATTAAAACGATTCCCTGGAAGGCATTGTTGAACAGCTAGATCCCCCACAGAGAAATGCCACATAAACACCTTTATTAGAATATTTATGATGGCAGGCAGAAGACAAGGGTGTCCAGGGAAACATCCGGATACACTATCCTTGTATACAGGAAAGCTTTTAATGAGAAAAAGTAAAGCAACCATGAGGGGAAAAAGCATCTCTCTGACCATTTCCATGGAACCACTTCCTGGCACAGTTTTGTTAAGAAACAAAGGTCCTCTAAGTTAAAGAGCTGCAAGAATCTAGAACAGGGGTATTTAATTAAAATTCAATAAGGTCCAGTTTGAGGAAATTTTTTCAAGCAAAGATCCAATGCCTAAGTTGCATTATGATTCAGTGCCATATACTGTATACTGAAGTAGCCTAGTAGTTATATTCACATCTTATGTTGTCAACAACTGAATGTCAAATCAAATAAAGTGCAATTCAGTAATATTTCAACAACATTTATTGTCAGTTTTCTCTTTTTAGAACACGCCATGTGAAATAACTTCCCTCCGGCTCTCTTTCTTCTCCGACTGCTGTTTCTCGCCTCGTTCCTTCCCTGTGTGTGTGTCACTCACTAGAGTCTCAGTGCTAGTCGTAATGCACAGATCTGATTGGCTGAGTAGCATCACGTGTGATATCTACAAAGCATGTGATTGGTCTGCGAGTTTCCCGGGCTGCTAAAGCGGTACCGCAAAGGGTAAGTTCTGCCGATTAAAATAGGACCACCCCGTCGAAATGAAATAATTCTCCATAGTTTATCGGTTTTAGGTCCAGGTCCGCATAGGATGGCGTCTGGGTCTGGACTTGGACCGCGGTCCGCCTATTAGTGACCTCTGATCTAGAAGATATGAAGATGTCTTCTAGCCTCTTGCAGCTCTTTGACCTAAAGAACCTTTGTTTCTCTGGTCAATTATTTACAGTGACCTTTGTTTGAAAGCACAATATATGGGCTCATACATAATCCCCTCCATTTCATCCACTTGTGCCAAGTTCCCCATACTCTTGCCCTGTGATTACCCCCATTTGGAAGTGCCATTCCTTTCTCCATCATTAAGCAGCAGACACATGGGACACACACTTCTCGGCCCATGAGTGGCGCTTTCAACAAGGCGCTTTCCTTTTGGAGTGGGTGAACATAAGGGACTTGTGATCCATCCATGAAAGCCAGAGTGTCAAGAGGAGGGCAAAGCCTATATATAGCCCTCTTATCAGTGAGTGTGAGGAGAGAGTGTACAACTTTGAGACTCTCAGCCCAAGAGCCATTTGCCTTCTTTGCAGAACTGCTGAGCAACAGTCAAGATGCATGGTTGACGAACCTAAGGTCGAGCTGCGTGCAAATTGGCTTTTAATGCTGGAGAATATTGGTGAAGGGTGTGCTGCATAAATCTTCACACTCAATGCAGTCACTCAATGCAGGGATGATCAAAGTCAATGGCATGAAACATTCATGAATCTTATCACAGTCTTCTTGTGGAATGTCTGAAGACAATTTTCTTGTATAAAGTACAGTGTGTCCTAATGTTGAAACTGAAATGCTCTTTCTCAGGCCTGGTCCTGGATAAAAGGTCTACTACCCAAGCCTGATGGGGTCTGACATAATATTGATACAACATCAGGCTACTCTAAATAACTGTCAAGACATCCAATGTTACAATATATGTCATCACGATTATCGGTAACGGTAACATAACATAACGCTGTTATTTTTACTGGAGATAATATACTGCCAGTATATTGGCCAGTATACCAGCATCCAAAATGCAACATATGTTGGTTTTGCTGGTGACTAGCTATGCTGATCTGTGCTGGTGTTTCTAGCAAGGGAGCTGGTTAGCATTAGCTTAGCAAGCATGATTACAGCTCTGTTTACGACAGAGCATGCTGAATTCAGGCTAACTAAAGCACTAACGTAAGTTTAGATGATAATGGTTCAAGTCTGAGGGAGTGAATGTGGTTAAAGATACATAAAGGGGAAATTAAACCTGTTCTTAAGTGCTTGGATATGTAACTTGATCAGCAGTGAGCAGGCCACAGACTCGCACAATGTCACACACTTGATTCTGCTTGATTCTGACAAACTGACAAAGTGTAGAAACTAAAAACTAATGTCGGAGGGAGCAAAAGTAGTGACTGGTGTTGGAGTGACAGAAAGCTAAAACTGAATCTGTTTTTTGGGACCGTAGTGTTTTGGCTAAGCTAATGATAGCTTAGTTAGCAGGCCAAATGTGCCACACTGCACAGCACAAATCTAGAATTCTTGGTCTTGCAAACTGATGCTAAAATGACCCCCATAAAGAGGGTTTCTAAGAGTTCACACTTGAGTGACTGGTGTTAGAGCTGAAGCCAAAATCAAACGTGTCCTGTGGTGTGTGAGGCTCTTTAGCTGTCTCTGAGCTACTATTATGCTTAGTTTTTCCTGGCTCCGGTTTTTCCTCTTTTTCTGTCAGCTCCTCCCATCAGTGAACTCCCACACCATCAATCAGTGAGTCCCTCTAAAATATAAATGGGTGGAATGTGTTTGGCTGTGCAAATGTGGAATAGAAATTTGACACATCATAACTGTGAAATACTTTAACCATTTTTAAATATTGATGAGAGGGATGTGTTGGGTTGGTGGAAAGATTACAGTTTTTCAAGTAGCACCAGCAGTGGGAGGAACTTAAACACAGCGACGTGAACAATTGATCAGGCAAGGGTGGATGCTGTTCTCTGCCAAGCATAATCGGCAATTCACAAAAATTTATGGACAATAAATACTATTGGTGTATTGCAGTCTTATATACCAGTTTATCGCAGCATGGCATTTTCTGACCATCAACTCAAGTAATTAGTAACAAAGCAAATCTCTGTAAAATCATATCTGCTATCTGCTGTTTTGGTGTGTGAGCAGGTTTGAGTTGGGTTCGTGTTTTAAATTTAGTAGTACCAGTTGGACCTGGTCAGATCTTGTCTCAGAGTCATGGGAACAGCGTGTGTTCGGGCTTCAGCTTCATGCTTCTGAAGACCTTTATTCTGGGGTACTCCTGCCCTGCTTTTTGTGTTTTCCCTGCTTTAACACACATGGTTCAAGTAATTAGCACATTATTAAACACGTCCTGACATGAAGTGACTGTGTTAGACCCATTGACCCACAGCTAGGCCTTCAATTTGGACCATACATGTCAAAAAACAAGAAAAAACACCTTTATGATAATGCTAATTTTTGCTAGCACCCCAATGTAGTTTTAACAATATGTTAGCACTAAGCTAACACTGGTGTCCATGAACATTTTTAGCCATTCTACATTAAACTTGGACTTGTGAAGCTTGTAAAAAACATTTTGTGTGTTTTATTCAAAGCTTGCAACAGATATTAAGATATATTTTACCTTGTTGGTAGCAATTTTGCAGTAACTCTTTTAGTAAAAAGCTCAGAGGGCTGCTGCTGCTAGTTTCCATTTCTTATAACTGACCGAACCCTGGCTAGACTCACAGCGAGCTTCGTATGATTGCAAATCAGAATATGATAACTTGATTCATTGTATAATTTTGTTGGGAGTTCATCTAATGTGAAAGGCCTTCTATCCAGCTTCTGAAGTCCTAACCAATGAGAGCTCACTTGGCAGTATCTCCCCAGATACTCCCAGAGGTGGGTAACCTAAATCCATACTCAAGTGAAAGTATTAATACTTGGGTCAAAATAACGACTCAAGTGAAAGTAAAATTACCTTCCCAAAAAACAACTTAAGTAGAAGTATAAACAAATTGGGTCACAAAACTGCTGCTCCTGTGTAACTTTTTAGTAAATCCAGCATCTATCAGCCTAAGAATTGAAGTTTGCTGGAAGTTTAAGTTTAAGAGGTGTGACCAATTTTAAAGCTGCGCAGATGCTTTTGCTAAGAAAACATAATGAAATTAAACCCAAAAAAGGAATTAGTTACTAAATATGAACAGCTAAAATGTAACATGGGAGTAAAAAGTAGATTTATTCACCCAATATGCTCAAGTAGAAGTAAAAGTATTATGATTTATAAATACTCCAGAGAGTACAAGTACATAAATATTTTCCTTAAGTACAGGTACTTAAGTAAACGTAGATAGTTGCTACCCACCTCTGAAAACTAATGTGGGATAAATTCCAGATTGGACAATTTTCTGTTTGCTGTATCAAGATTTTAACTAAATAAAATTTAATAACAGAATGACAATACATGCAATAATACTACATGCATGATGATTCTGTAAAATAAAAATGAACTCAAAATAAAAGATTTGTAATGACTTTCCAAGATATCATCAGACCTTTTCTGAAGGCCTAGAAGCTATGTTTGTATTTACATACAAGATCTTCCTTGGTTCCTCAGTCTGCAGTCAGAATTGAACTGAAGCTGCTACGATTCTATGATGCTATGATGATCGGGGCTGTACGCATGGCTCATATCTCCCTCTTGTATTTTGGCTGTCTGCTCATGTCAGTAAACAGTGATAGCAGTGAGATGTGTCATGTGGAAGCAGCCAGGCTGCAGTGATTTCCCAACTGTGCGTCTGACAGAGCTGTATTGATTCAGGACAGGAATGCAGGAGAGGAGATTTATTTTGCTAGAATTCGGACAAATATGGGAAGGTGGACAGTCTGATAAATGGAAAAAAGGAAATAAGCAGATGTGTCAATGGTAGATGATATCAGACATGCTACCCTGTCCTCCTCCTGACAATACATAGAACAGATGGTGCAGTCAAGCAATGGGGGCTACATGCTTTTTGAAAATTTGGTGACTTTGCTGATATTGTGTACAGACCATTCTACTGAATGAGTAAATAAATATGTAAATATTTACAAGGATTATGTTATGATATATTCAAATCCAAGGCATCAATTGAGACAGTAATAAGCTAAATGTATACAAAATTATGATATATAGGGGACTTTTTTGTTAGGAGGTGGCCGTCCCAAACCCTAACCTCTAAATTTCAACTTATTTTTTTTTCAAGGTTGTTTTTTAAAAGATCCTTTTTTAAGTTAAAAGATTCAAATTCTAGATTCATAATAATTTTAATTTTTAATTAAAGAAACTCATGTTTTCATGTCACTACTGAAACACAGAGTTTTGGTTTATAGTTGGAGACTTATTTTAGCCACACCACTGCATTTTAGAGTAGGAAATGAGACTGCATCACTGTCTCTCATGGCCACATGGTGAACAGTTAGATGTATTTGTTTTGAAGTAAAAGTGTACCAGAGTTTAAGATCATTGTGTAATATGAAGAATTATCACTACCGAAACACAAATTTTATGCAATTAAGTAAACTTTTCTGTTTTAATGAAAAATAGTATGATTTAATGTGTGTACAATTGTGTTTGCGAGCCATGTACTGGCTAGTGTTTTTGAGTTCTGCTAAAAATGATCTGAAATTGTCACTACCGAAACAGTCACTACCCAGACATTTGGTAAAGTTTTGGTAGTGTTTTGTTTTGTTAGTAACAAAATGGTATGAACAATCACTTATTTTAATAAGTATAATTAAGATATAAGTTCATTCAAATTAAAAGCATTTTAATATATTTTTTTTTCTGAAGCCCAAATGAGCTTTCAACTCTGACTTTGAACCAATTCAGTAAAATGATCCATATATTATCTTGCACGATGTATCATTGCATTACTAATATAGGAAACTGGCGTTTCAACAAATTGCTGAGAAATGAGACAGTAAGGTGCTGTTGTGTTGTTTCTGTCAGGTTATATTGCATCTAATTGAAATCTGTGAGTCTTAGTTACAAAGCATTCAGTTTGACATTGGAGGCTGTTTGTGGCAAGTGGGCCTTTCAGTGGCTGATAGAAATCAGAGAGAGCCCTACTCTCACATTCACATAAATAATACAACTGAAACCCCCTCCCCCCCACCATATATACATATACAACCCCTCTCCAGCCTAAATATAGAGCTTCTATTTTGTTGAATATTTCATTGCTCCATCTCTGTCTGTCGGTCTATCTATCTTTCTATCTGTCCCACTCTTCTGTGCCCATCTCTGGGGGATGGAAAGTAGGAAGGAAGAGGTAAGAGGCAGCGCTGAGGATAATACAAAGTCACTTTTTTATTCAAACCTCTCTTTTTCACTCCTTCTCCCATGCTTGCACACTGTTGCTCCCTGACTCTCTCTCGCTAAGGAAATGCATGATAATGAAGGAATACAATATGAATGCATTTTACTATGATTTTATATCATTATAGTGAATCGATTAAAGTGGATATAAGATGCTTTTTAGTCTTCTAGTCTTCCACTTCTTTGACATGTTATTGTTTTATTTACTATTTTATACAGCAGCTAGTTCTGAATTGTTATATCTGAAAGCAGCACTTTTTTTAATCACCATATTACAACTGGTTGCTAAGTAACAAGTTTTGTTTTACCCTAAGCTACTGCTAACCATTAACCCCATAAAATGATGTTTTAGGGTGAAATGGAACAGCTACTGAAGATCTTTGTTTTGGAATTCCTTACACATGTGGTACATTTTCCATCTGTAATACCCAATAACAGTGTTATTTAAGGACACAAGTCACATAGATATGCAAAAAAAACACACTCTGGAAAATGTGATGTGCTAGAAAAGGTAATGTCTAGGAGCACAGCTCAGCCAGGCAAAGCCTTCGAGTGCTGAAGCACGTAAATATCACCTGTCCTAAAAATCTCCTACCTAAACTGTCTCTGAAAGCATCATTAGCTGCATGGAGGGGCTTAATGAATGTGTTTTCATGGCTGAGCAGCTGCACCCAAGCCTAAGATCACTATGCGTAATGCCAAGGGCCAGCTGAAGTGGTGTAAAGTATGTGGAGACTGGACTCTGGAGCAGTGGAACTGTTCTTTGGAGTGATGTATCATGTGATCTGGCTGTGTGATGGACAAATCTGGGCTTGACAGGACAATGCTACCTACATTAATGCATGCTGCCAACAGTAAAGTTCAGTAGAGGAGGGATAATGGTCTTGGGCTACTTTTCAGGGTTTGAGCCCTTTAGTTCCAGTGAAGGGTAATGTTAATGCTACAGCATGCAAAGACATTTTAGACAATTATATAATTCCAACTTTGTGGAAGCAGTTTGGGGAAGGCCCCTTCCTGTTCCAGCATGACTGTGCCCCTGTGCATAAAGTGAGCTCCACAAAGACATGGCTTGATGAGTTTGGTGTGGAGGAACTCCTGTGGTCTGCACAGAGCCCTGACCGCAACCCCACTGAACACCTTTGGGATCAACTGGAATGTTGATTGTGAGCCAGGCCTTCTCATCCAACATCAGTAAGTCCACATACTTTTAGCCACATAATATACATCACAGAAAGTTATTACACTAATGAATTATGAATGTGTTGCCGGATGTCTGTGACACTGTTTTTTCAGATAAGGTTCTGGCCTAAAACGGAAAAGCGTAGAGAGAGGTATGTGCACTGCATTGTACAGCAAAATGGTACACAAAGAAAATCTATTCTTACAGAATTTACTCTATTTTACCATCATTAATATGACATATAAAAACTCAGAAGACACATGTGGGTTCTCTGGTCATTTGGTTAGCAAATAAATGACCCCTTGTTCCTATCAAAAGTAACTGTAAAGAAAAAAAAAGTTTCAACAATGCACTATTTCATATCAAACCACTCTGAATGACTTAGTTTACATCTCAACTGAAAAGTGGAAAAAAGTAGTTGGAACATTGTGGTCAACAGTTTTAATGGCAGAACATCTAGATTGCCAGTAGTAAACATATTTGAAACAATGGTCGGGGCTTCTTTGCTTGGCATTTTTCTTTACCATGTAAAACTCCATGAAAGGAGTAGAAAACTGAGGTTGTGTGTCATCATGAATAACATCACAGCCATGAGGTTCTTCACGAGAACACGCTCCCTCTCATGTTGTATTGCTTGAATAACGTGGTTATTGAGTGTGACGCATCCTGTGCACTACACGTCTCAGCAATTTCAAAACAATGAACCTCAACAACTATTCCATTTCCCCCAAAACATGAGGGAGTGAGCTCAATTTATGGAGATGCCTCGCTGGGCCCGAGAAGCACGAATGGAGATATTTCATTGGTTTTCCAGTGTTTGCCTGCACCTCTAATTTGGCCTTTTGTTCAAGCTCCTAAATGGGAGAATGCCTCTCCACTGCAGCGGCTCTCATTATTCACACAGCTCACACGCACGCCGAGGAGTGGTGAAAAATGCTGGGTGATGGTTTGTGACGGTGATGCACTTGCTTGTGCGTCACACAGGCCATTATGTATCGATAATTCAGTAGTAAATATAGTCGCCGGGTTCGCTCTCTGTCGTGAGTGGGGCTTTTAGGTTTGGAGGATGTTGTGATAAAACAGTTGAATGTCCTCCTTCTCTCTGCTTGGTTTTACATAACATCAACAAAGATAACACCCATTAGATCTAAATGGGAAGCTGCAGTTCCTCCATATGCTGTGCCAAGACTTCACAAGTAATACAGAAGTGCATGTCAAATATTTATTAGGGAGCTCCTCTGCCTTAAAGGTTGCTGTCATCATTTTGCTACAATGCAATTATGTTATTACTATTACATCATAACTACCATTCAAAAGTTTGGAATCACTTTTCAAATAAATTATTTTTTGTTGTTTTATATGCAGTGCACAGTTATATACTCTAAACTAGACACCATGAAAGATGATTTCATATGTTGCATTCAATATTTCAAGTGTTTAGGCAACAATGAGAAGTTATTACATTGTAATTAATGTAGTCTATCTATTTAAAGGATTTGTTTGTTGAGCTGTCTGCCTCAAGATGTGATTGTGACTTTAGAAACACAAGGTATTCTGGAGATTCATTGCCTTACAACTTTATGCAGAATCATTTAGGATTCTGAATCATTTATGGCTGTGTTCATCAATCAGGACACATCTGAAATTTCTTACTTGTTTATTTATTTATTTATTTATTTTTCAAGTCTCCAACATTTTGCAATTACATACACTTTGAAAGATGTACAAGATTAGTGTATTTGAATTATTTTATGCATTTGTGGTGTTGTGCAAAAGTCAGAGAGCTTCCCTTCATTTATTTCTTTTCCAAATAAATCATTGATATTATTCTCACTTTTAAGTACAAATTATCCCTTTTTCTTTTCAGATGAGATTAGATGTAAGGTAATCAACCTGTACAAAGAAGGAGAAAGTCTAGGAAAAATAAGCAAAAGTTGGCAAAACTAGAGATTAAAGATGATTAAACCATAGAGAAAATGGGACTCCAAAACCAAAACTGTCACTATCAGATAAACAGCACTTAAACATTTCATTTTTAAAAGAGAGGGGAAAATCAAGAAATCAAGCTCCACTCTTGCTTCAGATCTAAACAAACAAAAAACAAAGTTGACAAACAAAGATAACTCAACACTATGAGTCTGAAAGGATGTGTAGCTGTCAAGAAACCCTTACTGAGAAAAGGAAATAAACAAAAAAGAAGAGCATTTACAAATGTATCAAGGAAGAGTCCAGACCACTTGTATAGTGAGAGGCAGAAAATGCAACCAACTTCTAAGACTGAACTTAGAGGTGTGGAAAAATATCCCTGAAAGCAAGTCTCGTGAAAAGAATGAAGCTGTAGTGAAGAGTGGACACACTAAATACTAAAAAAATACTATTATACAGGGTGATTCAAAAAGATTCATCCGATTTCAAAGCGCCATATTTTACAACCGTGAGGCACCTAGGAACCAATCACATACCAAATGAAAGAGGAGGTCATAGAGTTTCTGACTGTCACCGGAAGATGGCTCCCTTCAGTCTGTGGCGACCCCTGAGCAGAAAGTGTTTTGCGTTCTCCACTTCAATAAGAGTCAATCCATCGAGCTGTGCGACATGATTTTCGTCAGCAGTGAACCTCCAACAGCTCAGAGCATTCGCCGCTGGTTCCACAACACTGGGTGATCTCTGAAATTAAAGTGACACCCGATATGCTCAATCGAGAATGGGGTGAATTTGACTATGGTGTTGATTTTGTCCGTACAGCTACAGGAGGGCATATTGAGCACTTGTAAAATGACATAACAAACTTTATGCTCACTTAAACCATTTACAATTTACTGCATTGTTCTGTAATGATTTACAGATTAAAAAAATCATTTTGAAATTGGATGAATCTTTTTGAATCACCCTGTATATAGTTGTTGAGGTGTCTGTATAGTTTTCTGTTAAATATTTGTTTTCTTTTTTCTTTTTTTTCTTTTTTTTTTTTGGACTGGAAATGAAGGATGGTCTTGCAAGTACTGTATCACCATGTATACACCATGCTGATTTCATATTAGTGAAAACATTAATTCCAAACTTTTGAACAGTAGAGTACATTCAGTGTATATTCTGTACAGGTTCACATGCAGGTTCATATCTGGACATGTTGCTTTTTTAGCTTTCAGAATAGCAAAAATAATGACAATGTGGCGCAAATTTAAACAAGGTTTATTCTTTTCACAAAACAAGACACAGCAATATCATAATAAAATATCTGATCTTGTACCTTAACTTTCTATAGAATTTCTCTGATTGTTTCAGTGAGCTATGAGAGAGAAATGAATGTCAAATTACAGAATGCTTTTGTTATCACTGGTGATAACTGTGGGATTTTAAGGGTTAAGAGACATGGAATGCTATTTAACAAGCTAGCTCTCAGCAGTCTCTGAGCTGCAAAAACATTCTATGTGGTCAGAAGGACATTTGGGAATTCTTTCCATTCTTGATTCATTACATGTGATCAGTGATGTGACTCAAAAACATGCAAGCCTGGAAATCTGCATGCTCCGAAAAACATTAGCATACCTTGAGTTCAAATACTAAAATCTTTGGAAATCTGCTTTGCTCCGTCATTCAGATTCCTCAGTAATTGCAAATGTTTTAGTCTTTAAGTATCCTGACACTTTCGTGTGCATATTAAACTGAACACAAGCAACCACTTTTGTTTGCGTGGGATAAAAATAAGTGTGATGCTTCATAACTGAAGCTGTCAGACCTCCTACTGAGAAAAGAAAGGTGTAGGAGACGCCACAGATCAAACAACGATTCCAAAACATGGTATGTAGTGCACTGTTTCTTAGGGACTAGAGTTTATTCCTCTGCTGTGTGATGGGGTCACAGCAGGACCCATCAAATTTTACATGCACTTTTGACTAGACTTGAATGAAAAACCTCATATGTCCTCTGCACTTCTTGTTTGGGGTTCTCTAAAGAGGTGAAAGTTCTGGGTAAAAACTCTGAAAAAAAGATGGAATGGAGTGAAAAGAGAGAAAATTAGAGGAAGGGAAATTAAAGAATGGTATGACCTAATGCAGCACAGGCCATCATACATGTGGAGAAGCTCAAATCAAACATAGCAGTGGTGAACCCTGGCTATCAGAGCTAGGACCTCAAAAAGTAAAACACCCACCTCGACGATAATGCTAAATTCTGCTAGTGTCCCTATAGGATTCTAGTAGTTTGTTAGCGCTAAACTAACAGCAATTTGCTTGAATATTTTTTGGATATTATATTTTTTTAAGCTTCTAAAAGACATTCCATGTTTTACTTGAAGCTTGTGACAGACATATTAGTATATAATTTAACTTGTAAACTTGTAAATCATGTAAAGAGTTTTTTTTTTTTGTTCATGGTTCTCTGTAGAGCCATTTTTTTCTATAGAGCCAATTTTTAAGTGTGTAGGTCAAACAGAGTTTACTAATCACTACCTTCTGTTTTTATTAGCATTTCACACAAATTGTCTCAACTTTTGGAAGTGGATTTGCAAACTGAATGCATGTATGTAATTAAATATGGAGTTACATTTAAATAGCAAAGTGACTAATAACTCAACATGTTGAAGGGTTAGACTTTGTGCTTAGAAAACAAGCACTTCAACAGGAACAAGCTGTAGAATTCTTATCTGGTTCTACTTGTGTCTAATACCTCCAAAAACTCCCTGACCATTGGTGAGGTCATTGCGAGGTGATCAAGGCAATGGCATTCAACGTCATCCACTCTGGGGACAAATTCTGCCTTGGAGCGGTGTTCTTTTCTGAAAGTTTTCTCCGAGTTTCCTAACCTTGCTGCTATGGTTCAAAAGTCAAGATTTCAGACACTCGTCTCCCCTCGTGTTCTTTATATTCTGACAGGCTCCCTGCCAATGAGGCATACGGTTCACCAGACAAAGGAATTCAACTATTATGGAAAAATAGAACAGCAGGAAATCTTTAGGCAAAGATAGCACAGACATTTCTGGAAGCACATTCAGTCTTGCAGAAAGGAGCAGGTTGGACGGTTTAGGAGGAGACATGAAGGTCTACAAAGAAAAGTACACCATGTTTTCAGTTTTGCTTATTTTCCTTTCTTTTTTTTTCATTGAGAGAATGCAATTAGTGGAACTGTTTCTCCTTGGTTTTTAAGTAATTTACTAAACTGGCCTAAACTCAAAACTAACTCTGTTAGCCAGTAAATGCCATTTTTTGATGGGGAAAGAACGCTGCAAGTAAATCCATAAATGTATGTATACTCAAAGTATATAATGATGTCAGTGAAAACAAGAAATGTAATGTCTTTTACTGAGTGAAGGATATGCTGTAGGAGATAATATAATTGTGTTCTTTTAATGTAGGCACTAGTCAATTCACTTCTACTGTAATACAGCACGTTCCGATTGGGTCTTATAATATGCATACCTGTATACATGTAATCGTGTGGCTGAACAAACTGGGCAAAACAGTCCTTTAAGGAACAGCTCAGCCAAGACAAAGAATGTAACAGTCACTACTTTTCTGGTTTAAAGACTAGAAAACCCCCTTCTGATGTGTCTTTAAGGTGGAAGGTACAAACACTTTTGGGGCGGATACTTGAGGGGTGTGCGGTTTGACCTTTTTCTTGGCTGCGTAAAGCAGAAGGAAGCCACGTAGCTAATGTTACTGCTAGGAAGCTGTACATGATGTCTGTATTTCTTATCCTCTGCATCAATAGCTATGCTAGCAGTCAGGATTTTTTAATCGCCGTGAGTGAGATTCACAATGGTTCTATGAGATATTTTAATAATGCATATTGAGTATTGTAGTGAGAGAACACTGATGGACGAAAACACAATTCTGTTTTAGTCCACATTGTTCATTTAAGCTGTTTTCTAAAAATAAGATGTTCTCATTGGTCTTGGTATGTTTGCAACTAAAAACATCTCAAATAAGGTGATATAGCTAATATTTTGTCATTATGAGGTCATAATAAGAACACTGTTTAACTTATTTCTAGATATTTTTACTTAATTGATTTCGTCTAGTGAAATTATCTGGCAAAATTTAGCTTGTTTATTTCCTTCAAGCATTATTTTTTAAACATCTTTGTAACAAAAATTATTATGTATATATACATTCAAGTCGATAAATATTTGGAAGTTGACAAAGTTATTGTTATTTTAGCTGTCTACCACAGCATATTGAAGTAGAAATTAAATCATGAATATGAGCTCAAAATGCAGAATTGCAGCTTTAAAGTAACTGGACAAACTAACAATCATAAGATAAACTCATTTTTAATACATGGTTGCAGATCTGCATACACTTCAATGGCTGCCTGAAGTCTTGAACTCATACATCAAAAGACGCTGGGTTTCTTCTCTGGTGATGCTCTTCCGGGCCTTTGCTGGAGCTGTCTTCAGTTTCTGCTTGTTCCTGGGGCATTTTACCTTTGGTTTTGCTTTTAGTAGTTGAATTGTATGCTTGATTGGATTGAGGTCATTTGTTTGACTGCTTTTGTCAGTGGTCACATCATCAATAAATACAATGGGACCAATTCTATTGGTGGCTATGAAGGCCCAAGTAATGACACAACCTCCACCATGCTTGACAGATGAAGTAGTATGCTTTGGATCATGAGCAGTTCTTTCCTTTCTCCATACTCTTCCCATCATTCTGATACAATTTGATCTTTGTCTCATCTGTCCAAAAGATGTTTAGATGTTTTTTGGTAAACACTAATCAGGTTTACGAGTAGTTTACATCTAGTGATAAACTCGTTGTATTTACTCTGGTTAAGTCTTTTCTTGATTATTGACTTTAAGACAGATAGGCCTACCTCCTACCTCTTAGGCTGTTTGTGAATATGCATTAAGCACAATAAGCAAACAAGGTCACATTTGGACTAGCCTATCACATTATGTTACTTTGTTACACTTTGACAGCGTAGGCTGGCTTCTCTATGTTTGTTTATTTATAGTGGCCATATGCAAAAGCATTTATGACTAATGTTTGTCATTGTGTCATTTTCGTATAGCCCACAATGCAAGTATTTTTGCATTGACGTCAATAGTCTGTGACCAGGGTTTTACTCACTGGATTGCTCCAGAGCACAATGACTGTTACCAAACTTTTCCTGGCAGAAACTCTGCTCCACTCTGCTAATCAACTCTCTATTGGTCAGTGCCGTTGACGTCTGCACGCCACCAAACCGAATGACGCAGCTGCCCATTGACAGAGTGGCAGAGGTGAGCGAATATGGGAGAAAGTTAACCTTGGCACTGGGGCATCTGTAATCTTTAAGGCATAAGGGTGTTGACATGGAGTATCGATTCAGAGTCCAGCGGTAATAGTCTTAATGACCACAACCAGAGGAATGATCACTGCGCATCGATCTGTGGGGCAGGAGGAGCACAGTGCAGCACAGTTAAAGTTAATGTTTCGCACATCTACCAGTCCTGTGTGAATTAGATAATGAGCACACCAGTCACCTCTCTCTCTCTTTCTCTTGCTCTCTCTTTCTCTCTATGTGTCTGTCACACTCACTTCAAAAGTCTGAGACTCAGGAAAAATGCTGCTTTCAACTTTGTCTGCCTCCTCCCCTGACAAAAGCATGAGTGTTGTTGCAGACTAACCACACAACAGAAGCTACCTGAAGGCCTACAAGGCCTTGATAATGTACCATTGTTCTTATGTCAATAACTGTTGGCTTTGGACAAGAAAATTGTTTCAAACTATTTAACTTGGCACTTTGTTTTTGCCTGTGAAAACACTATATAACATTAGGATAAATAAAAATGCCCAAAAATAGTAAAACATAGGATTTGTAGTTACACTACATAACATTTGGGGATTTAGAGACCTCTCTGGTGGAAATGTGTAACTGCACACAACATGTGGAAGAACTTTTTGTAATGTCGATTGTGCTTTGGACCGCTTCCCCAAGTGGATGGGTCTGATGATTAAGAACAGGTATTCAAAGAGAACTTGTGAAGGATCGGGTGTACGTGCATTTTCTACTAGTGTCATCATATCTTTATTAGTATAATGTTGATTTCGCATTTCAGACCTAAACATCGAGCTGGACCTTATTTTTAAGTCTGTGTGTGTGACATTATTAGACTTATGACGTGGTCCAAAAACTCTTTTAAATGATGTTATTTTAGGCTTTACAGGGTGACTCACAGCAGCACACTGACACCATATTTAGCTTGGTTTTCCATCCTGACTGTGGCTTTTTTCATTTTCAACGTGACGCAGCACAGCTGATTTAATGAATAACTAATTAGATGAACAAGGCATTGGATGAGAACTGTAAAGACTGGACGTCCTCAAGGAGAGGTTGCAGGTCTGTAGTGAACCCAAACCAGGCCAGAAGAATGCTCTACATGGCATAACAGAACCATCAGATACCCTCACTGTAGGGGTCAAGCATTCAGGCCTGTGCCATTCTCGTGGTGTATGCCACACATGCACTTGCTTACTTGTGAAGTAAGCCTGTAGACCAGTTCTTGTGGTTTTTACATTACAGAACTCATGTGCATTTGTGCTTGTGTAGTGAGGGGTTTATACACTACAACCCTAATAGAATATCCCTCTCTGTGGTGTTGTGTATGGACTGTTCTTGCTGACACAGTCTGATCATGACTTGTATTGACATTTTCCACCTGAGGAACCTGCAGAACCGTGCAGTTTTTTCTTACATATTGCACTAATGCATGAGCATTACACTCAGTAAATGTGTGCTTTTGACCACAATTTGCATTTTTACTGTTATCATTCTCATAGATCTAAATGGATGGAGATGCCATTTTAGTCACTGTTCTTACTGAAACACTAGCCAGTTGATAACTGAAGCTCTTGCCATCATGTGCTTCAGTGGAAGAGAAAAAAAGTTGGACCTTTTGTACAAAGGCCTTACGATGGTAAAAATGCTTAAATTTGAATGGTGACCTAGAAATGGTGCAGTATCTTGATTATACGTGGCATTTTACGTGCCAAACATCTTGTCAAAATTCTAAAATATTCTGTTGTTTATTTCCCAGTCAAATATAAAAAAAAAACCCAAATTGTCAATGTGATCTCCAACCTTTGGACACTACTGTATGTCTCAGCTCATTTATTTAGATTTTTGTTTTACTCCTCAGTAAAGGTATGACCTCACTTCAGGTTTTTCTCGCTCAGAAAAATAGTGCTGGGTCTAAATCAATGTGTCTCAAACTTCTTTGTAAAGTTAGTCATAGCAGGTGTCTGATGAATGTGACTGCAATAGGTAAAAAGTTCCAAATCTTTAGTGTATATAGTTCGTCCTTGTATCTGTTTGGATGTAGGTGTCTAATGCTGCAAAGTGTTTTCTTGTAGGATTGTCTTTTGTCCACATACTGTATTCAATCAAATAACCTTGTGGGGTCGTTCAATGAGAATGTGTTCTAACACCCACCCTCACACATACACTTGCGCTTGAGCTTGCGTCGGCCTCCCGATACTTCCCAAATGCCAGTAGTGCTTCCAAAGCCTCCATCCATCGATCAAAGAAAATGCTGCCCAGGTTTCAAACGAATGCAATATTGCACATTTCGGCAAAGTCAAAGCAAGCGGCCCTTACCTCACTCAAGGTTAGCCAGCAGTAGAGTGCTGAGCTAGCCTGAAAGACCTGCAGAGAAAGTGTGAGAGAGAGAGAGTCAGATAGATAGATACATAGATAGACACACAGATAGATACACTGTGAGCCTGATGTAGTAAGCCGTTTACACCAGCTTCAGCTACAGAAGCTTTGTGCCTGCATGTAATGTTACATAAAGTTTGTGTTTATACAACACAACATACACTTCTCTCACCCATGCATATGCACTTCATTGAAGGCTGCGTGCTGCGAGAAGATTATGCAAAAGGTGGGTGGGGACTTTACATGTGGACCTATTACAGATTGCACTTGATTTATTAGTGTTTGAGCAACTTACAGTGACTGTTTTTTTGCATAGATTGTCCTCTGTCTTTTATAACCAGAGCCCGTATACACAAAGCTTCTCAGGTACGAGTGCTTTGTGAATGTGAGCCCAGAAGCAAATTTGTGTTAGGGTCTCAAAAGATTTGTTGAGAGACTTTCTTTGACAATCACAGAAGACGCAGTGGTTAGACGGCGGCATGAGCCTAGAAAACATGCTAACGGATGTTTACAATCAGAATAACACTTGAAATTCTCAGGATCAGATGTCTAAATGTGTTGTAATGCAGTTGCAATATGAGCAAGGAGTAAGTGTTGTTGTTGTACAAAGTCTGCTTTTCCAGTGGGAGTAAAGTAACACCCTGTAGAATGTTTTGATGGGAAAGAACTTCATCACTGAGCTTTCATTTTATGTTTTGTCTCAAACTTTCCTATTTTAAATCCTGCGCTTCACAGAACTACGCATAGTTTGCATGATAAGCTGCAGTGTTGGTACACACACACCTTCTAAGCCACTTATCCTTCTGGGTCACGGGGGGAGCTGGAGCCTATCCCAGCAGTCTTCGGGTGGAATGCAGGATATACCCTGGACAGGTAGTGTTGATACATTGAATGTTAAATTCATGCACACTGTGGGCACTGTGCACCTCCAAAAGTATCCAGACAGCCCTTTTAATAAGGGATTTCAGCTCCAAGGTAGCCACTGATGATCCACCCATTGATGATCTCCATAGAAAAGCTTTGTCAATAGAATTAGATGCTCAGTAGCAGCTGTATATGAGACTAAGGTCATCATGCCCAGTGCCGTGTGTCTGCTAGAGGGGTATAAAGCCCCCCAGCATTAAGCTGTGCAGCAGTGGAACTGTGTTCTCTGGAGTAATGGAGCTCCATCCAATACCTTTGGGATGAATTGGAGTGGTGTTTGTGATCCAGAACTATCCAACATGAGTACCTGACCTCACTCATGCTCTTGTGGCTGAATGCAATCAAATCTTAACAGATATGCTTTGATATCTATTGTACAGACTTCTCAGAAGGCTTTGCTGTTACTGTAGCAAAGGGAAGACAAACCTTTGATATCAGAACAAACGTTAGATGAGCAGGGGTCTACAAACCATTACAGGGAGATGGATGTTGTATGTGGGGATAGGTTGTTAATTTTGTTTTTATTTATGTCTCTGCTGACAGTCAGACTAACTTTAGGTAGTAGGCATGTGAAGCCAAGATGTACAGTAGCTCTGTATTTCTGGACCAAGTAGTGGGAAGCTGTGACCTTGAGCAGTATGGTTTATTTTGGGAGTGCAGTGTTCTAACTCCCTACTGATAAACCTTGTGGATTGATTGAGAGTCTGTGTGTGTGTGTATGTGTGGCAGAATGAGGTCAGAACCGCAGACTGCCCACTCTCTCTGATGCGGGCAGTGCTGCTCATCTGTGGACATATGCACAGTAGTATGCAAAAGTTTGGGTGCCCCGGTAAAATTACATTGTGTTGATTTTCTAAGTGAAAATAAGTTACATGTCCTCTACAGAGAACAAACTTCCACACATTTTAATGCAGTTATCGCTAACATGTTGGGAACAAACATAGTATTCAGACTTTTGCATATGACTGTAAAATATTAATCCTGTGCAAATTGCAACATGTGTAAATATTCCATCATATCTTGTGGAAAATTAGTTTTTGCATTTTCAGCATTTACTTTTATTCTCTTTGACCCAAATCAAGCTAATAAGTATCATCCAGTGTCACCTGTTAGAGTTTGAATATTAAAATATGTAAAATAACAGATGGAATGTTGTCTGCTGGCTTTTAGAAGCATTAAACTCTAAACAGACATTTGGTTCCTTTAATCACCACTGTGAACAGTTCTGTATCGTAAAGTTTCTCTTGAATGATAGATGTCATCAAGCCACTCTAAATGGCTTTGCTAATATTTTAACACTTTGATTATAAAGTAAATTTGAACAATCGGTAATATTTCCCTTTGTCAAAACTTTTGTAAAACAAAGTCTCAATGTCGCTGCCGCCCCCCATCAGTTTTGCTTTAGCCAGCCATGTTGACGCTATTCAACCTAATAAACAGCCACATGTTCAGCTCTGTCTCCTCATTATTCACCACTATCACTAATATTTTAGCTGATGAGTTTTCATCAACATTAACACACAAAGGCAATGTGATGGGATGGTAGAGATCATGTCTGCAGTGTCTGGGATTTTTAAAATACAGATTTATCAAAGAAAAGCATCTCATAATTGAAAACAGTGTTTTGCAATATACACTAATGTAATGTCATTATGTTAGTAGTGATCTATGCTGCCTGTAACAGTAAAACAATAGAAGGTTAAATGGACAGGGGTTGTCTTAAAGTTACGATAGAATTTAGGATTTTCTGTCTAGGTAGGATGTTTCTGTAATACTGTTTTCTTATCTGGAGTTAATAGATAAGATTATAACTTTAAGAACTGTTTTTCTGTAATGGCTTCTGTCCTAAATTCAGTCCTAACTGAAGTTGTCATGGTGACTAAACAGATGAGAACTTCGTTAAGATCCTATCACCTGCAGCTATATTAATCTGTGAAAAATTCTGGCTCAGTAAGTTTCTCTACAATAGAGAAGTTGACATCAAACCACTCTGCATGACTTTGTTTAACTCTTCAATCTTAACTCTTCAACCATGCAGAAATTTTGAAAAATCTATGAAATCTCATTCATGAGATTTTACACTTCAGGCTGTGATTGAAGTAAGTGCAGGAGATGAAGTACAAGATGTGCTACACCATTTCTCTGTGTTTTCTTTTCAGTAGCGATGCACATGTTTATTGTTATTAGTCTTTCTAACTAAAAGTAAACTGAAAGAACTGCTGTAAAAGCGACTGAACTAAAGTTATGTGCTATTCACAACAGACATTGGAGGAAAAGCCTGAAAAATTAAATTCAACCATTTCTAGGGAAGTGTGGGCTTTTATGGGATTTTGGTCTAGCATCTCTGGACTTTAAAATGATAAAAGCATTTCTAAATGTGTAGTAAAACCATAGTGAATCATTGACTCACTCGCTTGTGTCTAAAACTCCTGCTAATTGGCGGTAAAGACAGGTGAACCTTTACCCAAAAGATAGTCATTACAAGAGACGAAGAACAAAAGGCCTTTAAAATATTCTCTAATCTTTTAAATGAGATTCACCTTTTTCTATATCCGTGTACTTCCATACCTTCATAGCGGATCCTGCCTTTAATTGGAGGGTTTGAATTGTTTGTCATATGAAAGCTGTCTCTGGTGACCTTGTTACAGTAGTACAAAGAACTTGTCTCATGTTCATTAATACAGCTTTTCTCTGTCCATTTTCCAAGTCTAGACAGTTCCTAGTGTAATAGGCCCTCTTCCCTGTCCAACAGTAGGAGGGTAAGGACACACGTATAATGGATTGGCGCTGTTCTCGAACCATCTGGCTCCGCCCTAGCTCCTCCCCCTCCTCCTCCTCCTCCTTAAAACACAGTTCTGCACATTTTATTGCACAATCCCTGTTTATTTGCTGAATTGAACATGCTGGAAAACAAGGATAAAGCATAAAATGTGGCCTGTGAGAAGGTTATATTTTCAGTTTATTTTATATTTTATTTTTTTCTAGTATTTTAAACTAATCCTTCAAAATCTGAAGGAAAATGCCATATTTAGGTTTGCTCTCAGTAGAAGATGTGTTAACCTAGTTTCACTTAAAAAAAAACAAATAAATAAATAAATAATTTCATTAGGAGTGCCAAAACTTTGCTCATGCTTTTATGAGGGCACTGGGTACAGCATCTTAGGGGCCATCCCAACCAACAACACTTGCTGCAATGCAAAAAAAAAACCTGCTAAATGTCTTTAATAAACAGTTTTTTTTTTGATTATGTGCATTTTGAATAGCACCGGGGAAAAGTGCAATATAAACTAACAAAATTATTAATACTCCTTTGACGTGCAAAAGCCTGTCCCTGTGCAGTAATATTCCTGCATGTGTGTTGTGTTAGGGGGCTTTTAATTATTTAAAATTTCATAATAATACAAAATGGGTTATGTGTACTTGCGTCCCTGCCTGTATGTGTACTTGTGTGCATGCTTGGGTGAGCAGTTTGCAAAAGGGCTTTTTGTGCGCTGTATTTCTTACAGGTGGCAGGGTGTGGCATTTATTGGGGCACCACACCCCACCAATCATCCATCATGCCCCACTATACCTGCTGTTTTGAACATGCTTCCATGGTGGCACAAGCACATCAAAGTGAAAGTTTATGTGCGCTGCTGTACTGCTGCATGTTGTATACAAGGCTACATCAATTAATGTAGTTAACATGTTACGTTAACATAATTAACGCGTTAAAGTTTGATGTTACGTGAAAGGGGTCCTTTATTCTTAAGGATATACAGGGGACAGCTGGTTGGATGAGCATTTTGAGTGGATCAATGTTTATTTGCACATGCAGGTCAGTTCAGGAGCATGATCTGTTCACACTGATGTCAGATATAGCCACTGTGATGTAGGCAGAAATACATTTTAGGCTAGGCCTTTGGAAAAGTGGGTAGACCAACTTGTAAGATGCAATTTCCAAACATAAAATATCCCAAAATGTCCTACAGTGTCATTACACTGGCCTATAGCCTGTTCCTGACAGCTTTGCAGTCATCACCCTACCTATTCCAACTATTCCACTTTATGGTGATACAAAACAAGAGTAATCAAAAAGAATTCTGGATTCACATAAACACAACTAACAATGCAACACTCTTCACTATAAAGCATATGTCCACTCACCATAGGCATGTTTGCCCAATGAAGATGGCATAACTGAGTAGAATCAGACAGTTGAGATGTACAAAGACAAAGAAAAACAACATCTATAACATCTTGATAAAGCCCATTCCTCAACTGTAGTAAAAGAGCCTTGTAAGTACCAAATGCGAAGAAAACTGATGCTGACAGCTTTTTAAAATATGTTTTTGGCTTTTGATACGTAGAAAATGACATACTCTACAGGATGAAATCACACTTTCAAACGTCCCCAGTTATATCTTTTAAACACAACTGGAGCTTCACATTAAAACACTGAATTCATGGTTTGAAGCAATGGCAGAACGCAATGGTTGCTAGGCAGTGATTGGAGGGCTGTGGAAAAAAAGCCAGAGCTTGGCAGACAGCATAATGTTTTGACTGGCCAAAATACAATGACAGATCTCACAGAGAGCAAATCAAATTTCATGATCTTAAAAAAATGGCTTAACAAATATTTCTCCGTTTGATTGGGTTAGGCCTGTGATCAATCAGACTAGGCCCAGGCCCACCCAGGCCTAATTATGGCTACGCCAGTGGCACACAAAGATAATGTGAACAGCCAAGCAATAAAATCAAATTTGGGTGGTAAATCAAACATGGGCTTTTAGCTGCAGTTTCAACATAGTCTTAGTCCTACTGCTGGGCCTGGGCTTTGGCTTAATTGGTATGAGAACAGATAACGTTTTTTTTCATTTTATTTCATTTACTTACTCATTACATACCCAATGGCTATAAACATCTATTTTTTGCATCAGAAATGGACTTTCCAGGTTTTTGAGCTGCCACAGGCTTTGTGGTATGAGGCCCCCAATGCCTCTGGCTCTCATAGGCCACTGGGTGCTGACCCCACTGGCCCGGTCTGTAATTTATTCCTGTTTCTGGCTCCCATTGAATACAGAAAATCTTAGCTTTGCTGAGAGCCTCAACACGCTCCAAGGACTTAGCCATGCAGACGTCAACTTTGTCTATGGAGTCTGCAAATTGTCCAAACACTTGAGGCACTGGTAAATAAATAGCTATTTATACAGCGTGGCAAATTAACCTTAAAGTTCTACAGCAGCCTGTGTGTCTGCAAAGAGCAGGCACCATATGGTGAGTGGGTAGCAGACATAGTGCAGGAGCTAAAATGCCCTGATGGCACCATTGTGCTGTCTTTTTCTTTGTCAGTCAAAAGTGTGTTCCAGCAGAACAGATGAGCCACAGGAACAACTGGCTTCAACCATTTGCATAAAAGGTGAACCACCTCTTCACAACATACATGCAATAGGGCACATACTGGAGCAGCACTTATTCTAATGTAGCTTTCTGCTCAGTTTTCTTTCTCTCTCTTTCTCTCTCTCTCTCTCTCTCTCTCTCAAACTATGTAAAACAGTGTAAGGCTAGGATTCAGAAGCAACTGTGAGAAATAAAAACAGTCTATTTTGTGCAGCAGCAGGGCTTCTGGGCTTTTTTTCTGTGTCTACACAGCTCTGTGTGGGTAGGATGGCACCCTAGCCAGACAAAGAGAAAGCAGCAGAATGCCCATTCGCCACACTGTATGCTCGTTGCTCACAGCCTCATGCCAAATTCACAAAAATGTGTTGGTTTTTTTGTGCTTCACATATTTCAGCTAGTCATTTAGGACAGCATTTATTCAACAAAACCTCTTTCAGTCATAAATGGCACTTAATTTATACGCAAATCATTGCTGTCATATGAAATCCTTGTAACTCCTTTAATGCCAACATTTCATGGTGAATGGACTAAAATAAATGTCCCAAAATTATGAATAATAAAATCATCTTACATTAACATTCATTCACATGAATCCTCTCAGGGCTTAGCCTATATTTGCCAATTTTTAATACCTAAATACAAACATATCTATTGTAAATAACCATGAGCTTATGTCATTTTTTAGCACAGAAAATGCTCCATGTCGCGCACATACAAATTATGCTGAACAGGACTCAACAAGTGCTCGAATGGTCTGCAAACACTCTGGATACTCGACGGCTTATTGTTGGGTTGGAAATTAAACCCATCCAACAATCCGTTGTTACACGCACAACCAATAGCAAAACAGCTCTCCTCTCAAAGGCGTAAGGAAGGCCCTGGCCACCCCTGCCACCCCTTTTAAACCATGCATGCCACCAGGTCTTGCATTGTTGTAAAGAGTCCCAATTTCTCTATATCTTTTAATTATCGCTTAAACGCCAGTTTTGGAAATTTCTTTTTTTTTCACATACTTTTCCTCCTACTTTCCCCTTCCTTAATCAAATTAATTCTAATTTCCATAGAATTGTCTCCTGAAAAATTAATAACACATACTAAAGGGCCATTTTAACTGAAAATAAATAAAAGGGTGGTCAGTGACTTTTGCAGAGCACTGTATACAAAGTAAAAGGCTTAAAGGAAGAACGTGTGGTATTTTACCACTAAACTGTGAAAGTCTCTACACCAAATGATTCCAAAGTTATTAAACATCTTGTTGCCAGCAACATTGTTGACTTCAGAGGCATAAGAACAGATTTTTTCTCCTATAAAGTCACCATTTCAGATATATAAGACTTCTAACGACAGCATCCAAATGGTGCTGTTGTCACTTCTCTGTTCATTAGTGTTAGTGTTAAATAGTCCATAGTGTTAGTTTTGATTGTTCTAATTAATAAGAATGGAGCTGTAGGAACCATTTGGATGGAAATAAGTAATTAAGGCAGATTAGATTTTTGTTGCATCGTAAAGTCTAAAACAATTATATGTCCTCCTCTTCCTCCTTCACTGAGCACATCACAACATTACTTTTCTTTCTACCAGAGAAATTGCCTGACCGACAGAGCAATGTGACATTAAAGCACAGTCAAGGACGTGGAGCCGCCTGGATCATTTTCAATTTCTGCGTGCTAGTAAACACTGTTGCCTCTCTGTTCCTCGTGAGGCATTAATGCAGGTGGAGTTGCTGCTTTTATCTTGGCTGGACTTGTGAAATCGTGTCCCCTGTTTTGGGCTGATGGATTTGTGCCTGATTTGCTCCGCTCCACCCACACTCGAACGAGCACTGGAAATATTCCCTCTCCGCACACATGATTTGCATCAAAATCATATTTGGCCTGACCTCTACGGATTAGTCCGACTGCTATTCCCCCTCCGCAAACGACATGTGACGCCGCCCCCCCGTGTGTGTGTGTGTGTGTGTGTGTGTGTGTGTGTGCGACTTTGGTGATTTTGGGGTATGACCTTTACCACTCAACTAACTCTAAATCTGCATACTGTAAAAAACTTAATTATCTTAAACGGCCAATATTATGAAAAACCAAAATATCTTTGCGTTTTTTTTAAACAAAGAGTTTAATGTAGTATGTAAACATTGTTAAATTCCCTCCCCAGGTCATATATGGAAATTAAGCTGCAAAAGCACCCAAAAGTTTAGCGCCGCCCATTCACGCTTAAGTTATAAAGAGTGTAATAGCTCAGACTGCTTTCTGAATGAGGCACAATACAGGACAGCCAATCAAAACAGAGCTCACTGATGTATCAATCTTAAAGGCGCAGTGATAAAAATAGCCTGTTTAATTCTAAGGGGTGAACAGAGGTTGGAAAATGGTCAGGTAAAAAAAAAAAATATGAATGTCATTGGTATAAAATCATATGCAAAAGATTTTTGGCATCCCTGGTTAAGTTACATGCTGTGCTGATTTTCTAAGTGAAAATAAGTTAAAACATCCTCAGGGAACACTGCACATTTTAATGCACAGTTACTGTTTATTTGCTGAATTTAACAATGGGAAAAAAGTAAAACACAAAATGTTGCCTGAAAAAAAATTTTTGGCACATTTTATATTATGTAATGTTCAGCTCAGAAAATGACTAGAAATTGGCAAGAAAAAATGACTAGAAAATTATGTGTATGACTGTATAAACTTATCAACTTGTCAATATCATAAATGGAGCTCAGGAAACATGTAAAGAAAATATAGGATATGGGCCATTTGAAGCAACAATTTGGATTTACACAAATTTGTCCACATGTGTCAGCCAAGGTGACTAAAACAAAGCAAAGACTTTAGTTTTGAACTGGAGCAATCTGCATGCTAATGTAGCTAATAACTAATTTACTAAAGTACAATGCATAGCTAAAACAGTATTAGCAGCCATTTTAAAGCCTGGATTTCATCCATACTCCATAATTTTGTTGATTTTTATAGAAAACAGTATGCCATACAGTGTCATAAACGACAAATAAATCTAATTTATTTAAAAATGCATAATGATTTGAGGTAAGTGTGTGAAGACTTTGGTGTGCCATTTGTGTGATGTTTATTCATCAGGTATTAGTTTCCATTACTTGCTAGCAACATTAGCCTCGTGGTTCCAGTATAATACTAAGAAGCTCATTTGTCTTGGCTGACTGATTATATTTGAGGTAAAGGAGGAAACTTGATTTTGCAGAAGTGACTGCAGAAGTGAAAACGCTATCACATGTCCAAGCTACAGTATTGGGCAAAAGTCAGACACTACCCTTCATTTAGTTCATTTTCAGTTAAAACAGCCATTGAGTAGGCCTACACATCATTCATTTCTCAGGAAGTATTCATAGGAGATTAGATAAAAAAACTTCCACTTCCATAAGTAAGAGAAAAGTCAAAGGAAATTAATTGGAAAAAAAAGGAACTCAAAAAGTAATTAAAACATATAGAAAAAATGGGACTAACAACAGTGTAAGCCCTGGTAGACCATCGCGACTGTCCCCATCAGATAAACAGCACTTAAAGCTTTTATCTTTGAGAGAGAGGAGAAAATGAAGCTCCACTCTTGCGACATATCTGAAAAAATCCACAGGTGTTTCTGTTCATCCTTCCACTATGAGAAAACAGCTCAACTATGAGTCTGAAAGGATGTGTAGCTGTCAAGAAGCCATTACTGAGAAATGGAAATAATAACATACAAAAAAGGAAGAAAAAATTGCAAATTAAACAAAGAAGCTGGTGGTGTTCTCAGAGCAATGGACTGATCACCCCAGAGTCCAGAACTGAGGAGCTGAGGTGTGGAAAAATATCCCTGCAGATTTATTTGAAAACTGAAAGCAAGTTTCCTTAAAAGAATGAAAGCTGTGATAAAGGCAAATTGGGGCCACACTAAATACTCAAAAATTAGACATTATATTTAATTGTTGAGTCTGTGTAGTTTTCTGATAAATGCATGTTCATTTTTTGCTCATCAACATTGGAAAAAAGTACTGCACATACTTATAACGCTACAATTTCACAAAGCTAGCCACAGTTACTCATTGTCCACTGACAGGGAGTAGAAGTCTGCAGTTATTGTAAATACTCACTTTCACTCATTTGCTACTCTTTATGGAAATGGTCACTGATCTGAGCCCAGCCCTGTACTTCCTCCAATATTGTATCTGGTCAGAATTTTGATAGGCAAGCTGTTCCTAGGTCGGCACGGAAGAACAATTTCTAAAAACAGAAAGGCCTGATGAATGGGTTTTATGGCTGACTGATGACAAGAAGTCATTATGTGTCTGACCAGCCAGTGGAAAGCATTGGCCAGCGCTCAAAATGACCTGGCCTATCTAGGGTGGGAAGGGGCAGGTCTGGAAAAGCTGTGGCATGGAACAGATGGGGCCAGTCACTGTGAGAGCCAACAGACAACATACCTCGCCCAGTTGTACAGGACAGAACAGCGGCAGAGCTCAGCCACCACATGCATTTTAATACCCAGTGTCTCTACTACACAAGTCACCTGCCATTGTAGGCACATTGTACCCACTGCGAGTTTGTGCTCTGTAGTGACTGATATGCAGGGATGCAGGAAGGTGTTTTAAGTTGGAGATGCTGAAATTTTAAGCAGCACCTACATTATGTACACAATTGTCATTTTTATTTTATTTATTTGATATTTATGTAATAGGGACAGATACATTTATAGCTATACATGAATTTGCAATGCCAAAGCTCTGCAGTCTGTAGATGTAACAAGTGTTGTTGGGCTAACAGATACCGCATTACTGAAGGCACTGCTCCAGTGGCGCATGGCCTTCGGAAGTAAGTGTTCCCCCATAGACTTTCATTGCATTGATTTTGACTTTATGATATACATCAGGATCAAATGTATTATTTTCTGCAGAGCACATCTTATCTTTCATCTTTCTTTTGAAAAGCCTTTGTTTTATTCAGTTTATTGTTACAATAATGCTGATTTTCAACAACTCTACGGGAATTAGTATATAATGTTAGAACCAAGCAAACTGAGGTGTACCAGAAAGGTGGAAATATAAATAGGAACACTCATCACACTCAACATTACATCTGTTTACAAGGAAAGTAGCACCCTTCAATGAAAAGAGCCAATCAGCTTGTTATTAAAGCCCTGCAGTTTGGAGATATGTGCAGTTGCCAGAACAAGCTGAAAATCATGTTTATTATGTTGTTTCAGCCAAACATAAAAACTATTTATGCTGTTTCTGTCAGGTTTCATCAGTGATTACAAATACATTTTTCAAACTATCTGTCTTTTAAGTTCGACTTTATAGGTCACTCCCCCATTCAAAAAGATTGGAGCCCTGCCTAGTGACACTGGAAATAACTGGATGCGTTGCCAAGATGGCCGTTGAGTGGACTGACTTTCCTGTAAAGACTTTGAGTGTACTGGCTGCTCTACATAAACTAGGACATTAGAAGCTGGTAAGACACATGTAGCATATATGTAGCATGTTTTTTATTTTGTTTTGCACTTTTAGTGATTTTTTTTCAGAAATATTTCAACTTCAAGCCTTAAGGGGTATTTACACTGCAGCAAATGCATGGTGAGCAGCAAAGTTTACTGCTCAAAAGCGGCAAAGTTTACTACTCCAGCACTCTGGAGGGAGCTTGGAACCCTGTTATTAAGCTTTTCACCATGCAAATATTTTAACAGTTTTGTTCCTACATGTTTTTTTCTGTGTACTGTGTGTTGTACATATGACCTTGAACAAATGCAGCAAGTATGAACTTTTGCTGTTTACAATCACTATGCGCAACGCCAAGCAGCAAGTGAAGCAGCTGGAGTGGTGCAAAGCATGCCACCACTGGACTCTGGAGCAGTGGAAATGGGCTCTCTGGAGTGATGAATCACAGTTCACTATCTGGCAGTCTGATGGATGAATCTGGGTTTGGCGGATGTCGGGAGACGCACTCCCTACCAGAATGCATAGTGCCAACAATAAAGTTTGGTGGAGGAGGGATAATGGTCTGGGGCTGTTTTTCAGGGTTTGGGCCACTTAGTTTCAGTGAAGGCTAATGTTAATGCTACAGCACACAAAACATTTTGGGCAATTTTAGACAATTATATGCTTCCAACAAGACTCCTTCCTGTTCCAGTAGCTGAAGGATCACAGCTCTTTATCATCAGGAATAGGGGTTGTAGGGCTAACGTTACCTAATGGGAGGATTGCACTGCTTTCTTATCAGAAATAGGTGTTGTAGGGCTAACATTAGCTAGCTGGAGGACTCTCTTTCTCATTGGAAGCAAGGCTCATGGTGCAGCCAGTGTTGTTGGAGACCAAATTGGTGGAAACCAAACTACTGTGGGTGATTTTGAATTTTGGACAGGGTTCTTGAGAAAAACATGAAATTACAAAATTAAAAACAAAAACTCCATTCTACAACAAACACAAGTCTATATATAGACATATAGGCATAGGTCTATATACTATGCTCAAAATACTTTATTTTAAAGATTTTTTTTTATTTTAATTTTAGTTTATCAATCCCAAAAGTACTGAAAGTACTTCTTGAGTCCCTTCTGATGTGACTTCTTGCTTGTTGTTGTGAATGTTATGCTTCTACAGGATTGCATCGTAATTACATCCTTCTCTCTTTATTGCAGCATGATATATTATATCATTATGATATTATTAAATATCATAACTATGATGAAGATAAATGTCTCCTTTTCTCCTATACCTGTGACAATGAGGCAAGAGTAATCTTGACAAAGCTGCTTGCAGACTGGTGGCTTGAAATGAACCAATTAAAGAACTCCCAGTTTTCTTCTAGATCTCTAAGGGCCGTTCAGCTCTAATTACCCGAAACGGAGGGGGGGAAAGAGAGTGAAGCTAAAGAGCAGAGAAGGTAGCTTATGGCATTGTGTAACTGATGTGTTTATTTGTGCCAGTGTGTTCCCTGCAGGGCAAATGAGCCAAAGTGCTTTAGCATAAACGATAGCTTCACCATTAGCGTGTGTGTTTTGGTGCAAAGAGTCACACTTTGGCAGTGTCAGTTGTCAGTGGTCTTGTTCATGTACATACATTCAGACAATCATCAGCTACTACATCATCACTGAAGATGAGAGCAAAATAATATCTCATCGTAGCACTGGAGAACAGTGTGTTCTTTCTTCTTAGCATTGTCTTCATGCTACATTGTGTGTGTTTGTGTGTGATTGTGTGAGTCCTCAGACTAGCACTGCCTTTCGGCAACCCTACAGAAGCTCCTGCATTCTCCGCTGTCAGCCTCCCAACTGAATTATCAATCAGTGCAGCGTTGCTAAAATATTTATTTCTTTATTCAAGAGGCTTTTTTTCCCCCCTCTCTCTCTAGCCTATCTGCAAAGCACCATATAAATCAAAGCCATGGTGAAGGGAATGTAGTGCAAAGACAAAGTGACATTCAACACTTGCTGGGGGAATTAAAGGGAGAAATCGACTTTAAGAGACTTGAGGGGGGGAGGTGAGAAGATGAGGGGCATTCTGCTTTCTCTGCACAACAAAGTCAGTCTTCGGTTGTTGTAAGAGCTTGTAGACACTTCGTGTGGGTGTGTATCTTGTTAAGTTTTCCCTCTAAAAGCACTGTGCATGTGCAGGAAGAAGTTGGGTGTGTCCACACTGAGGAATATTCTCTATGTTCTAAACAGTCCCCTAATCTCTGTCCCTTACATTTGAATATCAAAAGCATTGTAAAAGGAACAGAATTAGTGATTCGAGTAAATGATATCGTACCCTGGCAGTAAATGGGTTTGCACATTACTCAGTAGTCCCATTCCAGCAAACAGCACACAAGGTATATATAAGGTATATTGTTTGCACATTATCTCTTGTCATGCATTGTGGGATTGTAAACGTTCACTAGACATTATTCTCCATTATGTTTTTAGATTTCACAACAAAATGACAGAGTCCCAAAGTAGTGCACTGTAGTGAATAGGGCATACATTCAGACTATATAGTGAATACTTTTAGTCTATATGGGGCATACTTTCAGGCTATATAGAGAATATGGCCTGCCTCTATGCTATGTAGGGCATATATTCAGACTATGTAGTGAATAGGGCCTACATTTAGGCTATAGGGAATATTTAAGATTATATAACAAATACAATGTCCTTCTAGGATGTATAGGGCATATTTTCAGACTATATAGTGAACAGGGCCTACCTTTAGGCTACATAGAGCAAATTTATGAGTATGTAGTGAATGTGGCCTGCCTCTATGCTCTATAGGGCATATTTTCAGACTATATAGTGAAGAGGGCCTGCCTTTAGGCTATAAGGCGTACTTAAGACTATCTAACGAATATTGCCTGCCTCTAGGCTATATAGGGCATATTTTCAGGCTATATACTGAATGGGGCCTACATCTAGGCTATATAGGGCATATTTTCAGACTATATAGTGAATATGGTCTACCTTTAGGCTATATAGGGCATATTTTCAGACTATATAATGAATAGGATTTGTCTTGTCTCTCTAAATGGAAGGCTTGCATGCGCATAGCTTAACGCAAACTTGAGACTCCCACGAGAAAATCTGTTTCAGTGTGGTGTTTTGTTATGTGCTGTGATTGTAAAATAAAAATCAAAACATAATTTTTTTCAGTCTATAAACAAATATAACTATTGCACAGATCCTACAAAAATGTCAGTACATCTGGATCTGTCAATCAGTTTAACACATTTATGGAAAAAGAAGGGTGCAGTGTACTGGTTATAGATGTAGAATGCAAAGAAAACCATTAGAAAAGCAACACAGGCCAGAAATGCATCTTTTCGCCTTTAATCCTTAGTAGTGCTTTAATCATTTTGCAGAGTTAATAGTGGCCCTGTGGTCAGAGAAAATGACTACAAATTAAAGTAATGAGGGTTAACCAATGAAATACCAAACTCCTTCTGCTCTGTTATATTGAACACTGTGTCCAGCACAATCAGTAGTCCTCCCAAACCTTACAGACTTTTAACACTGGTCACTGGCTTATCTCTTAGTTTTCTCCTCTGTATGACTAGCTTCACTATTCAGTGTCACTCAGAGGAGGGTTGGTTCTACTTTTGAGTTTTGGCTTCTGTCAAGGTTTGTTCCTCATACCAACTCAGAGAATTTAGCATTGCTATGGTAGCCCTCAGTTTGCTCAACAGAAGTAATTAAAAATCCATTCCTTGATTTCTAAAAGGTCTGATGACAAGTACACGCCATGTAGCTCTATGTGTAGGACAACAGTTTACCTTCAAAAAAGTGTTTATTGTGGGGCCGCATGACACAGCATGTTTGTTAATTAAAATCACACTGTTAGCCTTTGCAATACAGTTACAGTATCAATAGTGATACAGAAACTCTAAGGTGAGAAACATACTTCATGCAAGTGTGCAAATGCAAATGCTTCAACCTACACAAACAGGTTCTGCGTATTGTTGCATTTAAAATTGCATGACGATGCAGTTCATAACACAATGCAAGCGCAAGCTTTATTCTGAGCATTACAGCGTTGGGGCAAAGCCTGGACCAGCTGCCTAGCCAAACGGCTATACCAGCAGTGTTCTTTCTCCCAGTCAACTGTCAAATAGTCCAGCAGTTCAACGAGTCTTGTGCAGAACTGGCTCTCTGGCGTGAATTTATGTGGACCATTCTACTAAATTTGGTCTAACTGCAGCCCCACAGTATAAAAAAAAAAAATAAATAAATAAGAAAACAAATATTCAGATTCAGAAGTATTCTAGTATTTTGATGTTTACAAGGTTTGTCATCATCTCTTTACATACAAGGCATTGATAGAGATAGTAGTAAGCTAAATATATTTAGTTAATTATTACATCGTAATTTATAGGGTGTTTTTTACTTTAAACTTATTTTTCTCACGTTTTCATGTCACTACCAAAACACAAAGAATTTGAGACTTATTTTTGCCACACCCCTGCATTTTTAGAGCAGGAAATGAGACTGCATCCCTGTCCCTCATGGCCACATGGTGAGCAGTTAGATCCCACTGTTTTGAAGTAAATGTGTCCCAAAGTTTGAAAATCAGTATGTAACATTAAGAATTGTCACTACCGAAACTTGTATTTCCTGCAGCTAAGTAAACCATTTTGTGTTTGAATGAAAAACTTTGATTTCATGTGTGTACAACTATAACAAACCTGGGTTTGCTAGTCATGCACTGGCTAGTGTTTTGAGTTCTGCTCAAAATTAGCTACAATTGTCACTACTGAAACAGTCACTGCTGAAACAATTGGTAAAGTTTCAATAGTGTTTGTTTTAGTAGAGACAAAATGGGCAAGCATTGTCATTTGTATTCACGTACTTGTGTTGAGTATATTTCTGGTCTGGCAAATCATACACATTTTACTGTGTGCTGTGAGCAACCTGACCAAATCTCAATCTGGATGAGTTTTGTGGGTGGGAATTTACTCTTAAGGTAACTTCTCGGCATCTGCACATGAATGAATGACAAAAACAGTGCTCATAAATCACGCCCTAGCACCGCTTCATGAAACATTCGTATGTCAATATTATATTTTCACATTAAATTTATGCTTGATTAATCAGTAAGTATTAATTTTCTCATATGATCATTTTAAGATCAAATCCATACATATATGTATTATAAATGAGGCCTCTGTTCTCTTAAAAACACAAATAAAATCGAACTGAATTGAACTTCACCTCAGGTTGTTCCAGTGGAACTTTCTCCATAATTGCCACCCTTTAGCCACTGTGGGCAAAAGCATCAGCAATTATAAATGCCATCATAGCCATAATATTCAAACGGCCTGGCCATTTTCCATACTGACCTAGATTTCATGCCAGCTGGTTTCCTTCAGGTCCTGGAGGGCTGACCGTCCTGTTGCTGCGCTCTCACTGCAGTGAGTCAGTGTGGGCTGCAGGCTCTGTGTGAAGATTAGGCTGCTGTTTTTTTCTGTAATAAATCTTCACAGACAAATTGGCTAGGTTCTTCTATTACTCTACCAAAGCACTGGCGGGTACAGAGACGCTGCCGCATAGGAGCAAAATGAACGGGTACATCAGACACATACACGCACAATGGGATGTTAGAGAAAGGGGAGAAGCCTCGGGGGAGGGCGGTTACAGTCATTTAATATCTGAGAGCTAAGCGAGTGTGTGTATGTTCAGCCTTTTGTGCAGTCTGAATCTCTGTGTGTGTCTGTACCTACTCTCTTGAAAATAAAGGTTTCTAAATGGTTCTTTGCTTAGACATTCAGTTCTAAGAAAAACATTTTATTGGTATAGAAGCTTTACTTTATGTGGAGGTTTTTTAAAGGACACATAGCTGGAATTTCCTGACCTTTTTAAAATGAAAGATGTTTGAAACATTGTTAAAGTTTCAAAACAGGCAAATACCTGAAAAAACAACCTGTTTGAATTTAATAAAATTACATATATATCCTCCTATAGACCTCTGTAGTCATGCATCATTTTGCAATTGCTGTCCTGTCCATTTCAGGAACTGTAAGCAAATTGCTGTATGAGAGAAATGCAAGAAATGCAAATATTTTTTTTCCCCAGAATGTCTCTGTATCCTCTAAATTATGGGGTCATTTAGCAGTCAAAATATGATTAATGCTAGACACTTGCTACAAGCAAGATACCTCTCCTGTGCAATGAAATGATGCCACACGAAAGTCTAATATTAAACTTAAAAACTTGCACTATCTAAGACAGGGATTTGGAGACCTCTGTGGTGGGAATGTGTAATTGCAAGCAGCATGCGGAAGAACATTTTGTAATGTGGTCTGTGCTTCAGTCCCCTTCCCTGAATGGATGAATCTGAAGTTTGCAAGTGTTTTGAGTATTCAAAGAGAACCTGTCTTTTAGAATGTAAATGAATTATCTGCTATTGCCAACTTGCTTTATCGGACTTGACACCTCTGGCATTCAAATGATTATTTCAGCAGTTCATAGACACCATATTTTATCCTCCTTATTCAGTAATACTACTTTTAATTTTAACAAATAGTCTTACATAGTGCTACTATAAACGCTATTAACAACATCAGCTACTCAATCTGTGGACTACTACTGCTACCAAATCAACTACCACATTTGACAGAGCTTGCTGGTTTGTGTGGAGTGTTTTAGTCAGGTTGTCAGTCTTACGATTTCAGTTCACTGTGCAGCAGTGTTAGCATGCACGTAGCAACATTTGTATTTTGACTCTTCAGTCAGAGGATCCAATGGCATTCAAAGGAAAAATGTCCATGTGGCTAAACTTACTAGGTTCAGAACATTTTTGTTTACTTCAGGTCTCGACAGCAGTGATTTTTAAAAACACCATTTTACCCATAGAGAATTCAGCTTAGATCCACCGTTCCTAACATGACAAAATAGCTTTAGAGGTCCTTGTACATTTCTTGCTGATGGTACAATGAGGTTTTCAGTCTGGGCATCTTTCTAAATGAAGCACAATACAGGGCAGTCAATCAGAGGTCATTTATATATAGGGGTCGTAATGGCACTGTAACATAAACAGGCTGTTTAATTCTCAAGGTTTAGAGAGGTTGGAAATGTAAAATTGAATTATGATAGGTTTCGGTACATAAAACTACACAAACATAAGTGGACCTTGGGTGAAAAACTTATATTACAAGAAAGATGTCAGATATGGGCCTGTTAAATATATAACAATTCAGAAAATTAATTTGATTCAATACATTGTTTGATACAGCAAAAAACAGGATTGTTTTATTTTTACCTAAAAATCTAATTCTGCTGTGGAGCAGCAACGGGACAGTAAAAAAGCTGTGGTTCTTTAGGCAACCAAAAGTGGCTCTTCTGTGGCTTCAATCCAAACAACTTGTTTTGGCACCTTTATTTTAAAGAGTAAACATCTACATTCCTGACGTTGTGAATTTTCTATTGTTTATACATCTCTGCTCCGCATCATCAATAGTGTTTGACAGGTATGAGGTCAGCTCAGACGTGACAGACTCCAGATGATGATGGAGTGGACCTGGCCTTGTTGATATTGAGTAGTGTTATTTATTCTCAGCCATTCCAGCTTTCTGTGAGCCTGGATTGATGCTTTTGGTCCTGGAAAAAAATCAGATGCCGTCTAGCTCCAAATCTAGGTCATTGGTTCACTTATCTTTCTGCACTGAGTGAGCATATAGCGATAGTTTGGCCAGCAAAAATCAAACATGTACAATTTGTCTCTCAGCTCAAATGGAGTCAACCAGCCGTGTTTGGTGTTTGAAGTTTGCTTCTTCAGTTTTCACTGGAGTTACAATTAATGTAAGCTTATAGTCACCCAATAGTATCATGCAATCTGCATGCCTAAATCACCCCACACTGGTCTCGCTCTCTGGCTGGGTGGTAGAGATGTTCACAAATCGATTCATACAAGTCTGAGTCAAGTCTTGAGTCCCTGAGGTGCAAGAGTGAGTTGAGTCTTTGGTACACAATTTTTGTTTAGTCTCATTATAAGTTGCAGGCATTGCATTGTACAAAAGTAAACCCTTTTAAAACCCTGTCAGATTAGATACGGCTTCACATAATGAGCCTTTCATTATAGAAAACTCTTCTGTTTGAAGGGCAGAACTAAATAGCTACATATGGTTAATGCAGTGTTTAAAGGAAAGAAGCAGAATGACTTAAAACAATTTGTTAATCTGTATTCTGTGTAGTGGGTAGGCTAGCCAGCACAATAACTAATCCAGTTGAACCTTTAGTATGTTTTAGTTGAATGTAATTTGTAGCTTACTAAAACTTTTTGCTGGATTAGCAGGCAACTTCTGCTATAATAGATAATGTGTGAGCTAGCATATGTGCTATCCAAGCTGCATACTAGCCAACAGTTTTAAGTAATTTTGCGTCTTTCCTTAAACATCACATTTATTGCATGTAGCACACTTCTGTCCTTCAGACTGAAGGTTTTTCTGTAATGAAAGGCTCATTGTTTGCAGCTGTATTGAAACTGATGCTGCTGTGAGCTTCGGGAGAATGTGCATAACAAAAAGGTTTTAGTCAGTTGATGCATTAAGATTGGTGGTTCTGATTTTTTCAGTCAAGTCGAGCCACAAATGAATCGACATGCGAGTCAACTGAGGCTCAAGTCCAGATTGCTGACTCAAGTCCCCACCTCTGGTGGGTAGGATGGCCCTTCCTCTCCACCCATCAGTCATTGTGATGCTAGCCAATCTGCACCACACGCAGTACGTTCCTGTATTAATCAATGTAGTCTTTCACACTACCATGGTGCACGTGAAGCACAAAAATACACTTTGAGTCTATTTTCATTGCTGTGCGTGACATGCTACCAGTTGCTGCGCAGAAACAGTAAAGAAGTGTGGTGTATATGCTATTAATCCCTTGTGTAGGTTAAGGTTGTGAACCCACATGCATCTCCCTCTTTTCGTGTAGCTGTACATCCCTTAGTGAGAATGCTAGCAACAATTACAGTAGCAAGTCAGGTGTTTTATTGTTGATCTCTTTGTCATCTACATAAAGTTTATTTAAGCAACAAACAGACAATACAGATATTCATATTACATGAAAATGCAATGTAAACAGAAACTGCTTTTCACCTAGCAAAGTGTGTATGTCACATGCAGTGTAAAATAGCAAGCATCGCAGAGTGGTTGCAGTTTACCAACATAACCAAACATCAATGTCTTTTATTAAAAAAAAAGACAAAAAAAAACTGGGAACTCTTACTATGAAGACTTTAACCTCTTATTCTCCAGGGTATATTTAGTTTTTTCCCATCTGAATTTACATGACCAAATCGTAAGGCAAATTATTCAGTAACTGCATGAAATAAATGTAAATTTTTGTTTTATTTATTAATTTTTTTTTATAAAAGTTGCCCTCAAATTAACAGAACATGTGTTTTATGATCATACACATATCGCTACATGCTAACAATTTACTGCTGAAAGCCAAAAATCTTAGACACTCTTTGTATTATTTTTTAAAAGTAATTTTTACAGAGTATATCACTGAAGAGACGCTGTCTGTTTATAGTTTATAGCCCAGATTTGTGGAAAAATGGGTCGACTTTCAGTAGACAAAAAAAATTGTAGGAGTTCAGCTTCTCCTATTATAAGGGTTTAAAATTATATTACCCATCTATTTGACTGGAAAGAAGACCAGTCTTATGAAATATGAAAGTTATGAAGAATATGACAAAGTGTGTTTTGGATCCATCGGTGCTCTCAAGGAGTTGAAGAGGTTTGCTTTAATGATAATAATGTGTTGTACTGGTCTGAGTGGATCAGACACAGCAGTGCTGCTGGAGTTTTTAAACACCTCAGTGTCACTGCTGGACTGAGAATAGTCCACCAACCAAAAATATCCAGCCAACAGCGTCCTGTGACCACCGATGAAGGACTAGAGGATGACCAACACAAACTGTGCAGCAGCAGATGAGCTACTGTCTCTGACTTTACATCTACAAGGTGGACTGACAAGGTAGGAGTTTCTAATAGAGTGGACACAGTGTTTAAAAACTCCAGCAGCACTGCTGTGTCTTATCCACTCATACCAGCACAACACACACTAACACACCACCACCACGTCAGTGTTACTGCAGTGCTGAGAATGATCCACCACCCAAATTGTACGTGCTCTGTGAGGGTCCATGGGGTCATGACCACTGAAGAACAGGGTATAAGGGGGCTAACAAAGTATGCAGAGAAACAGATGGACTACAGTCTGTAATTGTAGAACTACCAAGTGCACCTATATAGTAAGTGGAGCTGATAAAATGGACAATGAGTGTAGAAACAAGGATGTTATGCCTGATCGGTGTAACATAACTACATTAAAATACCAAATAGAAAAAAAATGACACACAGGCAAAATCTTTCTACTTGTAGGTCACCATTGTCGCACTGTGATGATGCTATATGCTTGCTCTGGACCGAACTCTATGGAAAATCATACAATCAACAGTTTCTCTCTTAGATAATGTCATGCTTTATCTGAAGCTGGAAAAGCTGAAAGACACGTTTGAGTTAAATTAGATCTTTAAATCGCTTTTCCTTGCTCAGTGGACAAGAGACAGCAATCATTTGATGCTGCACCTGAGAGAGGGATTTTGTCTATTTTTGTCTATCTTACGTGTCTGTACAATTACTGTTTCCGTCTGTTTTAGAATTTCAAGTCTGAACTCCATGCTGTCTTGAATTCTGAACAAATAGCATGTGGCAACAACTCAAGCTCAATTTGCAATCTAATGGAGTGGAACCTGATTGGTTGCTCCCAGCAGGGATGTACATGAGTGACAGTGTGCTCTAGTGTGCTCCATGGGTTGTTCGGTTATGATTTGCTGGAGTGAAACGACAGGTTTGAAATATGTTCTCACCTCACTTCTCAGCTGAGGCCTGTTTGATGGTAGTAGTGCATCCAAGCAATAACCCTGACTGGACATCAAGACCAGGTCAGCACAAACACAGAGTGACAGCATGATGAAGAGAAGAGTGACTAGAGGACTTACAGTGTGCGCGTGTGAGAGAATTCGAGCACTGGTTCATCTCTTTAATGCTGAGTGGCCAGTCTCACCTCATTACCTTCTCTCTCAGCTGTATGGAGTGTAACCCATCAGAGACACACAGCAGCTTTCTGCTTACTGCAGTAATTCACTGTTGTCCTTTTTGCTTCCCTCTAGATGGCTACCCTGTGCCTCAGTCAAGCGAGTAAATTCCACTTGTGACGTGCAGTAGTCTATATGCATCACTGACTCACTCATTCCCTCTGTTTATATCTCCCGCACAGGCTTCCACCCTAATGCTGCACAACAAAATCAGCCTATATGACGCAGACAGAGCGTGATTTCCTGGGCTTCGGCTTGTGGGACGTAGGCTTTCCCACACATCTGCAGGTAAATATGCTTCACTGTCAGTGTAGGTGTGGTGTTTTTGAAGGGAATGCGTCATGGAAGTCCTTCTGGTGGAACGGAAGTTTCATAGGAACTTTCCAGCAATGGATACTTCCCACAGATATCGTGCTTTGGGAAGTTTGAGTTGTAAGTTGTAAGTAGGGCAAATTTAGTGATGATATCTTGCAGATATATTGCAGTATTAGGATTGCAGTATAAGTCCAATCTAGTGAGGTGATCTATTGACCTACATTAGAATCAAGAAAATGGCATGAACGGTTTATGCTGGTCATCCTCTAGCCTTTCATCAGTGACCAGTCTCTGACTGCACAGCTACTCCTCGTTGGACATTTTTGGTCTTTTGCGATGTTTCCTTTGAAAAACATGGGCTATCCAGATGGACACACTTGGACACACTTAGTAATCTAGGCTTTCAGCTTTTTAAATGCAAGAGAAGTTATTCTTGAGGTGAACACATCATAGAAGTCCTTCTAGTGGAGTGTAAGCTACAGCACTGCAAAAGTCAGACACTACCCTTTATTTATTTCATTAAGTGGGAAAGTAAGTGGGAAAAAAAAGGTCTTTCGAAAATTGGACTTTAAAAAATGATACAGAGAAAATGGGACTTCTGGCATCTGTGCAAGACCTGGTAGACCACCAAAACTGTCACCATGAGATAAACAGTATTAAAGTTTTCATCTTTGATAGGTAAGCTCCACTCTTGCTTCAGATCTGTTTCTGTTCATCCTTCCATTGTGAGGAGACAACTCAACGCTATGGGTCTGAATGGATGTGTAGCTGTCAAGAAGCCCTTACTGAGGAAAGGAAAGACAAAAAGTTAAACAAAGAAGATGCTGATTATCTCAGAACAATGGACTGACCACCCCAGAGTCCAGAGTTTAACATTATTGAATGTGCAAGCAGAAAATGCAGTCAAATTCTAAGACTGAACTTTGAATGTAGCAACTGTCCAGAAAAACACTGAATACTGGAATACTGGAAAAATTTCAGATTAAATATACACCGACTAGCCACTTCATTAACACCACCTCCTTGTGTTCACACTCACTGTCCATTTTATCAGCTCCACATACCATATAGGTGCACTTTGTAGTTCTACAATTATTAATAGTCCACTGTTTCTCTGTATACTTTGTTAGCCCCCTTTTACCCTGTTCTTCAATGGTCAGGGAACCCAGAGAGCAGGTATTATTTGGGTGGTGGATCATTCTCAGCACTGCAGTAACACTGATGTGGTGGTGGTGTGTTAGTGTGTGTTGTCCTGGTACGAGTGTATCAGACACAGCAGTGCTGCTGGAGTTTTTAAACACTGTGTCCACTCACTGTCCACTCCTACCTTGTTGCTCCGCCTTGTAGAGACAGTAGCTTATCTGTTGTTGCACAGTTTGTGCTGGTCATCCTCTAGTCCTTCATCAGTGGTCACAGGACATTGTAGGCTGGATATTTTTGGTTGGTGGACTCCAGCAGCACTTCTGTGTCTGATCCCCTCATACCAGTGGATCACACACTAACACACCACCACCACGCTAATGTTACTGCAGTGCTGAGAATGATCCATCACCCAAGTAATACTTGCTCTTTGGTGGTCCTGTGGGGGTCCTGACCATTGAAAAACAGGGTAAAAGGGGGCTAACAAGGTGTACAGAGAAACAGATGAACTACACTCTGTAATTGTAGAACTACAAGGTACACCTATATGGTAAGTGAAGCTGATTAAATGGACAATGAGTGTAGATACAAGGAGGTGGTTTGGTAAGGAATGTTTTTGCCTTCTCCTGTAAAGTTACCATTTTGGAGTTTTTCTTTGGATGGCTATGATATGTAAATGTCTCTCTTCTGATGGGCTGTTCATTAATGTGCCTCATTGAAAAAGCAGTAAGCACCTAAACCCTATTTCTAACTTATAGCTTATGAACCTCTTATAACTGAAGTGAGGCTAAAGTGATGTAGGTGGAACAGACAGAGATATGTAGACTGTTTTTCCCTGACATCACAAGATCCATGAATTTAAAGCAGGCTTTTTAAAGCTTAGTTACTATATATGGACTGTGTGCACTGGGGGGTGAATGGTAACTTTAACAGTGTTTACACTGAACTCTCCTAATCCAAAAAAGCCAGGACCATTTGGTTTTTCATGGTAGGGGTTCTTCAAGTATGGAATCAAGGACGTAATATGTTTCATGAGGTGATCTGTTGGCCTACATTAGAAGCTGGAAGATGACAATCCATGTTAGTCATTTGCTGTGTCTGACAAAGATGAGCCATCTGGCTGCATATGCTTAGTCAGCAGAGTCTGGACAGATTGTACAGTTAAACAAGTCTGTCAGCTATAGGCTGATTCTGAATGTAAGTGTTAGGAACTGCAATTGGCTGATGACTGATTGTAGGTAAGACAGCTGTGATATCATCAGCTTGAGCATTTCTCATTGTCTGATTAGCACCTCCACCATTATAGTAAGATCAAATTTTCTGCCGATGGAGATGAGTGTCATGCGTGTGGCTGTGTGTGTCTTCTGGACAGATTGCTCTCTTGTTTCTCATTGCTGGTGCTGCAGCAGGCTCACGGAGCAGATGGCTTGCACTAAAAACATGACAGGCACAGTGCCCTTGGCTAAGCCAGCACACACACTCTCACACACGCACTCACACGCTCATAAACAAGGGAGAGACGGACAACAGGGTGTACATGACATCTTTGTTTACACATCTCGGTTCAGTAAGATGTTGATCTGAGCTCATTTGGAAATAAACCGATTCCTGGTCTACAGTTATTCATGACGATGGGGAAAAATCTCAGCTGCTGAATAATTAACTATAAGTTCTAAGTGGTATTCAAAAAAGGCATCTGGAAAATCTCCAAGCATTTTGTTTTTCAGCACTAGTTTCATGCTGCAAAGTTTTTGCTTTGAGATTTGTATAAAAACAGTCTGCTCTAGGTCCCTTTGATAAGAGCACTCCAGTACAGTTTGGAAAGTTTGAAATATTACTTGAAGTGTTATTTTTAATTTTTTTATTTATTTTTTTTAAGTACAATATAACTTACACAATGTAGGCTATATTATAAACGAGGCACCATTTTTAGATGTTTATTCAGTATGTCATCTACTGTGGGACCAACAAGAACTTATTAACTGATAAATAATATGCTTATTATTTAGATTATTTCTTTATATATAAACTTGGAGACTTGATCACTTATTTTGAAAAAGGAGGTATTCATTCAAGGGATGGGTGATATCAAATATACATTGGAGTCCAAAAGTCTGAGACCACTAGTGAATTCATTTTGCTTTCTTTTCTAAGTTAATGCAAAGTTTTTAATGACAATATCATCAGTGTAACAATTTGAGTGAAAAGTATATGAATTTCAGCTGGCATGCACTTTGTGCAAAATCCTTTGAGGAGTAGATTAAATCCTCCTCATCTGAACACATGCTTCAGTGGAAGAGAGAAGAAAAAATATGACCTTTTTGGACAAAGGCCTTAAGATGGTCAGTGTCAGAAACTTGCTTAAATTTAGTGACCTAGAAATGCACAGAATCTTGAATATTTCTTCACTTATTATAGCGTTTCATTTTAAACATTCTAAAACCTTATTTGCTTCCCAGTTTAAAAAAAAAAAATCCCATATTGTCACAATAGTCCGGAATTTTTGGCCATATGTCACAATAACGATTTGGACGATAACGATTTGATATCATAACAATAACAACAGGGGGCTCCTGAGTTTTCATTGGGCTCCATAGTATCATGACTTTACAGACCATTACTCTGTGCACCGGCTGTGCTTGTTATCCTCCGTCATGGAAGAAGACATTTATGATGTTTTAGAGTCACTACAGGTGGCACAAGAACAAATAAAATGACTTAAAGATGATAAGGTAAATTTATTTGTTCAGACAGCTAAAAAAAACCTTAATAATTTATCAATTTGACCCTTTCAACAATATATAGCTAAATGTAAGCTGCCTTTGCTAGACACAGTTAGCTAGGCTTGTGTTGTTCTCAACGCAATACATGTTTTTGCATTCAAACTATACACACTCATGACAAAAATGAGCAAGTGGACAAAGTGTCTTCAAGTTCAAGTGACAAAGATAACTTTTGCTCCTCGCAAAACAGATAAATGATTTCATCGGGTGGGTTACTTTCCATTTTGGAAAAGTGAAAGGAGCACAGACAGTTTCACCACCTCATTCAGCAGCTGGGACTTTTACCACATAATTTATAGCGAACTATATCTAGCTAAGGCAGCCTGCATTTAGCTATAGCTCTTTGAAATTGACAAATTGTTAAATTATTAAGGATTTTATGGCTGTCTGAACAAATAAACTTACCTTACCATTTTTAAGGCGCTTTATTTGCCCCCTGTCACCAGTGAACACTGTCACTGTTTATCGATATACAGATGCACGCACACACACACATAAATGTGTTTTTTTTTTATCACCACATAGTATCTGGTGTTCACTTGATAGTATCGGGTGCTCACCTGATAGTATTGAGTGTTCGTTTGATAGTGTTGGGTGCTCACCTAATAGTAACTGATGCTCACCGCATAGTATCGGGTGCTCACTTGATAGCATTGTTTGCTCACCTGATAGTATTGGGTGCTCACCTAATAGTAACTGGTGCTCATCACATAGTATCGAGTGCTCACTTGATAGTATTGTTTGCTCACCTGATAGTATTGGGTGCCTACCTGATAGTATCTGGTGCGTACCAGATTTTTACCAATAAAAAATACACCTTGTTCCTTCAGGGGATCCATATAAATGTGCTCTATTCTGACTGAAAAAACAAAGTTAGCTTTGGAAGTTCAGGGTAAACTTTTTTTGCTTTCCTCCCTCTTTTTGTGTTTCTGCTGCACTTGGATAATTTTATTTGATTTTCCCTCTTAATGCCCAGAAAACCCCACTGAAGAACCTCCTTTCCACTTAACAGTGTCGTTTAACAGTCTGTCTTTATGCAGTCATGTCATCACGTAACAAGGAATAGTCTATTATAACTGTGACTGGTCATATTGCATTGAAATTACTGTAAATAATCACTACAATTGCAAAAAGCAGCTATTTTCAAAATGCATGTATATTTCAGAACAGGTAACTTAACACTCACATGTACAATATATTTCAATTGTAATTTTTTTATGGGGGTCTCATCTACATCACAAGACAACATGATACAGGTATTCACTTTTATACTGCTGTATTTCCTAGCCCTGCTTGACTCTGTATGTTATACAGCTTTCACATCATTTTCGAATCATCTACAGCTCCCTTCATCCCTCTAAACACAGACAACATTGCTTAGTTTTCATTTACAGCTTCCAAGTTGTGAATTGAAACTAACGAAGTTGCACATTAGGACAATTCTATGCATGTATCTTTATCTGTATTGAAAACTCTGAATTCAACTTTTGACCGCTAGTGCACGTTCAGTGCCCCTTACTGGCACAGTGCCAGGAATTGTTGTGACTGGCTTGATTTTGTTTTCCCATCCTTGGCTGCTCTTTTACTGTTGGGGTTGTTTGTTTGTCCCTGGGCTGCAAAGCTTCTAACCTGTGAGCAAAGGGCACGGCGACAGCAAGCGAGCGGGGCAGTATTAAGCGCTGCCTTCTAAAGGCGCAAGCCGATTAACTCTGGAGTAATTAACGCAGGCCAAGGGGGGCACGTGACTGGGCTAGACCGCCATCCTTCCGCAGCGGATGAGGAGCATTATGCAAACTTACGCACACAGAGGCAAATGTCAGCTCAAAGCAGAGGTCAAAAAGCTTTTCAGAACAGAATCTCCACAGAACGCCTGCTGTCTGGTTTCCTTTAGGGATTGTACATTTTGAGGGTAAATGCACACTCAGCTGTTCATGATGAACCTTTACAGTAATGTCCAGAGTCATCAGTTTATTTAGCATTTGATATTGCAGTTTATTTCTCTTGCTTTAATTTGTTTTCTTAACATGTTTCCCAAAAGACTCATTTTAAAAAGGGAATAGTACTGAGAGTTTGCCTGGGGGTATAGTTTTCAAATTACTCAAAATTTACTTCAGCTAAACAATCCTGCATCAGATAAAACAGCATACACCATCTCCTCCGTGCTGTTTGTTTTTCTTTGTGTTTGTTGTAAAAAGCAGGTGACACTGAATTTATGCATAAATTCATTATCCGCCCAAAAACAAAGTTTTCAGAACATTTCGGGTATTGACAAACAATTTATCTGCTAAATTTGAATGGAAAAAAAGTTTTGTCCACTATAGAATTTCTTTGCAAACTGCAAGCGATAAAATGAAAATGCATAAAAAGTGTTGTGCTTTTTGCTGCCCAGAAGCTAGTTTCCATTAAACTCAATTGTAGTCATTTAAAAAATACGTTGTCAAAATGTTGTCATATCCTGCAGAAAGAATATTGTTCTGGTTTATCAATTTAAAAAAGTTGCGATTGATGTCTTTTCCATCTCTAATTTCATGTACACTGCAACTGACCTTTGGATGATAAGAATGTTTTAACTTACTTTATTATTATTCCAACAGTTATGTGAAAGATAATGTTCCTTTGCCTAGAAAGGCTTTAGCCTTTTCTGCACGTCTCTCCATCTCCGTCTTGTCGCTTGTCACATGACATTAAATGTCTGTGTAAAAGCTTTATTATTTTTCTTATGTAATTATCTTAAGTATTGACAAACATTTCGCTGACGATAAAAGAAAAAAATATTAAAATATTACTGACAATTTCTGTTTCCATAACTTACATTGACAAACTTTTTAAATAAAAAAATTCTTTCTGAAAAAAAAAATCCTTGGGGTGAAAAAGCTATTTGATGGATGATTTTACACTTCGATAGACTACACTGATAAACTTTGAGGTAAAATGTTTTTCATAAAAAATCCTTTGGATGGAAAATAGCTATTCATAAAATACTAATGATAGTTTCCTTTTCCAAAACCTACAGTGACAAAGTTTAAAGCATTAAAAATGTTTATCAGAAAAACGTTTTGAATGGAAATGTAGCTACTGTTAGCTATGTTTGCCTCATAGCTCCAGTGGAAAACTAAAGAAGCAAACTTCAGACATGATGTCTTGGCTGATCGACTATATACAGGGTGTCCCAAAAAATCATTTCATAGTCTAACAACATAGCCAATTCTCCCTCAAATGATCTCAAATTTTAACAAAACATGTAAAAACTAATCAAGTTTAATTTTTAATGTTTTTCTTTCAGGTTGAAGAATGGCATTCACTAGAAATGAAGAGGCATTTTGTGTGTTAGGACATGCTCGAACTCAAACAAGAGTTTGCAGTGTGCATTTTCAAGAAAATTCAATAAAAACGCACCAACTGGAAAGCAGATTTGGACATGGCACAAAAAATTCAAAGAGGAAGGCTGTCTGTGCAGGGCAAAGGGATCTGGACGACCACCAGTATCGGAAGATACTACATTTGTGAAGCTTTGTGAAATCGGTTATAACATCTACATCCCTCTGAATTTCTTGTTGGAATTTTGATAAATAAATCTTGTATTGTTCAACATGAAGCCTATTTAATTTCGTTTGCCTAGGACATGTCTTTACTCAGATATTCACATCTCAAATGATGTCAAATTTTTTGGGACACGCTGTATTTCTAATGAAGTGAAGTTTCTAGTGAAATTTTGTACATCTGTGCATTTCTCTGTAGTGCGCTAACTCTTCACTCAAGCATCCTTAGAGAAAAGCCCCATATATTTCACATGTAAGTGTGTAAAAACCATGTCTTTACAAGAAATGACATTTTTTCACGTGATATTTTTCACATATAAAGTATGCAGAAAGCACGTGTGAAATTAACTTGTGAGGGTATGAGGTTGAGGAAATAAACAGTCTGAAAGTATAGTTTATGTTTGTGTTTGGGGCTTTGAGATGCTGGCGTGTGTGTGTGGCCTCTGACTTCAGCCTCCTTGAACAGCTTTAAGTGATGAGGCAACAGACGGCACCTTCCTCCCAAAGCCCAATTTGAGCAGCCTCATGGGGGGACTTGGCAGCCTTGTGTGTGTGTATGTGTATTTATGTGTGTATTTATGTGTGTGTGCAGAGCATTCTAATGATTCCTCAGCAGATAATCCATATCATGTATCCATTTCATCTCTGTACATTGCCGTTTGGCCACATTTTGAGCCCAGTCTCAAAATAGCGTCCCAAGGAGGTTGTGAGTCTATTAACAGGCTGGAAGTGGGTGGGCAGAGGCAGCGAAGCTAGGCCGTGCTGTTTTTAAGGCTGTTTAGGCGCCTTGGCCTGGCCTGGCTCTGCAAAGCTCCTTAAAGCCTACGCACTCCAGCCGTTATCCGGCAGAACGCAAACATGGGTGAGATGGAGGAGGTGACCTCTATGTAGCATGACTTGCTTTTTTTTCTGCCACTGTGTCATAATCTTGAACTCTGTACTTTGGCAAAGGTTGCAGCAATTCCTGGAAAATGCTCTAAATTTGAGCATTTGTGATATATTTGTCATAGCAACAGCCCGCTTCCATCTAGAGCTCCTAAAAACATCCCAGTTTAGCATTGCAGAGGTTTGAATCACAGCCATGTGATATGGCGGTCAGGTTGAAATTCCAGAGAGCGCTGTTGAAAGGAATAGTTTGCCAAAAAAAAAGCAAATGTACACAAATCTCCTTGCCCCAAATGTAGTTGGTCAGCTGACGTTTAGTCTGTATTGTGTGAAGCTCTGGAGATACAATGCTAATGTAGCTAAAAAGGTATAGGAACTAACATAAAATCAATCAGCACTGGCCACACTGCATGAATAAATCATTGCTTATATATATCTATTTCAACAACTGCATCAAGTTGTTGAAATAGATATATAGTCTATCTATAGTCTATAGTTTGGGCACATACTTTTGCAAACGACTGTACTTTGCATAACTAAAACAGTAGTAGCAGCCATCTTAAAGTTTAAAGACTAGGAAATCCTCTTCTAGTGATGAATTTAGGAAGGTAAATTTTTTGTTGATTTTCTAAGTAGAAATAAGTTAACACATTCTCTACAGTAGGGGTACTAAACTAAAACTCGAAGGTCCAGTTTCACCAGATTTCATGCTTAAAAAGTTGACATAAACAAACTAACATAACTGAATAGTGGAAAAGGTTACCTTTAAATATTTAAAAAAAGAATTAATGATTAGACCAGGCAACTAGACACATCATTATCATTGACCATTGTTTGTGTAATAAATAAATAAAAAAACAAATACATTCTTGTTAGGGAATGGAGAACGAAATTTTGTCAGTGGATTAATTTGAAGTGTTTTGTTTCATAGTGGCACTTCACATTTCCACTTTTAGTGAGCGTCACAGACCTAGAAAAGATGAGACACATCAGTCTTGAACATGAAACGGAGAAAAACGCATAGTTTTCTGTTCATTCCTTTTTAAACTTTTGTTTAAACTCTCATTTTCATGATTGACTTTTGAGCTATACTTGCTTTACTACTCACACCAGAAATAGTAAATAAAATTATATAATCGGCTTTGTTAACACAGTTCTTTCAAGTGCTCAAGTGCTCTGCTGAAACACTTTGCCACATCCATAAAGCAGTCTACCAGTTGATGACCCAAACTTACATTTTTCTGCAAGTCTTTGTGCACAATTTCTATTTATAGATGAATAGATTTTTAAAAAATCAAACAAAAATATGAAATGTTATAAATTTTTTTTTCCAACATGCTAAATTCAGATGATTGATCTAGAAGGATAAGTGGCTTAGAAAAAATAAATTCTGCAAATAAACAATAATTGTGAATTAAAGTGTGTTTTCTGTAGAGGATGTAGAAAATCAACAAAACATAATTTGACCAGGGGTGCCCAGATTTTGCATGTGACAAATCAGTGGCTAGGCTAGCAGTCTGAATTTCTTCATCACCATGGGGGGGATTCTGAATGGTTGTATAATGTTTATGCACAATGCATGCAGGGTACTGTAGTAAGAGAACACTGATGGACAAGAATAAAAAAAGATACAAAATCATGAATTTAGCCAAACCCAGGAGGCTGAGAGAAACAATGCTGCACTACACAATAAACAGCACGACAAATAACATTAAATGCTGGTTTTAGGCCAAAATGCCTAACAAATTCTCCTTTAAGGACATATCTTTTAACAGTAGTTGGGAAAGGTGCCTTTCTTCATTCAGATTAATGATATTGTTGTGAGATAAAGACCTACTTCTATTTCAATTCGACCATTCATTACCCTGTCCTAGGTGTGTCTGCGTGAGTGTGTGTGTGTGTGTGTTATATTTGGCGGCTGGCGGAGAGTGGAGCGAGCCTGATCATCTAAACTCATGTAACAACCGCCCACCCGCAGATGCATAATCAGTATACTCCCCTCAGGACTGTACCAAACTATTGTTATTCCAGCAGCAGCTCGCGTCGAGGTGCTGCGCTTCAGGCTGCTCTCCTTCTCTCGCCTTTATTTCTCATTTCAGCCAACTTTCTCAGCTCCTCTACACAAGCAGCCCATGAGCAGTGCAGGGGCCACGATTCTTCTTCATTTCTATTTGCTTACATCCAAATCTGACAGCTAGCGCACTGCAGGAAATGTCTGACATGCTGCACACATGTGCGGACACTCACACACATGCAAACGCCTGCCCACACACACATACATGCATACGCACACACACACACACAGACTTGCTGACAGTCTGGTGGTAAAAGTGCTGTGGACGGCTCCAGAGGGAAGGAAGAGCTCAGCTATACTAATAATGCACATTTCACCAGAGAGAGGAGGGAGAGAGCAGGCTTGAGGGGAATCGGGGAGAATTTGTGCTGTATTATTAAATGCGACAGAGGGCCACGTCTTCATCTGAACACTTGCCAAGTAGTCACCTGCAAATTTGTGCCCTACACTGGCTCAATCTCTCTCTCTCTCTCTCTCTCTCTCTCTCTCTGTCCTGTGCTGCAGCATTTCAGCATTTTATACTGCAGATTTTCAGCTGCTTTGTAAAACTTAAATAAAAGCTGTAATGTCACAAGAATTCAAATATGTTAAATGTTAGATTTTAATTTAAAAATACAGAATAATAAGTTATGATCAGTCAAGAGTTAATATAGAAGTACGGTTGAATGTCTTAGTCAGTCCATAGTTAGTTAGGTAAGTTAGTTGAGTTTATTGTACTACCGAAATACCTTTTTCTAAGGTATTTTGCTGGATGTTTTGGTGATTTGCCCTTTGACAAACAGCTATAGGCTGATTTTAAATGTAAGTGAATACTTACCTTCGGTCAGTGCATGTGTGGTATTCCTGAAGTGAACACATCATGGGAGTTCTTTTAGTGGAGTGGAAGCTAGAGTGCTGTGCAGAAGTCATTTATTTCATTTCTACTCAAAACAGCTATTAATTGGGTCTATATATTATGAATTTTTCAGGAGATGTTTCTGAAGAGATTAGTTAACAGATAATCCGCAAGGGAAACTCAAAGGAAATTAAGTTGAAAAAACAGGAGTTTCCAAAACTGGAGCTCAGAAAAAGATTAAACGACACAGAGAAAATGGGACTCATAGCAAGTGAGCAAGACCTAGTAGACCACCAAAATGGTCACCATCAGATAAAAAAATACTTAAAGCTTTTATCTTTGAGAGATAACCTTCACACTTGCTTCAGATCTTCACAGGTGTTTCTGTTCATCTTTCCACTGTGAGAAGACAACTCAACCCTAGTGGTCTAAAAGGATGTGTAGCTGTCAAGAAGCTGTTATCGAGAAAAAGAGAAAAAAATCTGCTAATCAAACAAAGAAGCTGCTGGACTAAATATGTTTGGGAAAGTGCAACCAACTTCTAAGACTGAACTTTGTGTGTGTGTGTGTGTGTGTGTGTGTGTATATATATGTGTAAATGAGAACCTTACACACACACACATATATATATATATATATATATATATATATATATATATATATATATATATATATATATATATGCAAATAGTGCAAATAATTCATGAATATGCCTCTCTCTCTCCCTTTCTCTCTCTCTATCTGTCTCTCTCTCTCTTTCTTAATCTGTGTCCTTTGCAGGGTATTTTGCCTGAATACCCTTGTTAGTACCACCCATGGCAGTTGGGTGTGATCAGTGTGCCGGGCCGCTGTGTGCTGTAGCCAATCCAAGAGCCCTATGGTGATGGAGGAAGTGAGGTAATGCTGAAAAGACTCCATATTCTCCGCAGAGGTCACAAGGTCAGCTGCTCAAGCTGGTGGAGAGCGTACTAAAGCAATTCTAACAGAAAAACAGAATGCATGAAGACATAACAGAGACACAATAATACATAACATCCTCGGAAGGGAACTGCCTTTCACAATAAAACACATTTGCAAATCTTCAAGCAAACCTTTAAAAAAAAAAACCTGAATCTCAATCAGGTATCAGAGGAAACCAGTAGTGAGTTGCATATTGTGATGCTTAAAAAGAGACGACTGCGCTGTCATTTCTCATTTTCCTGTTATGAGACGATGCTATGTAAACATTGCGGTAGACTACATTTTGTTGTGTTTGGGATGAAAGAAAAGCAGTTAAGAAGCTGTTTGGGACAGAGCTTTATAGCTTTCGTTGGTGTCCTGAGATGACATCTTGATTCACTGCAGCTTTAAATGCACTGGAGCTCGTATTCATGCATTCATACATTCATATGTTTGTACTGTTTCTGTGATAAACCTGCTCCAGCATGCAATGCACGCTTACTAAACTTCTATTATGAGTCCTCATTATCTGATAACTGAAGCATTTGAAATGGTTCTACATTTGTGTTTTTGCATAGCTGTGTTAGACTTGACTCTGAAGTGGGAAGTTGGAGCTCTGAATTGCATCATTTTTGACCTCTGAGCTTTTACCTTGCAAAATGGGGATAAAATGGACGCCTCCATGAACACAAGCATTGTTAGCAACACGCTAGCCAGCTAACATTAGTGATATAAGTGACAGCTTTAATGTTCATGATTAATTTACCTTCTTAAAACACTATGGTAAGTGTTCTAACTTAAGCAACTACTCTGTGTGCTGACTGTTTGAAAGCAAATCTCATTTAAAAGTAGAATAGTGTTTCTCTGTTACAATGTGCGCAGCCATCATACACTTAGCTCGGAGTTGAGAACACCATCCAAACCAATTTCCAAGCATGAATTCCCAGTTGAGGGTAAGTTTCTCCTGAATTCTTCTTCTAATTTCATTAATTTGTTGAGTCTGAACTTTTTTTAAAACATAATATAGCGTGTTCAAAAATGTTCTGCATGTTCATTTTGGAGTATTAGTTCTGTAGCATTTACTTGCTGGGTTATTCCATAAGGACTCTTATTATGTAGGCAGGGCTAGCTCATTGGCTGTGTTCTTTTAGATTAGGAAGTACTAGGCAGTCTAACACTGGTGGCAGAGGAAGCAAGATGTAGTGAGGCTTACAGCGAACTGTTAAGCAAAACTCTCTTTGTGTACGGTGTGGCTGTGGCCAACTACAGCCTTTAATAAAGCACAACTTGTGCATAAGCTGTGTCTCTTTTAATAGCAGTAAATGCTAGAATATCTTTGCTTATGCTTATGAACACATTGTTTTTGTTCATATGTTTGGTAACATCTAGGGAAATGTTTATAAGGCTACATGACACCTGACAGCCCTACATAAATGCTTATTAAAGCTTATTCCATTCGCTAAAAGGGGTACATTTGCCAGTTTTGATCAAAGTTAGCTAAAGTAGCCTTTATGACAGATGATGCATATTGAAATAAGCATTTATAAACATTTATGTAGGCTATTGTCAACTGTCATGACAAGCTCATGTAGGTGTCATGTTGTCTTATGAACAGTACCATACAATAAAGGTTTAACTACAAAGTCAGAAGACCTTATGTGTGCAAATTTGAGGTGGATATATGCACTGGAAGTATATTAAATAACAAAAGGGGTATAAAAACTTGTTTCCCCCTCACTGCATATAGAAAAATCCAAGTAGGCAACATTCATAGTAATTCTGTAAGCCAGACTTTGGAAGGCTGTCTAGTCCTCAGCCTCACTGGTCTGGCACTCACTGGTTAATCCAGCAGACAGTGTTGTTGTTGTTGATTCCCTTATGTCATAGTTCAGCCATTAGTGTGCCCTTCTGCAGAGTGTGAAATGCTGAGTAGAAGCCAGCAACCACAATGCTGATATAGGAGTAGATGTCTCTAGGTGTACTATCAGGTTAAGAAGAATTCTTCTTTCTTTGTTTTTAGGGAAATTTGCATGAATCCAGCTGATTTTAAGCCTCAAAATTGGACACTACGTGCATTTACACTGTATACTGTGTAGTTCACTTAACAGAAATGACAGATTACCATGCATAACTGATATTATATTTGTATATTAACTTAAACCTAGCCCAGGTAGCTGAGTGACATTGAAACATTACTAGTTTTTATTTTCATTGAAACTGAAATTTCAATGTTTTGAATCAATATTAAACTATTGGTGAAAGATTCCTGCTCCTTATGTTGCCATCGAATAAACATTGATTTACAGTCGACCGTGAGGTCACACATTACAGTCTGAGATTTTTTGTTTGTTTTTAATTTTCTTTTTTTCCTTTTTTTATATATGCTAATCTGCTGATTAATAAAACAATGTAAAATCTTTAAGTATTACTAAATAAGGACACTGTTAAAGTATCATTTTATTTATATCTAAGCTTCTTAGTTTGCTGCAGATATTTTGGCATGTTTGTTTCAACCTGTAAAAAGAAGAGATGACAAAAATAGACACACAATAAAATATGACAAACATTTTACACTCAAGAACAGTGTCTTATCCAAAGTAATGTGCCATGCATTGAGAGAAGATTGATGACATGAAGTCTAGTCAAACCAAGTTAGTAAGATAGTGGAAACAAACATTATAGTGGACTAACGTTATTTAGGTTAATCCTACCAGCCTCACTTCAAATCTTGAAAAGTGCAATTTATAATATGGAGTTATTTTCACCTGTATGCATTGGTTTCACTGAGGAGGAAGTAGTAAAATGTCCTATGTTTTGGAAATCTAGTTACTGATTCCGATGACTCCGTGCTGGTGCTGTTTATCTGACTCTTTTCTAACCTGTGCTGTGATTTGAAAATTAACCCTTTGATTGGGTTGTTACTGTGACAATCACTAAACCAGTAGCTGAGCTTCCCCAAAACTACCTAAAAGCGACCCAGCACTGCAGAAATAGCCCAACAAAATGACTTAGCAGGTCCAACACACAGTTTTTAAAGTGCAGACTTTATTTACTGAGCATATAATATTAGAATGTGTACATTTGTAAATGCACTAGGGGACTGGACTTTACTCTTGTTTTCATGTTAAGGAGATATGATTGAAGCAACATGGGAACACAGAGCTAGTTCCCATGAAAATTTAATTCCCAAGAGACATAAGACCTCGGGAATATAAGATTTTGGGAATGTAGGGCTGTTTCCAAAAGGACAAAGAGATAACACAAAACCTGGGGAAAATAGGGCTCTGGAAAAATGTTACCTAGACATTTCAATTAGAAAATGAAGGGCCCTGGGAACGTAATCATGACCCCACATAGTTTACAACAAATGTAGCAGTGGTTAAATTTTACCATAGCACTTGCAGTAAAAGTGGTTTGCACACTACAGGAATTACATGCTTCAAGAAACAGCTAGTAGTCTAAAATGTGCACAATCTGATCATAATTCTACTTCTGCAGTTATCTGATTATTCAAATGAACATGTAAACAGCATACTCCAAGTTTTTTATTGGAGTAAAGTCTAGAAATCTGATTAAGTAATCTGATAGTGAGAGCTAGACTGTAGATTGTATACTCTTACTCAGATTTCTTCAGACCACAGTACTGGAAATAAGCAAGCAGCGTTGCTGCAAGATGGCAGAAAAACACTTTTGGAGCAGCACTGAAACAAAACACATGCTCGACGAAATGAAGGATTTAAATATTCTTCATCTTCTAAATGATGTATGTTCACATTTTCAGGTAAAGTGGTGCAATGTTAAAAAAAAAAAATTCTGTGGCATGAAGTTTGAGTTTTCCATTATGTTTACGTTACGTAGTCTTCTGTGAGTTTATTGGTGGGTTGCAAAGCAGAAATCTGATTACTGCCTGACTCATGTAAACCAGGAGTTTTTACATCATCTGATCATGCAAGCACATGTAAACGCTGTTTACAGTTGCTGTTTTAAACTATCCTCTATGGTCAGAACATTACAAACACTTGCCAAACAGTGGAACATTTCACAAATCTGTCATGGGACAGAGAAGTTCTGGTGAGCTGTTTTTACCAGCAGGAAAAGCATGGCCGCAATTTTTGTAATAGTCATAATTTAAGAAAGAAAACAGATTATTTTTAGCTGTCTGGTTACAAGTGCTAAACTCTCAACAACGTCAGCTTAATATGAACAGCAAACATTAGCTGGCTCGGTAGGTCAGTGATGGATCACACCGCCTTATTGCCATCACTCCTACCACATCCATGTCAGAGCATATCACAGTATTCAGACACCAGCTAGCAGACATCTGGAATTCTCTATTCTATTGCAGTAGAGTTGAGGGGTGAACCGCAATATATCTGACGTTCGTTGTATAAAAGCATTAACTGCAGTGTGATTCTCTCGCACCAGACAGAGTCCTCTTTTTAGGTACATTTAAACTGAACTCAGCGCTTTTTTGTCTTGTTTGATCTACAGTAACATCAGTTCTCCATGCTGTGCGACTGACGGAGCGCTGCTTCAAGTTAGCCAGCTGCTAAAAACAGCTAGCCTGGAAAGCTAGCATTCTCTCACTTTCCAATGCCACACACAGCATCCTCAGTTTACTTTAGTTTAAATCAGGGCTGTAACTTGCATGAACCCACTTCTGTCTTTCACTTTCATTGCTTGGGAATGCACTAATACTAAAATATGACTGTTCGAGCTCTGTAACAGCGCTGTAGTTGTGAGGAGCAGATGTGATTTAATGCTGCTAAAGCTTGTTAAGTTAGTATGTTAGGAAAGAGGGGAGTTCGGTGTAGGACAGTACAGTTAAGACACTTATCTTGTCACCACTTACCAACCCCACCATTTACCCCCCATCATGTCGAAAAACCTTGAAGTGCGCCCTCTCGTGGCGAAAGCAGAGTAGTGCCGCTTTCTTTGCAGTAGAAAGCACCATGGCTGTAGCTAGAACACGAAAGTGTGAGAATGGTCTATTATATCAAACATTTATTGAACATTTCTCATAGTTCTATAGAGGAAAGTTATATCGCGATAATTATCGTTATCGTTTTATCGCCCAGCCCTAACTGGAAATGAGTTGAAAATGTGGTTGTTGGATAATTAGTAGGATAACTGCAGTGGTCTTCAAATTGCTTCTCTTAACTCTCTGTGCTTGTCTGCCAAGGCTAAGTTCTAATTAAAGTAATGCTTCACTCAAAAGCCTTAATGTTGTTATCATGCTAAGATCGTGCTGTTTCCCCAAAGCGTTCCCTCATGCTTAAACATGTTCTCTAATCCCAGCAGCAATTTTATTCCTAAAGGCACTGTCATATCGAACAGCGCTACATAGTAGCTTCTACTGAACTATAATCACATTTCTTTCTAACATTTCCATTAGAATTGTGCTCAGTTAAAAAGGACAAATTAGCATAGCAGGCAAAAGCAGCACAAATAGAACGTAACAGCAGAGCTCTAGCTGTCTGGCAGCTGCTTTCACAAACCACACTCTGCCTTGATCACTGCGTTTTGTTCCCTCTTTGTTGCAGCGCACAACCAAAAATCTCTGTCTTATGTCCCTGAGGCTTCAGGAGACTTGGCAGTGATTTAGCATTCAGATTGTGTACAAGGCTAAGTTTACAGCAGCAGCTCCAGATTGTGAGCATCTTCTGAGCGAAGCCTGTGAGATGACCCTGTGTCATCCCTCGTTGGGCATGATAAGTGAAATCCCAATGTTCCTAAACTTTATTCATTCTTTTTACGAGAAGTCTACAGTGTTCCAGCACTCTGTTTTTCCACTTCTCATCTCATATGAATAAGAACAGAACCTTCTCATATACACTTTTACAAAACCTCTTTGATACACTGACTAGACTATGAAGAGTCTTATTTTAACACAGTTGCTTAATCACCAAGACTGAATCTCCTATTCTCCACAAGAATCTCCTATTAGCAAAAGGTATAATTAGAGAAAGTCTTACTCAACTGACAAGACAAAAGGGTAGAAAAAATTACTTTTATTAACATGTACACATTTTAAGGAAAGAAAGAAAGAAAGAAAGAAAAAAGAAAGAAAGAAAATGAAATAAATAAAGAAGAAAAAAGAAAATAAAGGACAGAAAAAAAGAAAAAGAAAGAAAAAAGGGGAAAAAATAAAGAAGGAGGGGAAGAATAGAAAGAAGGAAGGAAGAAGAACGTACAGAAGATAAAAAGAAAAATGAAAAAAGATAAGAGGAGGAGATAAATAAGAAGAAAAAGAATAATTATAAAAGGAGGAAATACATAAGAGAGAGGGTAAAGAAAGAAAGAAAGAAAGAAGGAAAATGAAAAAAGGAGCAGATAAATGAGAGAGGAAGAAAGAGAAATAAGGAAAGAAAGAGGTAAGGAGAAAGAAGGAAAAAAGACAAAGAAAATTGGAAAGTAAGAAAAAGAAAATAAAGAAGGAAGGGAGGAAAAAAAGAAAAGAAAAATTAAAAAGGAGGAGATAAATAAGAGTGGGAGAAAGATAGAAAAAGAATAAGGAAAGAAAGAAAGATGAAAAGATAAAGAATGAAAAGAAAAGGAAAAATAAAAAAGAGCAGACAAATGAGCAAGGAAAAAAGAGAAAAAAAATAAGGAAAGAAAGAGGTAAACAGAGAAAGAAAGAAAGAGAAAGAAAGAAAGAAAGAAAGAAAGAAATTATAAAAGGAGGAAAGGGGAAGAGAGGGGAAAGAAAATGAAGAGAAAATGAAGAAAGAAAAAGAAGATAAATAAGAAATAAGGAAAGAAAGAAAGACAAAAAGAAATAAAGACTGAAAAAGAAAAGAAAAATAAAAAAGGCCGACAAATAAGAGCAAGGAAAAGAGAAAGAAAGAAATGATAAAAGGAGGAAATGGAAGGAGGGGGGGGGGAGAAAGAAAAAAAGCAAGGAATGAAGAAAGACAGACAGAAAAAAGAAGAAATAAAGAAAAAGAAAAGACAAATGATAAAAGGAGGAAATAAGAAAGAAACAGGCAAAGAGTGGCTTTACTGAGGCCTTTGCTCTTTCATGTATGTCCAGATCGCTCCACTGCAGCTCTCTCATTTGCTTCTCCAGCATTAAAGAGCAGAGAGAATGGCTGCTGGATGTGACCTCTGGCCTTCTAAAGGTCAGCTCCTGCAGCAGTGTGGCTGTATGTGTGAATTAGAAGGTGATTAGGCAGAGTGTTGCTCTCTCTGGGGAACAGCACTAAAGGAACAGTGCAGTCTCAGCACAGAGCAAATCCTTCCTCAGTTGGACGATGCGCTTGCCTCCCAAAACGCCACAGCAAACAGCTAATCACAGCTGTGCCACTCTCACCTCTGAGGTCTTCTCAGGTGAAGCTGAAATAGACCGTTATTGTTTCAGTGTCCACCGTGTACTGTTGTTATGAAAGGCATGAGTCTAGGAAAACTGACCTTCAGTAAGATGAAACAATCTGGTGTTTTTGTTTCAGGATATCTGGTAGATGACATGTTCTGTTAAAGTTTCATGACTCAGGCATAGCAGTCGGTAGGGAGTTACATTAGCAGCAACCTTACAAGGTCATCAATATCAAATATGTCAGTGTTAGTATTTGTCTGAATGTTTGAGGTTACTGTTTGCAGTGAAGTGCCTGTAGCTCCAAACTAGGCTCTGCAAACAGCTGCTTCTGCTACTCACTCACTCTCCTCTTTGATACCTATTGAAACTCACCCTACACAAGCCTAAGATCACTTTGTGCATTGCCAAGTGTTGGCTGGAGCAGTGTAAAAATGCCAAGACTTGACTCTGGAGCAGTGGAAACCTGTTTTCTGGAGTGAATCACACTTCACTATCTGGTAGTCTGATGGATGAATCTGGGTTTCGCAGATGCCAGGTGAACGCTACATAGTGGAATGCGTAGTGCCAACAGTAAACCCTTTGGGATAAAATGGAATGTTGATTGTAAGCCAGGCTTTCGCATCCAACATCAGTGCCTCACAAAGCTTCTTTTGACTGAAATGGGGACAAATTCCCACAGACACCCTCTTGTGGACAGCTTTCCCAGAAGAGTGGAGGCTGTTACAGAGGCAAAAAGGGTAGGGGGATGGACAGCTACTCCATATTAATGCCCATGGTTTTGGAATAGGATGTCCAAGATTGCTGTAAGAACATTATTAGATTATTTCTAGACCTTTTTTCACTGTGTATATCGTTTTATATAGTGAAATTTACAAGAGTGTTTTAGGGCCACTGTTAAAATCATAGTCATAATCTATCGATAAAGTCATACTGTATGATATTTTGAGAATAATGTTATAATATTTCGAGAATAAAGTTTTTTACAAGAATTTCGACATTAAAGTGGCATTTATACCAGGAAAAGTCACAGTATTGTGACCAAAGGGTTTGCAAAAGGAAGGTATCAACCTCCTCGTGTTAAAATGAGGGATTTTGTGGAGTTGATAGAGTTGTACGTCTGTATCAGTTACACCAATAAAGAAATATTCAGTTTCTCTGTCTCTCCTGGCACATCAGCACCAGATTGTTATAGTATAAGAACACAAACAGCTGTGCAAAAACTGTTTATTTAGAAGAAAGAACCAGATGGAGAAAATTGTCTGTTTTGTTGAAGGAGAGCTCGGAGGCAGTGGTCGTCTACACAGCTATCGGTGGTTACATCTCTGTGCCATTCAAAGAGTGCATGTAGTTTCACAGGAGACAATGAGAACGATAATCAAAATGATTGATTTTGAAGGAGTAAGTGGAACTCTGGCGCGTTTGCCGTCTTTGTCCTCGCCAGTACAGCAACCATAGCCCCAACACATTATGGCAGCCCCCTGCAACTAGCCTACTTTATCCTCGAAACGACACAAGTTTATTGCTGTAACTTTATGACCTTATTATTGAAATATTACGACTTTATTCTAAAAAATACGACTTTAATCTCAAAAATATTGCAACTTTATTCTCAAAGTCTATTATTTTATTTTTTTTTAAAGGTGGCCCTGAAATGCAATAGTAGAAATTGTCTAATTTTATTGGCACATTTTATTTCTTATCTCAAGTATTATTTCTTGAAATGAGCAAAATTATCTGCCTGCAAAGTAAGACCATTTTACTAAGTAAAATTACTTTAAAAAATGGAAATATGGAAATGCAAGTATTTACTAGCTTGATGTACATGCCGATTTGTTTCCTGCAGGTCCGTTTTCCTTATAGCCACTTCTTGGCCAGGTTAAGCTATAAAACATCTTGCTTGTGAAACTAAGCTTTGTGTACATGCAGTTGCAGATTTCGAAGTGTTCTAATGGTAACTGGGTGTATTTATATATATGCTAACATTTTCTACCTGCTAAACTAGACACGAGTTATGCTGTGATAATTTGCCATTTATGTTTTGTGCAAAACATTAGTGTCTGATTTACAAAGATGATACTCTACAAGAACATCAAGGCTCTACACACTCAGCTACAGTGTGTAGTGTGAGATGTAGTGCCTAGTTCCTGAATTGAGACTCAGGACATGTCTGAAGCTCCACTGGCCAGTGTAATATTATGAGTGATACTTGGTGACCGTATTATCTGTTATTTCACTGGTTATCAATCTCTCTGTCAGAATACTTTTACTCCTGATCCCACATATATTGAGTGTCTCAGCTCCATGCTCTCCCTAAAGATAACAGTCATTTAGATATGAAGGGGAAAAGTTGATCCTAGATCAGCACTTGAACAGAGAATGCTTTCTCCATCACTATGAGCGTCTTGGGGTCAGATAGGCCGGTGTAGTCAGTAGTGGTGCTGAATGGGAATGAAGGGATTAGAAGAAACTCTGATGGAGCTTTACCCACTGTCTGTTGCCCCTGTCTTGGGAGATGCAAGGACTAAGTGAAACTGAACAAAATGAACTAGGCAACCCAACTGAGTCATCAGTCCAGGGGAGGACAGGTCAACTGTCTTTTTAACCATCAATTTCTTATGAATGTGACAGTTTCGTTCCATTTTTGACATAGAGTAATCAGAAGACAGTGTATACTTTACATAAGATGTGTGGTTTAACTGCAGCTTATAGTTATATCCAGCAAAGAATGTGAAGGTTATGAAGGTTGTACAAACTGCTACTCTCCACTGATCTCCACTGAGAAGCCTGGCAGGGTTTGTTCAGAGCTTAAAACAGAGTGAGAGTTTTTGGAAATGTGTGAAATTGGGAAAGCAGTCAGTAAGTGATTTGAGTGTGTGTGTCTCTGTCCATGCATACTAAGTGTGAACCACAAAACCAAGCAATGTTTACTGTTGTACTTAAAAATAAAAAATAACTTTGTGCATGTTTGTGAGGTTGAATTCTGTGAAGTTTCTCCAGCTCAGCAAGGCCTGCTCCAAAGGGACATGTTTGTGGGTGGAACATGAACAGATCAACTGTCTTTTACATTTGTAGGCAGGGCATAGAGGCATAGAGAGGTCAACTGTCTTTGGCATTGGTGGCTGGAGCACGAACAGGTCGACTGTCTTTTACATTTTTGGGCAGAGCGTGGAATGGGCAACTGTCTGTTTGTGAGTAGATCACTGAGAGGTCAATTTCTTTACATTTGGACATGGCCCAACATGGAAACATCAACTATGTTTTATATTTTTGGGCAGAACATGGACAAGCCAACTGTCTTTCACATTTGTGGGTGGAGCATGGACAGGTCAGCTGTCTATTACATTTTCGGGCGGAGCACGAACAGGTCAACTGTCTTACATATGTGAGTGTAGCAATTGTCTTTTACATATGTGGGCAGAGCATCGACAGGTCAACTGTCCTTTACATATGTGGATGGAGCATGGACAGGTCAGCTGCCTTTTACATTTGTGGGTAGCACATGGACAGGTCAGCTGCCTTTTACATATGTGGGTGGAGCATGGGCAGGTCAGCTGTCTTTTTTTATGTTTGTGGGTGGAGCATGGACAGGTCAACTAATTTACATTTGTGATCAGGGCATGGACAGGTCACTTGCCTTTTACATGTGTGGGTGGAGCATGGATAGCTCGGGTTTGCTTTCATATAAAAGTCCTTTTGTCTGCACTAAACTGTCCTCACCTAAATTGATTCACATTTTATTTACTTCACATCTATTTTCTTACGGGGCGCATTATCTGGACCTTTATCAACATAAGTGGGTGACTCCAGCTTCGCGAGATAGGCCCTTTTCACATTTCCGCATTTCTTCTGCTGGAAGTACTCATTACTGGGGTAAGCTGCTTCCGATAAAGCAACAACAATTACAGTGATGGCAGAGTAAAGCTTGTACAGTTTACCCAAGTGTTCAAGCAGAAAGCAGTTTTAACAGCTTCTCAGCTGATGATGAGCAGAGGAAAATGGGTTTGTGCTGTATGGGGGGATGAAGTTTGTCATGTGGAGGGAGGTACCTGTGTGTCAGCATTTCACCCCAGCTGGGTTCATTGCATCGTCAAAGGGTTCTTCAGATTGAATTCTCAGACTGGAGAATGTGCTATGTGCCGTATCCGGTTCTATTCTATATAGAACCTTTTTAAAAAGGGTTCTACATAGCACTAAAGGGGTTCTTCTATTCTTATAGGCTTGACATAATAACAATGGCAGAACCCTTCTTGGTGCTACACAGAACACTTTTCAAAAAGGTTCTAAATTGAACCATATACAGAACTCTGCAATCTGAAGAACGTTTCAAGATGCAAAGTGTTCTTTGCAAAGGGTTCTTTGAGTGTTCATGGTTCTATATAGAACATTTTTTTAAGAGTGTAGAGCACAGGGAAAAAACAGTTAAATATGCCCCCTTAAAGAGATTTAGGGGTACTGTTCCAGAAAACACTGCTTCACCGGCCTGTAAGCACTGCTTGTCAGCTTAAGCATTTGCTGGCTTTGAGTATGTGTGTGTGTGTGTGTGTTTTCTTGTAAGCCTGTGATGTAACATTATCCGTACTAGAAAACATACTGTTTAAGCCATGAGCAGAGCACTTCCCGTTTCCCGTACCGTGTGTGTGTGTGTGTGTGTGTGTGTATGTGTGTGTGTTAGGGGGGTGATTTTAGTATGTGCATTTTCAAATCAGGGAGTCATACGTTAATTGACAGCTCTGCAGGAGGACGACTTAATACCCTTCAAATTACCACACGAGCAAACAGCAAAGACCTGATATTCAGTGTCCTTCAAATTGCACACAGCCACGTCAGTGAAAGTAAAGAGAGACAGAGAGGGCTTATGCAATGCTGACCACAGGCAAGCCTGTGCGTGAGGTCAGTGACTGACGTGTGTGTGTGTGTGTGTGTGTGTGTGTGGGGATTGCCTCTTTTTGTGAGAGATTAAGCCTGTAATCAGAGTGTGTCTGCATACATCAGACATAACCAAACCAAACTTCACTATTCTAACACATGTTTATTTTACACACATCATGTTCAGTCAGATATTCCCCTCAGCAAAATCATGAGAAAATCACTGATGCATCTTTTCTATAGTACATTGCCACTGTCTGGACAAAACTGGACAAAAAAAAGAAAAAGTTTTTGTTTTGGATAATTTCTATTGGGCTATCTTTCATGAAATGTTAACATGGTGTAACCAGCAGCTGACATTTTTAAATTAGATATAAAAATGGAGATGCCAGGTTTTGTTCTAACAGTGATTATATCATATTTTGAACTGTAATCTCCTATTCGTGTATTGTCATCTGTGCCCTTGCGAAAAGATCTGTAGTAATACTCAGTGGTAACCCATGACTATTTAGGCCTTCATTTTAGGACATACATGTCAAAACTGTCAAAATGAGGAAAGAATCCCCCTCTAAAATAATACTAATTTCTGCTAGCACCCCTATGGGATTCTAGTTAGTGCTAATGTTGACACCCATGAACATTTTTGGCAGTTCTACCTTGAACATGGACAACTGAAGCTTGTATCACAAGCTTGTTCAATATTTTATTTGAAGCTTGTCACAGACATATTAACATGTATTTCAACTTGTTGCAATTTTACAGCGGCTCAGTGAAGAGCTCTGCCATAGAGCTGCCACCTCCATTTTCCATTTCTAACATCTGAAAAGCATTGGCCAGGTATTCACTAGAATTATGAGTCAGTGATGTATCTAGGACTTCCAGAAGACCTAGAGTGATGTTTTTTTTTTCTCATGAAGTGAATCCCACATTTTGAAAATGGCAGCATAATTGGTTGCTTCCACTGTCAGTTTCTTTACTATGCTTGTGGTTAATCTGACATGTTAGGCCTTCAGTTCAGTTCCTGAAGTCCTAACTAATGGGAAGTCTGACTTGGCTGCATCTACCTAAATATCTTATGCTTTCTCCACTGGATGTTTCTAGAATGTCTAATGGAACATTCTTTTGTTCCACTGGACACTCTTCTGTTTCCCACAAAAACTCCTTCCAACAGATTTTCAAAAATCTGTATAATTAAATGGTTAAGATATAAACAAACTCATTTAGAGTAGCTTGATTTGAAATGTTCTGCTCTGAAGAGAGTCTGAACTGTTCACAGTGGTGATGATTGGAACCAGACGTCTGAAAAATGAAATGCCTCTAAAGCCTCTCTCGCAGAAGGTTATTACATGAAATAGACACAAATATGCTGCTTGATGCCTGAGCCATTGTTTCACGATAGTTTTGAGACCAAATTTTGGCCTAAATTAAAACACACTTCAAGGTAGAGAGGTACATGCAGAATGTTGTAAGTCAAAGTAGTCCTCCAAGAAAACTTTTTTTTTTTCAGGTTTACCACTATTTTACAATTGTCAACCTTACATATAAAAACTCAGAAGATACACTTTAGTTCACTGGTGGTTTTGGATAGTAAATAAAATGGCAATATTTGTGCTGTAGATATCATGATCTCTGGTTTCAATCACCACCACTGTAAAGAAATCTGAGTTAAGTTTCTCACTATTTCACAACTATTTCACACGAAACCACTTAATAACTTTGTTCACATGTCAATAATTGAACTATGCAGAGATTTCGATCTGATTTTTAGTGGAATTCCCCTTTAACAATTATGTAAGCGTAGTACTACTGTACCTCCAGAGTTTAAATACAACAAATGTGATTCTATTTAATAAAAAATAACTAAAAATTACAGACATGTCTTTTTAGTTTCCAGGAATCATTAGACTTCTCTGAAGGTCTAGAAGGCCCTCAGGGTTCTCCACTGGTAATACTGTAATGAACTATAAGATGTCTATAGTGCTGTACAATTCAGAATCTATAGCAAGTAAAGTGAAGACAAACTTCTTGGGTGGCCAAAGTGTGGTGGGCCAAGTGTCAAGAAGACAAAACAGTATTCAAATAAAGTAGGTAGGTAAAGAGGTTTTAAAATGTCATTTTATATTATTATATCACTTAAAAATACAGAATTGAATATATTTTAATAAAAATGCGATGTTATATATAGTATAAAAATGTGTTTGTTCTCTCATTAGGTTTGGGGGTTGGGTTTGGGCAACTTTCTGGAGGACCAAATCAAATGTCCTCATGGTTCAACTTTGGGCAGTACTGATGTACAGTATTTTTAACTCTATACAATATTCCTGTAGGACTCCTGTAGTAATCTAGAAACATGTGCAGTATCCTGTAGTATACTATACTCCCTGTCCAAGATTCTTAAAGGAATCCTGTAGAGATTCCTGTAGTTTAACAATCAATCATTTTTTAAGCTAAAGACTAATTCAATTATTATAGTTTCCAGTCTATTATCAGGTCCACGTCCCATATAGGTGCATTTTGTTCTACGATTACAGATTGTAGTCTGTCTGTTTCTTTACATAATTATTTGGCCCCCCCTTTACCCTGGTCATCATATCTGTGGGGGTCCTGACCATTGATGAAAGGGGTAAAGAGGGGCTAAGAAATTATTCAGAGGAACAGATGGACTACTGTATGTAGTCTGTACTTGAAAAACTACAAAATTCACATAGATGGTAAGAAGACCTAATAAAATGGACAGTGAGTGTAGGTATAAGGCAGGTGTCACTACTAAAGTGGCTATTAAGTGTACATACCCTTGTTTAGGCTGGCATCATATGCTGTCCTTATTTAGAATGGAGGATTACTTCATGTCCTGTATGGCACCCATATAAGTCATTTTCACACTATTGAGTGAAAAATCTTATTTCTCTTGTTTCCACACACCTCCTAACAGATTCCTCCTCAAGCATTCTCGGCTCTTTCCTTCTCATCTCTTTCCAGTCCCTCTCAGAGCTTTCCTTCATATTGTCTTCTGAATGTACCAACTCCCCCTGCAGGTCTGGCTATAGTATTGCATTATCTGCACTGCAAAACTCCTCAGTGGTATGTTTTGATACCGCGTTAGCATTGCGGTTGATTCTCATACATTTCCCGACCAACTTAATTCATTACTGGTTCAATACGGGACCGGGAAAGTGACGGTAAAACAAAGCCGGTGGGGGTTTGACCTTGTCTTTAGCAGAGCCCTCCTCTGAGTTGAATTACTTTCAAGTGAAACAATTCGCTTGGAGTGCCACTCCATGGAGATGTGAAACAGACTCCACTCGAGGCAGCCATCCCAGTCGACTATCTCTTTGTATCTCATTACAAACCGCTTAGCGTAGGCTAGTTCACAGGGAGGTTAGAGCAGGCAGAAGCAGCCATGTCAACTCCTTTGAAAGCACTAAACGTGTCAAATTGCAAACTCATATGAATGCATTATGGCAGCGTCTTGGAGAGTAATTGCTGCTGGCACCCTCAATGTTTTGTCTGGATCCCTGCTCCCCCCTCCAAATTCTGTCTTATAGCTTTAAACAGGGAGTGCTTCAGACGCAGACCCACTCTTTTGACGAAGAGATTCTAGAGAGAATGATACATGGCTGTCATGAGGGCTACTTTGCCCTGCTTTTGGATGTCACGCCAATGTCTTATTTTTACATATTCAGTCCTAGTGGTCCACGTCCCTCTGCGTTTCTCAGAAGAGTAACGTGAACCAGTTCTGCAGAAAAGAAATAGGGTTCTAAAATTGGGTTAATAGCATTGTAGGCCTGCAACTGTAATACTGGTTTCCAGTCTTAATATGATCTGTTTTCAACTAGATGTACTATACCAAATTTAAGCTAATAGCACTGTAAACCTACCACATCACTATAATACTGGTTTCCAGTCTCAATATGACTGCTTTTCAACTAGATGTACAATGCTAAAATTAGGTTAATGGCATTGTAAACCCACCACATCACTATAATACTGGTTTCCAGTCTCTACATGACCTCTTTTCAATTAGATGTACCATGCTAAAATTAGGCTAATTGCATTTTAGACCTATTTCATCTCTATAAAACTGTTTTCCTGTCTCAATATGGCTCATTTTCAACTAGTTGTACAATGCTACAATTAGGCAAATAACATTGCAGACCTACCATATTACTATAATACTGGTTTCCATTCTGTTTTTAACTAGATGTACTGTCCTTGTTGATAAGTCAAGTGCTATCAAACACTACAAATGACTGAGAACGCTGAACTGGATCTCCTCCCTGTAACACTGGCTGTCTGGTTTGTCAGATACACATTTTCACTGATTGTGTCTATTTTGAGAACTCTGTAGAGTTTAATTCTCTGGTAATTCCATACACAAAATTCTTCCAAATAAGGTCTGTTACCAGTACATCAGCACTGAATGAACATATTGCATTTTGAATTATATTTAACATCTTCATTCAAGGGAAAAAGATAAACAGAAATCATGTCAAAGCTGCACTGAGCCTCAAATGCCTGCTACAGGGCAAGGTTCAGAAAAAGATTCCAAGATTTGATGAAAATTGAGACAGCACAGAAATCTCCTGAGACTTCATAGGTCAGCTCGTTGAATGAGCAGAAGGAGACGGATGTAAAATATAAAGGTAGATGAAACCTGGTCAGGTCTATATTGAGGCAGCTAAGCATACTGTGGCGAGGAGAAAAAGATGAAAAAAATGAATGTTTTTGCTTTTGAGATGCTTAAATAAAACATTGTATTACAAAATTAGTAAGCCTATGCTGTGGATTTTAATGTTAACCTTCTGAGTGAAGGGTATTGAGATGTTATTGCTGGTGACCAGACAGAGAAACCCAGGCAACAGCTAAAGTAGTGCTTTGTCTACACACTTAAAAATGATGGTCCTTTAAGGGTTCTTTAGTAAAGAAAGTGGTTCTATATAGAACCATGAGCACTCAAAGAACCCTTTACATCATTAAAGCGTTCTTCAGATTGAAGGACATGGTGCTGTAGATGGTTCTATATAGCACCTTTTCGAAAAGGGTTCTATGTAGCACCAAAAATGGTTCTTCTTTTTGTGCTATATAGAACCCGAATCAAAAAGGTGCTATATAAAACCACCTACAGCATCTTCTCCATCAATCTTAAGAACGCTTTCATGACACAAAGAACCCTTTTAATCATGCAGAGGGTTTTTTGCGTGCTTATGGTTCTATATAGAACCACTTTCTGTACTAAACAACCCTTAAAGAACCATCTCTTTTAAGTGTGTAGACAAGATTATATTTTTATTCTCCCCTTAAATTCCCAAGCTAATTACATCCTTAGGCTTATTATTCAGTGATTATATGAAAAATACTGCAAAGTTATTCTTAAATTATAGGAGTAATATAGTAGAGCGCCGAATTTCACCTAACGGAAAACAAATCTAAATGAATGTTATTGCATTTAAATTGCTTAAATAAAATATTTAAGTCTATGCTGTGGATTTCAATTGCTGACCAGACAGACAGCTCGGGCGACACAGTCTTTGGTTCTCTGTTGTCTAGACGAGATGAATTGTTGTATTAATTGTAGTCACATTGATCTCCTCATGTCCCCTTTTTATTTATCCTATATCCTCTTGCTTTGTGATTCCAGACTCCACTCTCTTTCCACAGCTTTCTCTATCCCTGTCTCTCCACACCTCCCGCTCCTGTTGACTGTCTGCATGTGCCGACGGTGCACATTTCCACCTGTACCAATAATCCAGCCAACTCGAACATACACGGGTCAGCCTGCTCCCAATCCAGCCAATCACCCTCAGCTCACCTATTTCCCATTCTCTGAATCATCCGCCCCGTCTGCCCTCATTGTCCCCCACCCTCTCTGTGCTCCATCCACATCTGTCTATCAGTTGCAATGAGTAACCTGGATTTGTTTTTTTCGTTATTGCTGCTGGTTAATCTATAAAGAGAGCCGGTAGTTATTAGTAAAATCACACATTCGGAATACAAAATATTTGGTGGCAGAAGGCCAGCCTTGGGTTTATCCAGGCATTATATATTATGAATGGGCAAAAATACTTTGCATGGACATGACTTGCAGCAGATAGAATTGTGTTGATTACATCTGATATGAGACAGTGACAAATTGGTATATGCAGTTTAATATACAGTACTTTGCGACAGTCAGAGACCTTTTATTTAATTAATTTCTAGTCAAAACAGCCATTAAGTACAATTTATTCATCTTTCAGTGTCAGGAAAAATTAATATTTAACAGATGATTACACAAACTTCAACAACTACAAATAATATCAGTTTGTCAGTGTTTAATGTGTCCACGCTTTGCCTTCATTACAGCTTCCGTTCTTTTCAGGAGACTTGCTCTCAGTTTTTTAAAGAAATCTGCAGGGATATCTGTGACTACCAAAGTTAAGTCTTAGAAGTTGGTTGCATTTTCTGTTTCTGATCCAATTAATCCAAACACATTCAGTAATGTGGAGATCTGGTCATTCCATTGTTCAGTGGCAGCAGCAGCTTTACTTGATTTGTGGATTTTCTTCTTTTTTGTCCATTTCCTTTCCTCAGTAAGGGCCTTCTTGACAGCAACACACCCTATTAGATCCATAGTGTTGAGTTGTCTTCTCACAGTGGGAGGATGGACAGAAACACCTGTGGATTTGATCTGAAGCAGATTGATTTTCTCCTCTCTCTCAAAGATGAAAGATGAAAGATGAAGTACTGTTTATCTAATGGTGATATTTTGGGGTCTACCGGGTCTTGTGTGCTTAATAGTTCCATTTCATCAATATCTTTGAATAATTTTTAGCTCCAGTTTTAGAAACTCATGTTTTTTCTATTTTTTCCTTTGACTTTTCCATTATAAGGTAATAAGGTATTATTACCTTTTCAGAAATCTGGCCTGAACAATGAATAACTTCAACTTAATGGCTGTTTTGACCAAAAATGAAATGAATGAAGAGTGCTCTCTGACTTTAACACAGTACTGTATGTAAATGTTAATGGCATAGAGCTTACTTTTGAGAATAAAGCAGTGCATTAATTCCAAACTGAAAGACATTACAGTGGTATTATGAAACAGATCTTCTGTTTGAATGGGATTTCTCTGTATATTATGCTACTTTGGTCAGGTCTTTCAAAGAAAAGGTTAATACCAAACTTTGTTAATAATGAATGAAAATGAATAATAAACGATGAAAATGAATTTACATAATGCTAATTGGCATCTATTACCCCTCTCTCACTAATAGCATGTGAAGCCGACATATATGAGCTGGAGAATGCATTAGCATTATTGAATTGCCCAGCCAAGTGCCTTTGAAACCGGTTGAGGTCAGGAAGTCTTACAACATCAACTGAGTTGATAAGGCCAGGAAATCTGGGAGCATGTTCCCTCTTTTAACAAGGTTCACAAGGCAACACTCCTCCAAAACAGATCGATGTTTAAGAAACCTGAGAAGCTCCTAAAACAGTGTTGTAGAGTTCAGACTGATTTCAGAAAGCCAGCGGCACTCCTCTTCTCTTTGTCACTACTATGATAATGATTTATGTGTTTTAATTCTCAAAATGCAAAAGTGTCATGTGTAAAATCTAAATGGCAAATTCTGGCCATTCCAGGTCTCATAGCACTTGATTTGCACCCTGCCTAAATCCAAATGGCTTTGCAGGAGAATATTTATTAGTGCTTTAGACGGATGCCAACTCGGAGGGATATTTAGGGCGGGTAGTTTAGTTATGGTCTGCACGTGGAGAAGGGATTTTGTGTACCTGGCATCCTAAGCTAGATATAACCGCCCTAGCTTGCCCGCCGAGTTAGATCCGTTCCTGAGCCTCTATCATTCCACCAGCGCTCAAGCCCAATGAAACCATTTTGACATTAATATTATTTATGTCACTCTGTGACTACTCTGTCCTTGGGCCTGTTGTCAAGAGCAGTTAACAGAGGACAATTGACTTATTCATTAGAGGTGGAAATTGCCGCATGCCCCGCAATACGATATTATCATTATACTTGAGCCACAGTATGACGCTATTATGATATATAAAGATTTGTGACATGCTAGCATTTCAGTATGATTGATTGAAGTATATTGTAGTATATTACATTGGCTCCAAATTATTCCTCCTAAAGAAAAGAAAGTTGCATCTAATGAAGTTTACATTCTGTTTACTTCGTTTTCTTGAAGCAAAACAGAGTTGTGATGTAAACAAATCAACAGCAGATGCTTTAGTTTGCAAAGTAGACAATTTAAAACAGGCCCTCTGCTTACATATTTAACAAATACATTTATCTATATCATGTGATTGTACAGTATATGTCCAAAAGTTTGTAGACACCTACTTATTCAGCTTTTCTTCTGAAATCAAGGCTCATCAATAGGGTGTTTGTTGGACTTTGTTTTCTGGGAAGGCTTTACACTAGATGTTGGACATTTACTATGAGGAATTGATTACAGCCATAGAACCATTAGTGAAGTCAATTACTAATGTTGGATCTAAACTCTGGATCATAAATGCTACTCTGGTTTGTTCCATCACTCCAGAGAACACTGTTCCACAGCCCAATGCTGGAGAGCTTTATACCCATCTAGCCCATATTTGGCATTAGATATTGTGACCTTAGGTTCATGTGAGCTGCTCCAGGACGTTCCAATCTGCTGGCACTGCTTTTCTATTGGAATTATAAAAGCTGTGTGCATGCAATTCAATGTTTGTGCCAGCAATGGGTGCACCATAAGGTAGATTAATACACTAATTGTCTGGATACTCTTGTACAGATAGTGTATTGTAAAGATTTTCACCCAATAACTCTTAGCAATTTTGATTTCTAAATGGTGGGATCAAACTCTGTTCTCTTTTGTGCAGAGTTAGTATGTTATCCACTACACCAGTGGTGTCCAAACTTATCCACAAAGGGCCAGTGTGGCTGCAGGTTTTCATTCCAAAAAAGCAGAAGCACATCTGATCAATTATTTTAAGACCAATTGATTTAACAATTGGGATCAGGTGTGCTTCAGCTTGTTTGGAAAGAAAACCTGGAGCCAAACTGGCCCTTTGTGGATAAGATTGGACACCCCTGCACTATACTATCAGACTATTTCTAATGCTGACTCCACTGACAATCTTGGTGTCACCAGAAAGGATCAGTGCCATTGGATTAAGACAAAAATGCATTTTGTTAATTTATTGATCAAACATTGGCCTAATACACAGTAAATATATCCATAATTAGGTAAAAATGTGGGTCTTTGTGTAACATTACTGTTTTTAAACCCATTATTTCAATAGACTACTTTTTTTTTTCTCCCACCTGAACTATCCATACTCTGCCCACAAACTAGCTGCTTTATAGCTACTGTTGCTAGGTCAAACTGTACAGAATTTTGGGTAAAAATCTCATATAAAAATATATTTTTATTCACACTATTCATTTTAAATGAAAATTATTTTGCATGCACAAGGAAGATAACACTACAGAACCCTTCTGGTGACATCCCGTATAAATAAAAATAATGTGTGGCCATGACTTAGGAAGATGAGATCATTAAGACTTGACCACAGCTAAATAATGCCTGATCTCATTACCGCGTTACGTTACAATCTGGTTTCTACGGATTAATAATTAATTTTTATTTACACGGGATGTCACCAGCAGGGCTTCGTATAACACTGTTACAACAGATTGGATGTTTTTTTTGTCCTGCTGGTGAGTTAACAGTTGCATGATGCCAACTACAATTCCAGCCTGCCTTGTTTCAATCAACTACAACAGTGTAGTTATACAGTGTTTTAAACACTGAACTCAGTGCTCGAAAACAGATGTAAACTAACAATTTCTTATTAGGTTAAATGTTGTTTTTGATTTGGAAACAGTTGCTACGACAGAATGTATTTGTGTCCAGTGAACTGAGGGCGATTCAAACTTGTGTGGAACCATCAAGTCTAGCAGCCCAATTAGAAAATATTATGATTCCAATTAGATATTAGATATTAATTAAATATTAATTAAATATTATGGGAATTCCACCAATTTTTTCATTTCTACATAATTCTGTTTTACATTAATTGACCTACACATATTTTCGTTACAGTGGTGGTGATATAAACCGAAGGCCGCAATGTATACAAAACAAATATTACTATTTTATTCGCTGTCCAAAATCACCAGTACACCAACATGTGTCTGAGTTTGAGATTTTGTTTAATGTGATGATGACAATGTTAAGATAGTGGTAAATTTGAAAAAAATAACTTTGGATACTGTTTTGCCTTGCAGCACCCTGCATGCACCCCTCGGTCATGAAGGCGCATCAAAAATGCCATAATTATGGGTTCAGTTCCAAAGGAATCCACACACTATTGAAAAAAGTACACTTTCCCTGTAGTTGCTTTCAATAAAAAAGCATGTGGTAAACGTACATTGAGATCCGAATAAGCCTTCTTTGGACAGTATTGGTCCATTGTTGGTGAGAAACCTAAAACACAGACACAGAGAGAGTGAGTCAGCTTGCGTAAGGTCTTTGACGTATTTCTTTTGGTCTTTTTCAGTCCCTTTTGGCTGAAGTCTTCGAGCTCTGACAGCGTATGTATGGGGGGGCCATGTGTGTATGTGTATGTTTGTGTACGAATGTTCTGAAGCATCAGTGCAACCCGTCTGCTGTATCGAGCTGCACAGGAATTCTCCCGCAAGCCTGAGCTTCCCCCATACGTGCTGAGAATTGCCGAGCAGGACGTGAGACAGATAAATAATAAAAAAATGCCTTTCACATGAGAAGGCGGGATGCAGAAGCCTTTTCATTCTCTGGTGCTCTTAAATATTTGGGCAGGAGGAATCAAATAAATTACTTATAACTAAGCCCTGTGCTCTTCCTACCCACCCTTGCTCATTTTCTCCGCTCGATTCCCTAGTGCATTCTGTTTTTAAAAACCTCCTAGCCACAGCCTCCATGCATAATGCATGCGCGAGTTAGAAACAGTGGTACATGATCTGGAAAACACTCAAGGTGGAGAAGCACATCAAATCATCTTTACCAAAGCTTTCCACATTAGGCCATGTGCATCACAGCTTGGCGCCCTCATTTAAAAACCCCTGATCTTGGCTGTCTTTTATTCTCTGTCACATTTAAAAGCCAAATGGGGAGTTTGAAGGTGAAATACTGGAGGCGATGGGCTCGATGCCAAGATCAAACAGAGCAGATAGACTAAAACAGAACTGAACTGCTGATCTGGAGAAGATGTGCGGGCTTTATTTGAGGGTTTTTTTTTTCTTCTTAAGGTGTCTATCTTGAGTGGAAGTAGGGGAGCAAAGCTAGAATAGCAAATTTATAGCATTTTTATTAGTCATTATAGCAAAAAAGTCAATGCTGCATGCAACAAGCAAAAACTAGGTAACACTAACTAGCCAATGCTAAAAGATGCTCTGAGGGAAAAAAAGGATTCAGATGTGTTAATTGATTGCACATGAATACAGTGTGTTACATCAGCACATTTCTTGCCAAAAGAAAGAAATTGAAAGACAGTTGTGTTGATGTAACATTCATGTGAAAGTGACTGACAAACCTGAATCATGTAAATTAAAAGCACCATTTTTTAATGCAAATTTAATTTAATTTTTTAACTACCTAGCTAATTACAATGCATTAACTATGTAGATAGCTAACTAAGGTTTTAGACAGAAATAAGTTATTAGATATTGCCTCGTTAAAAAAGCTGTTTAGATAATGTTAGAGAGGCAATAGCTATTTTAAATCTAGCTAACTCATTAAATAGCATTAGGAAGACACTCCTCCAGAAAGACCAGCATAGACAAGCATGTCTTGTCACCAGCAAAACCAGCATGTGTTATGTTTTGGATGCTGGTATGCTGATCAACCAGCAAGGCCATACTGGGTAACCAGCTAAACTAGCACAGACCAACTTAGAATGGAATGCATGCTGGTCTGTGCTGTTTTTTCAGCAGGGTAGCTAATAACTAACTCGCTCAGATAACATTAGAGAGACTATAGCAATTTTGAATCTAGCTTACTCATTAGATAACGTTAGAGACAATAGCTTCACTCTGTGGACAAAAGTATTGGGACACCTACACATTACATCTACAGGAGCTTTTTTGACATCCCATTCTAAATCCATAGGCATATAAAGTTGGTCCCCACTTTTCAGCTATAACAGCTTCCACTCCTCTGGGAAGCTTTCTACAAGAGTTTAGAGTGTGTCTGTGGGAGTTTTTGTCCAATCATCCAAAAGAGCATTTGTGAGGTCAGACACTGATGTTGGCCGAGAGGGTGTGGCTCACAATCTCTGTTCTAGTTCATCCCAAAGATGTTTGATAGGGTTGAGGTCAGGGCTCCGTGAGGGCCAGTCAAGTTCTTCCACACCAAACTCACCCAGTCATGCCTTTATGGACCTTGCTTTGTGCACTGGCGCACAGTCTTGCTGGAACAGAAAAGGACCTTCCCCAAACTTTTCCCACAAAGTTGGAATCATACAGTTGTCCAAAATGTCTTGGTCTGCTGAAGTATTAAGATTTCCCTTCACTGTAACTAAGGCGTCTTGGCCAACCCCAGAAAAACAACCCCATGGCATTATCCCTCCTCCACCAAACTTTACAGTTGGCACAATGCAGTCAGGCAGGTAACGTTCTCCTGGCATTCATAAAACCCAGACTCGTCCATCAGACTGCAGACTGCATCAGAAGCATGATTCGTCTCCACTGAATACGTTTCCACAGCTCCAGAGTCCAGTGGCGGGGTGCTTTACACCAGGGGTTCTCAACCTTTTCTACCCCAGAATAGTGGCCCACAGGAAAACTAAAATAAATGTTTTAAATACAATTTTCTTTTTCTCTTCTTAAGTGCTGAAACTGAAAACCTGAGAATCAGATCAAATTGTCCAATTTGGCTCAATCGCAGGTCCCAAAATTTTCAGTTATGTTAAAAAAATATTTGCAGAGATGTTAAAAAAGCAAAAACTATAGAAATGTGCAAAGTAGATGTAGAATGTGATTTGGAGCTGCAGTAAATCATGTTTTCACTGAAAATACTCCACTGCCACTGGTCTCGAGATTTCTCTTTAGTTTTAAGGGTATTTGTGATTCATTTGAAATAGCAAACCTCAGTCCACTCAACAGGCCTTTGGATTAGTGTCATCACAATCAACAATAATAATAAATCTTACTTTATTTCTGCTTATTTGTCATTGGTTTATCAATTAACCACTCGCGTTGCTGATGCTCAGCCAAAAATACATTCCGATCCATGAGCCAAAATCAAACACATATCTTCACTATTATTTTATTTTAGTGCAGCTCGTGATGCAGAAAAGAGAGTAAATAGTGAGATGTTAGAACAGGCAGATTATGCTGATGGTACAGTGCTAGAAGAGGAAAGCGAGCTCTATCTGTTTCATCACAGACTGTGTTCCCATCAGCAGCCAGGGTTCGTGTGGAAGCGGACCACAGTTCAGCTGTCTGTTACAGACCTGAATATGGGTGGAGTTTTCTTTTTCCACTTATGTTTTTATGAAGTGACATTACTGGCCCACTACGAACTACTGCCTCCCCAGAGTTCATAGCCCACGGCCCACTGGTGGTCCGTGGATCACAGGTTAAGAAACCCTGCCTTACACCACTCCATCTGACGCTTAGCATTGTGCCTGGTGATGTAAGGCTTGCCTGCAGCTGCTTAGCCAGAAAAAGGCATGCCATGAAGCTCCCAGTGCACAGTTTTTGAGCTGATGTTAATGGCATAGGAGATTTGGAACTCTGGAGTGATTGAGAAAGAAGAGCATTGGGAACTTTTATGCTCTATGCACCTCAACACTCGGCGACCTGCTCTGTAACTTTACGTGATCCACCACTTCGAGACTATTTTATTTTATTATATTATTTTCAATAATACCACTCACAGCTGATCGTGGAATATCTAGAAAGAAATTGCGCAAACTGCCTTGTTGCAATGGTGGCATCCTATTACAGTACCCGCTCAAATTCAATGAGCTCTTTAGAACGACTCATTCCTTCACAAATGTTTGTAAAGGAATGTGCTTGATTTTATACACTTGTGGCAATGGGACTGAATGAAACACCTGGATTTAATAATTAAGAGGTGTGTTCGGATACTTTTGTCCATATAGTATATTTTGAATATGGCTAACTAACTTATTAAATAATGTTAGAGAGAAGAGCTATTTTATATCTAGCTAACTAACTCATTTGATTATATTAGAGCTACAACAGCTGTCATCACTTTGCTGATGACTGCAAGATATTGAAATTGTTTGTGGCCAAGACAGTTGCAAATGGTTATAACTGTATCTGCCTGGAAACAGAATATAAACTAAATGTAACCTACTTTTATATTTCTTATCTGTGTTTCTCTCTCAACACACACTGTGTCTGAATTACAAATCTGCGGGCAGGGGAATAGTAGCCATTTGGACCAGTTGAGCATCAGTAACATTTTAAAAGCAGGAGTGATGCAGCGTAACAAAGGCAGAGTGAGAGAGTGTGTTTAAATTTAAACCTTTTAAAAGGTGCCTCCTTCCACCTGCATCGCCACACCGCCTGCCTGGAGACTGGAGGTGTCTGGAGGCTATTTAAAACATCAGCTTCCACTGGTGTTTCAAGTAAAGGCCAGCTCTACAGAGACTAAACTGAAGGGTAGAAAGCGAGGCAACTCTTTTGTTTTCCCCTTTGAGAGGCGGAGAGATTGCAGCTAGATTGCTTTGCTTTGAGTTGAGAGTTTAAGGTGTTTGAGAGAATAGACAGAGAGATTAATAAAAGATTATCTGTCTGGGTGCATGCAAGTAGAACAGATAGAATCTGTGGCAAAATGGAAATTGAGGTAATTTTGTCCACAAATCCTCTTGGCACAGACGTTCTTTTGATTTGCCTTCTTTTATGAGCTTATTTAGCCATTTTCTCAATTTATATGTAGATGTAAAAAAACACCCAAAAACAACAAATGGTTTACCTGCTAAAAAATTGGCAGAGCATTAAAGCAATAAAGATGCCCCATGAGGAGGTTGCCACATGGGCTCAGTGGAGAGAAAGCAGTGTACATTTCTTTGTTTTGATGGCTGTGAAACAGATATGAATGATTTTTATGAAAAAGGATTAGCAGAAACAGATAAAGAAAGAGACAGGCTTGTATAAAAGGAGAAACACTACTTCATAACAATCTCAGCAAGTGTATTTATAGACTTCATTATTAACTTTCTAATTCATTCACACAGAGGTCTTTTTGCTTATCACCACCTCACACAGAGTGGAAACATAGGGGTTTAAGCCATTGCACTCTGTGATGAAGAAAAATGTTCCACAGCTGAGGTTTTGTCAAAATGTACATTTTTCCCCTCAGATGTAACCAGGTCCTCTAAATTCTATAGAATTGTACACTATGGGGTGTCTTTGCACCATAGTAAACTGTAAAGGGAAAAAAATAGGCATTTACATAGGGTCCCCATGAGCCAAGGGTCCCACAAAAATACAAATGAGATGTACTGAATATGTTGATGATAAATATCTACAGTTTTTATTAATTGAAATTTGTAACACTGGGTTGACAAATTACACACTCATAGGTATAAATTAAAGCAGGAGGTTTATTTAAAAAGGACTGATACAAAAAACAGGATTAACACCAGGCCAGATCAAAATCCAGTAGAGAAAAACACAATACATGGGAACAGGTGAAATTGTAGTCATAAACAAGCAAGGGTCAAAACCAAGAGATTTAACTAACATGTAAACAAAGCCAATAGGGGATAATCCGAAAGACAAAAAAAGAGAAACAAAGCAAGGTCAAACACAGGATAAGCAGTAAACAAGAAAATGGCTCGGTATGCACTGACAGAACAGGGGCAATACTTTTCAAAGTAACAGTGAAACAGACAGGCTTAAATAAGCAGTTCTACAGGTACTCAGTACTCAGGTGAGTTGGATCTGCTAGTTGGCTGGTGATTGGTGGACGGAGTCACCTGACAAACTGAGGAATCTTGGGAGTTGGAGTTCATAGTGAGGTGAGAGTCCGACTGAGAAACAGGAAGCCTGACAAAATTATCTCAGTATACAGGGTGATTCAAAAAGATTCATCCGATTTCAAAATGATTTGTTTCATTTGAAAATCATTACAGAACAATGCAGTAAATTGTAAATGGTTTAAGTGAGCATAAAGTTTATTGTGTCATTTTATAAGTGCTTAATATGCCCTCCTGTAGCTGTACGGACAACATCGAAGTGATAGTCAAATTCATCCCATACTCGATTAAGCATGTTGGGTGTCACTGTACTCACTCTCTTTCAATGCAGTCCAGTGTTGTGGAACCAACGACGAATGCTTTGAGCTGTTGGAGGTTCACTGCCAATGAAAATCACGTTGCACAGTTATGACGGATTCACTCTTATTGAAGTGGAGAATGCAAAATGCTTTCTGCTCAGGGGTTGCTATCTCCTCGCAGACTGAAGGGAGCCATCCTCCGGTGACAGTCAGAAACTCTATGACCCCCTCTTTCAATTGGCATGTGATTAGTTCTTAGGCACCTCACAGTGAAATCGTATGACTCTTTTTGAATCATCCTGTATATTGGCAGATGTTTTAGCTTGTGTCAAGCATATTTTTTAAAACAAGCAAAATTATCTATAAACAAAATTATTTACATTTTATATATGAATCTGCTCATTCAGCCTACAATAGTTTAACCCCACATAACTAATTAAAAAGAGAAATCAGCAAGATTTAAGACTATTTCACTTGCCAAGATATCATTATGTGCAGTGTAGATTATTGCATCACTCAGGAGCCCAGAGCCTCAACTAATGTAAAAATATGCGTCTAGTGGATGCCATTCCTGTTTTTGCCTAAAGCCCCCAAATCAGTGAATCCCCTGTGTGCAAACCACTATGTGCAATCAATGGTGCAAATAGAGGGGCTTCGAAAGAGTCATATCCTGCCCTGTTTTCAAAATTATGTGAGGTGAATTTGAGGGGTTTCAGAATGATTGTCATAAACGCTACATTATCCCACAAATGATGTGTCACTAAACTAAAATGGTGTAAATGAGGACTCCACATTCGCTGATGTTAGGCTCAGCTAGCTCCACTACCTTTACTTCTGTCAACATTACATGATAACTGTCTGTCTACACTACAAACGTCCACATTTGGAGCGCTGATTTGTTAGAAATGTTACTTTGTTCATATATCAGAACAAATTTCTGCACATTGCTGCCTTTATTCAGCTCATACCCTGATAAGTAGACACTTCACTTCATTCAGAATGGCTATGTGAAACAGCTGTCAGAGTTTTGTTAATGTTCCCAATAAAACCCCAAACACAGATAGTTGCTGTTTTGTTTCATTATAGTCAAGAATGTCTGTTCTTCCGTGCATCTGTAATGAAAGCCGTCGTGTGTAATACTTTTTCTGGAGGAGGGGTTAAGAGGGGTTGAGCAGCAAAAAGTGTTTTTTAAATAGACTTTGGCTGCTTCAACATTAATTTAAAAACAGTACTGGATCAATAACTATTCAACTACGTGCTGTAGAGTCAACATACATATGGATGTAGATCAACGTTTACGTGCTAGTGAACGTGACTGCTAAAATGTTATACATGCTAGATGTGGCTGAAGAATAAATAGTCATTATTAGTTGTCTGATCACGTCTTATTAAATACTTACCACAGCTAAAGTAACTATAATAAATGCATAATAAAAGGATAATAATTTGTATAATGTTAGCCCTCTTTCCTGTGAAACAAACCTGGGACCATATTACAGAAACTTCTTAAGTCTGAAATCTTATTTTATCTGTTTAGTCACCATGACAACTTTAGTTAGGACTGAATTTAGGACAGAAGCTATTACAGAAAGCCCAGGAGCAGTACATTTCAGAATAAAGGTTTTCCAAAGACATGAGGCTGTAATTTTAGATATTCATGCATATGATTGTTGAACAGTATTTTCATGCTTTTTTTTTGCAGTGAAGACAATTGAAGGGGACATACAATGCTGCAAGCTGGCACTGAAGTCCTACAGAAGATGTGGCTCAAGAAAAGCCTTTGAAAATGTGGAAAGAAACACGATTGTGTGCACTGCTCCAATTACGGAGCTTTACATAGCATTTTCATGGATAAAGTATTTGTGATTTAAAGACATCTGAACACGTAATGTAAATTTGTTGTTTAGGTTTGTGCTCATTTTGTTCTGTCCAACTGAAAAAATGTTGTAGAAAATGTTCAGTAATTACTGTTGTGTGCTGTGTTTAAGTAGGATGTTTTGAGCTTTGGAGTACTTTGGTATTGTTAATATGGTTGTTACAAAACAGGTTTAATTCATATTTACTACAGTCAGTTTGTAGTGCAGCCAGCTAATATGTCTGTGCATTGTAGTTTAAATCATTAGGTGACTGAACAACCTACCTATTAATCATAAATATAAAAAAAGTCTTTGTATACAGAAGGCATTATCTTTTTCTCAGTAAAAGTGCTTAATGTAATTTTGTTTCCACATTTTGATTAATTGCTGCCTTAGATGTTAACTATAACAATTTTCTTACTAGTTTACAAATGTGTGTTTATTGGGTAGCATGTCAAACAGCACCTTAGAAACTGTTAAACTCACTTAAAGTAAGGATAAAGTTTACTTAAGAAAATATATGTAACAGTGTTATTATAGTGTCATGGTACTTGAACAAAGATTCATAAAAATGTTATACTAACTATAAAATGGAACTCACTTTACTTAGGGACCAGAGAAAATATACATAACAATGTCATTACAGTGTCAGTAAATGTACAGGAATATGGAACACCTGCTGGGCATTGCTGCCAGTCGCACCTCCTCAGGTGCCCACGGGTCAGCTGCAGGGTCATCAGCCAGGAACCACCATTCATTAACGTTTCACTCCTTTAATTCGGGAACGTCTCCTGGTGGCGGAGCAGTGACAGGGACGTCTTCCTGTCACCCCCTGCAGCTGATAGGTGTTACCCTCCGCGGCTGTTGTCGGGGTTAGTTGTTCTTTCCCCAGCACTTGTCTCTCCTCCTCAGCCAGAGCCAAAAGCTCCCCCCCTCAGCCACCTCCGCTTTGGTTGCCTTCTTTAGGTTCCCTCTAGTCACTCCTGCATCCCTCAAAAGGCGTATGGTTGACAGCCCCACATAGCCTCAGTATCCAACCTCCACTGGATAGATGGTAGTCTTCCAGCCAGCCTCCCGGCACTCAGCAGCCAGTTCTGAGTACTTGGCCTTCTTGCATTCGTAGGCAGCCTCCATCCCCTCCTCTGCTGGTATTGTGAGCTCAATGAGGAGCACGGATTTTGCCTTGATGGACCATACCACTGTGTCAGGCCGGAGAGATGTAGCAGCGATCTCGACTGGGAAACAGAGCTGCCTGTCAAGGTCAACTCTCATGTTCCACTCCTGATCGGGGGAAAACAGCCTAGGTGTTTCTCTTGGCCTGATGTTTTTCCTCCCCCCGCCTTCCGTAACGAAGCTGATGTGGTTGTGGTTCCTTGCTGGTGGTAGCCCTTTGCTGCCCTGTCGATGCCCCTCTAGCACCTCGGCTAGCTTTCTCAGGACCTGGTTGTGGCGCCATCTGTAGCATCCCTGGGAGAGCGCGATCTTACAGCCTGCCAAGATGTGCTGGAGGCTTGCATTAGGGGTATTGCAAAGTGTGTAGCATTCCTCCCTCCCGAACCACTGGTGAAGGTTCCGAGGACAGGGGAGCGTGTCGTAGGTTGAGCGGATGAGGAAGCTGAGCCTTGCCTGCGGGATCTTCCACAGGTCTGACCAGGTGATGTTTCGGTTGGCAACTCCCTCCCAGGTTGTCCAGCTTCCCTGTCGGCCCTGCGACACGGCCTTGATCTTGTAGCACTCTTCCTCCATTCTAGTCACCTCCGCCACCACCATCTCCTTCCTCTCTTTGCGGTTGGCCTTGGACCAGAACCGTGGCGCTTCTCCCCACCCTAGCCCTGCTCTTCCTGCCTGAATTTCTTGATGTTGCAGGTGACTAGCAGTGACCCTGGTTTGATATTCCAAAGTTGAATCAATGGCCAATACAACAAATTATAGCAACATCAGAGATTCAATTTTCATTCAGTTGTGTTGCCCAACATCGAATCAACATTATTTCAATCAAGGTTTGCTATCTACTTATACTACTTGTAACAAAAATTGGCCTTTAGTCCATGAGAAAGTGGAAGAAACTGATGTGTGTTCCACCAAGTTTTTAAGAGTTTTAAAAACATCAAAGAAAGTGTAAATAGATCTGCAAAGATATTTTCCCTCAGCTGCTGACTCACCAATAACCCTTTTCCTGTCCTCTGTGTGACATAATAAGCAAAAAGGCCGCCACGTGAATAAGATGAATGGGTGCTGTGTCATCTGCCATAAGTGCAGTTCATTCTCTTGCCTCATTACATGTATAGAAAAGTGCTTTTGGCATTGCACATATGAGTTAGTGTGCAGTCGTGCGTCTTCGTGAGAGAGGGTGGGTGTCTGCTCCTAGCTGCCTTCCTAGAAAAGAAAACACTTGGAAAGGATTGATGCATGAATAAGCAAGGAGGTGAATTCATATCCCAGTGTGGAGGAAGAATATGTAAGAGTCTCCATTCTCCTTTTTCTGTGACCTTGCTGCAAGCTTTAGACACTTTACCATAGTTCCCACTACCAATATGCCATTTATGAAGTGGTTAGTTCTGTCCAAACATGAATGTTAATTAATGTTGTTGAGTGTGAATGTTTGTGTAAATGTTGTAGGTGTAAGACGGTAGAAAAGTTATAGCATCAAAGTTAACTTCATTGAATCAATGTTTAAATGTATTGTTGATTTTTAATCACTTTTGCACCCTGAATTAATATTGAAATAACATTGAAAGTTTAGCAAAAATTCAACAGAACATCAATACTACCTTGATAATGTTTAAACCCCCTAGAAAATCAAAGCCATTCTGCCCTATCCACAGAACATAAAAAACCAACTGACTTAAAATGAACAACAAAACTGATTTGAAAAGATTTGTTGAACAAGTTAACAAGAAAATGCTTTAAAATTAACAGTGCTAGTTTTGCCGGTTAGCATAGCTAACATGAGCAGTTATGACCTTTGAAATTTTACCACCATGACATAAGAAAAAATCAGGAAACGCTTTAAAACATCAAACTTTTTAAAATGATGTTAGAAATGAATATTTTTTCCCCATCTCTTCCAGAGACAGCAGCCAGCCGTGAACAGGACTCAGGCGATCACATGATCATGTGTCAGTCAGATCTTGCACTCGAGTCATCAGACCAAAGTACATTTTTTCAGTCTTCAACTGTCCAGTTTTGGTGAGCCTGTGTCCACTGCAGCCTTTCTGCTTCCAGCTTTCTGTTCTTGGCTGACAGAAGTGGAACTTGACGTGGGCTTCTGCTGTTGTAGCCCATCTGCCTCAAGGTTTGACATGTTCTGCATTCTGAGATGCTTTTCTGCTCAACATAATTCTGCGGAGTTGTTGTCCGAGTTACCATGGCCTTTCCGTCAGCTCGAACCTGTCTGGCCATTCTCCGCTGACCTCTCTCATCAACAAGTCGTTTCCTTCTGCAGAACTGCTGCTCACTGGATGTTTTTTCTTTATTGTGCCTTTCTGAGTAAACTCTTCAGACCATGATGCATGCAAATCCCAAGAGGTCGGCAGTTATAGAAGTACTCAAACCAGCCCATCTGGCACAATCATGCCACGGTCAAAATTGCTGAGATCACAAGTTTTCCCCCCATTCTCAAGGTTGATGTAAGCATTACCTGAAGCTGCTGGCCCGTATCTGCATGATTTTATGAACTGCACTGCTGACACATGATTGGCTGATTAGATAATTTCATGAATGAGTAGATGTACAAGTGCTTGGTGAGTGTACATTCAACATCAGTACTGCCAGCAACACTAGCTGGCTATTTTCATCTCACAGTCAACTACAAATGAATGTGCAACTTTTAACGTCATTATGACCAACACTTTCATTCATAGTTTAACATTGAGCCAACACAATGTCGACACTAAAATTTCAATCTTCACTAAAATGATGATTCTGATGGAAAACAAATAGTGGATCAATGTCACTGCTATCTGGGAGGTGTAAGTTTATTTTGTTTTTATTTCATATAAATGTGCATCAGGTTAAATATTCCATAAGCACATATATTAACATGTGTTTTCTAAAGCTGTGTTAAAAGGAGTTAAAATCAAATAGGAGATCAGTAATAATAAACAGTGTAAAGCATTTCCAGCATAACTTGTTAATCAGGGTCTTTTATTTTCCTTTTATGTGTTTTTTTTAAATCTAAATAAATGTTTTAATGCACAAACCATCTGAATATTAGTATCGCCCACCCATCATGTAACAGCCTGTTTACACCTTGCATTAACTTGTTTCATGTCCAGATAGTGTCTGGATAAGCTTTGGCCAGATAACCATTTACACTTTGCACTAATATGCATCAACATGACCAGATGAGATCCGGCTGTACTTTTCCTGCATCAACACATACATCATGTCTGTTTTACTTTTGTTTATTCTTTTTGCTGTTACTATGTGAGTGGATAAGCTTGGACTGGATGCTTTCATCAGCCTGGAGTGCATGAAGGCTCTTGGTTTGGGACTAACTTCAGCCTCGCTTATCTTCCATCTTTCATTTCATTGTTTATTCTCTCATATGCTAATCAATGTTCGGCAGATGCATTTCTGCTCACATAATTGTGTATGGATAACAAAAACCCATCTCGTTTACTTTTTTGTTAAATGCGATCAAGATCCGTCTCTGACCACCTCCAAATGTGGTTTGAGGGATCCGATCGTAATCCACTCACAATGCGTCTTGGGGGTGTTCAAACCTGGCTTTTCATGCGGTTAAGTGAAATCCAAACACAATCCAATCACTGAAAGCGAAAGCACATATTAATGCAAGGCGCTAACAGGCCCAAAAACGTTATTCATGTTATTCACCTTTCTACCATACGTTGTAGAGTGGTAGCCAGGGCTCACAGTCCAGTGCTTCACATGGATATGATTGGGTAACATCAGCGTAACTAATTCAAATTCATAGAATCCCAATTATCTGGTACTTGAGCAGGGCTGGAATGTGTATAAGATACAGAGATGGTGTTTGAGTTTATTTCCCTGATGGCTATCCAAGTCCAATAAGTGACTGCCAATACTGAGACTGACCTAATGTTTGTTCATATATAATATAGTCAGCCTGTGCACACTTCAAGCACATTGAAGTAGATAAAACTGATCCAGTTTAGGTTCTAAATGTTAGGCTGTATATTGCTTCAATAAAATCCCTTAAAGGGGCATTTTGCATCTGTGGTAGACATCTCTACGTGCGTCCTGCAGTGGTGCCGCAGTAGTCTATAGAGTGAGATTTGCAGGATTGAAGACTAAGATGATGTATCTTGAAAATAGAGAAATGTTTGAAAAACCTACTTTGGAGTGGATTTTTAAGGGTCAGTTGTTTTTCTTTAGCTGGTCAATGCGTAAGGAAAGGTACAAGCAATTCAAATGTACCCTCAAGGTACAAAAATGGTTTTAGTATCTAATTGCATACACTAATTACTTTTTAAAGGTACTACACTACATTCACTTTTCCAGGGGGAAAGAAGCATATTTGTACCTCTTAATAATCTAACATTTTAGAATACATGATAAACTAAAAGTCTAGAGTCAATGCAGGGTGTATTGAGTCAATACATAAAAAAACACAATTTTAATGTAATGTGGTGCAATTATATTCCTTAACAAAATGTACTGAAGGCTTACCTGTGAGGGCACCACCCCAGTGACAGTTCAGCACCTTTTTTCTTAAGGTGTGTATCAAGCCAGATGTCTTATCTTATCAACCGTACAACTGCCTTCATATCATCATTACAGTGGAATGAATGGACTACTCAAATAATAGAAATGACTCGTAAGATGAAGAGAATAACACTTAAGTTAGCATATACCAAACCTAGACTAGCAGTACTATGGTTGGCACCAAAGGGATTTGTGATGATTGTATGATGTTTTTGTGTTATGTATGCTCAGTATTGTAGTAAAAGAACAGGCATGAAAATGAGGCTGAGGGATATAATGCTTTGCTACAGAATAGTGCATAAGACAACAAATAACATTTTATACTCTAGTTTAAGGCTGGAAGGCCCCTTTTCATTTTTAATATGTTTATATTGTGTCACACTTTGAACCGATCTGTTTTTGATTAGTTTTTGTGGGCTACCATTCTGAAATGACCACATTATATGTCCTCAGTATATTTTCAAGTTTGTCAAACCTGAAAAGTAAACAAGCCACTACTGGTAAAGTAGGACTATCAGACGGGATCAGAAATCAAATTAGAATTTTTCCTTTGGTTGTCAGATATTTAAATATATTTGAATTTTAAATACACTATTTTTAAAAAAATTACAAAGGAAATAAGTAAGAAGTTAAATAACTGCAACAAAACAGCAGATTTCTAAGTCAATGTCATGTCATCGAGTCCACCAGGGGGCGCTAAGCATAAATTACCAAACAAGCCCAAAAAAGCACAGGGCGTTTAATCTATAAAATTCTGAATAGTTGTTTTTTGTTTGTTTATGTTCATTCGGTAGTTGCCATTTGTGATGCTAGTAACTAATTGGAACATTCTTGAAGCTGCAGCATAGGTAACTTTAAACATTTGAATGGACACTTTCTGCATTCGAATGTGCATTTTTTCTTTGAATTTGATGAATATTCGAATGCCGAATTTCATTTTGACAGCCCTGCTGCAAAGTGAAATACACACATTCAGATGTTAATTGGTTTTAATTGCATTTTATTGAAAAGCAGCTATCTTAAGCACAGTCACTTCACTGGTGTTGTAGATTGTAACTGTTGGGCTGCTTTTATAACCTGTTAACTTCTGGAAGCATGCTTCGCTGCTGCAAGTTATGAATAAGGTCTGTTTACATCACTTCAGTGACAATGCAATGAATAGAGTGCAATGGGATAAACCAGATTCAAGAAAGGATCAGAATGTGATCGCTGTTAATATAGCCCTACACTTTCAGAAAAAAAGGTACTGTGCAGGAACATTTTTGTTTATCAAGGTACAAACAATGTAAATGTACCCAACGGTGGTTTTAAGTTCTAATTTTGTACCTTCAATAAGTTTTTCCTAGTGGAAGAGTACATATTGGTACCCTTTCATAACCTAATTGTCATGCCTTTCCCCGGCTCCACTGAGAAATCTGCTCCTCACACCGTTGCAAACTCCAACTCCCTCTGGGGAGGTCACCTGACTCCAGACTCTGTACAATCCACCTATGCACGTCCAACCTCCCCTGATTACGATCACCTGTATCTCACCACATATAACCTGTCTGTTCACTCTCACTTTGCGCAGTATTGTTTCCGCCTACTGTACATTACCGAGCCATTTGTTCTCCTTGGTTTCTCGGGTTTGCTACTTTGCTTGATTTTCTCGTTTACAACCTCTGCCTGAACCCTTGGATTCTGTTTAGACTCGTTCATGTTCTGACCTTTTTGCCTGCCTTTTTGACTTGCCTGTACATACCTGTTAGCCTGTGTTTGACCTTAGCTTGTTTCTGGATACTGTCTCTGGTATGTCCCTTTATTAAACGTTTTAACCAGCAGCCATCAGACTTGCGTCTGATCCATCCAGACACCTCACACTAATGTTTTAAAACTGAAAGATAAACTAAAAGGCTTGACACAAGACAGTGTGGGTGGAGTCAATACAATGTATATTATATATGTACTTTAAATGTACTTATATAATGTACATACATGTGTATATATATATATATATATATATATATATATATATGTACATTATATAGGTACATTGAGTACATTATATACCTTGATTGACTCTGATACTGATACCTTACCTTGGATTGGGATGCCATCATAGAGTAGAATTGCTCATTTGCAGCATTCAGTGTCTTACTGACACCAAATTATTCATCAGCATCGTAACTTTTTGAAGCTTTTTCTTCACTCTTCCAACATGCCTTACTTCTAGAAATTTGCCTAGGTTGTTTCTCTCAGGAGAAAATTTACAATGGAGCCTATTATTATGTGTCATGTAACTGCAGATCGTGCTTAGTCGGCTTGTTGAATGAATGCCTTTCAAGAAAGACCCTTTCACTTGTAGTCTCATAATATGATCTTTACTGTCATGATGAAAATTTCACTGCATTTTGAGCTGCTGAGACTGCATCCTCTCAAGAAATGGTTTTCGTTACCTTATTAATCAAACAGCTTAGCAGTAAGAGAAAAAAAATCAAGGTCATGACAAACAGTAGGATATAAATATGCTATATCTCAAGGGATCACAACACCGACTTAATTTCCCTCTCTCTCTCTCTCCTACACTTGTAAAGCAGCCCTTTCTCTGGGGCCTGGAGGCTGCTGTAAGGCCTGGAGATGCAGCAGCCCACCACTGGGCCTACTGCCCACTTGCCCACTTCCTCCAGCCTACTGAACCCTCATCCCTCAGCCCAGAGGATGCTGTGACTCAGTAAAAACTTCTAAGTTCCCTGAAGCAAGATGATTAATAAAGCCTCCACACTTCGTGTTCAACAGCTCCTCTAATCAGTGCAGTAATTGGTAGCGAGGGTCCTAATAGATCCTAATAGAAATAGAGAAGTGGGTGATGGAAAACCTGTAGAATTTGGTAAAAAACCATGAGCTTTCCCTCACCCTGAACTCTTTGCATACATTATTTATATAAAACCAGTTTCCCTTTTTTCGTTTACTATCATTGTTTTTAACGATAGAACTGCCAGTGTTTTTATTGTGTTGTCTCATATAGATGCAGCAGATAAAGCATTTTAATGCCAAACACCTGCATGTCCCACAATGCTGCAGTATTTACAGCTCACATGCAGACTTTACAAAATGTACACTGTTCCCTAGCCTTGACGTCTCAGTGCAATCAAATTAAACACTGAATTCAGCTAAAGCATGAGATTTGACAACTGCACAGGCCAAAAGCATTCAGTCAAAAGAGCATTTGTGAGGTCAGGCACTGATGTTGGCTGAGAAGGCCTGGCTCACAATTGACATTCCAGTTCATTGCCTGAAAAGGAAAGGTCCTTCCTCAAACTGCTTCCACAAAGTTAAAAGCTTATAATTGTCTAAAATATCTTTGTATGTTGTAGCATTAACATTACCATTCACTGGAATTAAAGGGCCCAAACCCTGAAAAACAACCCCAGACTATTATCCCTCCTCCACCAAACTTTACTGTTGGAACTCCTGTTACTTAACTTTTGCCATCTGCCAAACCCAGATTTGTCCATCAGAGAGTGTCCAGTTGCGGCATGCTCTACACCAGTGTTTCTCAACCCTGGTCCTGCACATTTTAGTGCTTTCCTTGCTTCAAAATGCCCACTTCAACTGAGTAAGGGCTTTTTAATGGGCTGATTATTTGGATCAGGTGTGTTGGGAGCAGGGAGAACACTAAAAAGTGCAGGGCAGTGGGCCTCCAGGACCAGGGTTGAGAAACACTACTCTACATCACTTCTAGACTTGTGTGCAGCTGCAGGGTCATGGAAACCCATTTCATGAAGCTCCCAGTGCTCAGTTCTTAAGTTGATGTTGCTTCAAGAGGCAGTTTGTAACTCTGTAGTGAGTGATGCAATAGAGGCTAGGAGATTTTTACACATTATGTGCCTCAGTACTCAGCTGCCCCTCTGTGTGACTTTGCATTGTCTATTACTTCATAGTTGAGCTGTTGTTACTCCTAGATGCTTCCATTTCACAATAATAGCACTTACAGTTGACCGGGGCAGATCCATCAGGGCAGAAATTGACTAGTGGCACAGATAGCATCCTGTAACAGTACTATATTTAAAGTTTCAGTTTTGTGCTTAGGCAAGCTCAGCGAACATTTGGACCAAAGGAAATGCGAACATAAATGGATTATTAAAATAAGGTATTTGATGTTGTGCAATCTATGTAGTTACAATCTAAATTTACTTTTTTAATCATACTTGCAGCTGTTCAATGTTCTAGACATACACACATTATGTGCTCACATGGAAAAGTGTGTTATGACAATTTGTCACAATAATATCATATTTCCCCCTCCTAATTAGCAGAGGTGTAGAATAGGACAAAGCAACAGAATTCAATGAGGCTTCATTTTCATGACGCAGCAGTGAAAGCTTAGTCATATCCAATAGTATCTAGTCACATTGTATTCTACCTCCAGGATGTTGCCTACACTGTTTTTCGTTTCATGTGTAGAGTACACTCAATTATAGATATAATACTACAGGGTTGTGTACCGCAGCTAAATTTCCTGTTCTCGGCAGAAAACGTGACTAGCATGATGTTGTTTATTTGCTAATCCATCTGAGAGATAAGAGCCTGAATTAAATCTATGATGATTGCCACTGTGCCTTGGTTCAGTGGCGATAATGAGTCTGTTCAGAGGGTCACTGGGTTCAGGCATGGTCATTTAAAGCACTTCCTCTGATTTCTTCAATTTGCTGCAGATGACAGTAGCGTGTATACTCTAACCACTGTGCTAACACACCGTGAACACATAGAAGCACAAATTCCAGCTCAGTCAATAGGCATTTGTGTGACTAAGTCAGTGCTTTCTCTCTACAGTGTCACTGTAAGCTTCAGCAAAACAACACCTACATCAAATGACCCTGTATTCAGATCTTCACGTTGTGGATATTCCATTTTAACGGCAGAAACTCTATATGAAAACAAAGTGTAGAAGCTGTTCAAATAAACCCATATGCTACAGTGATTTTACCACAGCTAAGGAGGTGGTATGATCGGCCCACCAACCTTTGTCATTGGTCCAACCAAAATGATTGCTCAATCTTTCGTTTAATATTAAAATCGTTAAAACCTTGTAATAACAGGATGTAATAAATAGCAGCTGAATCATTAACTAATAGTTTGTTAACGATTGTAATAAAGTAAATAATTGTTATATGGACCATTTTACCAAATTAGTTCAAACTGCGGTCCCACAGTAAAAAAATATTCAGACCATAGATATTTACAAGGATTGTTCTGATGTATTTAATGTAAGGCATTAATTTTTAAATAAAAAAAAAACAAAAACATTTACTTAGCTGCATACAAACACTTCATAAGCTTTAAATAAAGTGTATTTTTGTGTTCAGTTGTCATTGGTGTTTATTTGATTCTTTAATAATTTCTCTGTCAACTTTTGTCAAATGGATTGTATGCATATTTTACATTCAAGTGCAATAAGTAGTATTAATTCTTAATGTTTAAAAAAGTAAATGTTAACCATTCAATGCTGATTAACTAATAATTAAGTAAAAGTTAATGTATTACAAAGTAGCAAGATAATAAATAAGAACTTAATTACAGTGTTGTGAAAAAGTATTTGACCCCACCCTATTTCTTCTATTTTTGCTTATTTTTCATATTTTCAGTTTCAGATCATCTGACTAATTTTAACATAAGATAAAGACAACACAGAGTAAAGAGTAAACATAAAATGTATCTTTTAAATGATAATTTCATTTATTGTAGATAAAAATGTACCTATATCACCAGTGTGAAAAAGTGATTGTCCCCCTTAACCTAATAACAGGTTGTGCCACCCTTGGCTGTAACAACTGCAATCAAACATTTGTGATAACTTGCGATGAGTCTTTTACATCACTGTGGAGGAATTTTGGACCACACTTTTTTGCAGAATTGTTTTAATTTGGCTACATTGGAGGTTTTAGAGCATGAACTGTCCATTTAAGGTCTTCAAACAGCATCTCAATGAGATTCAAGTCAAGACTTTGACTAGACCACTCCAAATCTTAATTTCATTTCTTTTGAGCCATTAAGAGGTGGACTTGCTTGTGTGATGTGGGTCATTGTTCTGCTGCATAACCCAACTGCAAAGCAGCCCCAGACCGTCACACTACCACCACCATGTTTGACTGTTGGTATAATGTTCTAATGGCAGAATGCGGTGTTAGGTTTAGCTTTTTAATGGGACCCATGTCTTCCAAAAGGTTAGATGTTTTTGGCAAATGCAAGAAAAGCCTTTGTGTTCTTTTTGAGAGCAGTGGTTTGCACCTTGCAGCTCTCCTATTTTTTCTCAGTGTCTTTCTTATTGTGGAATCATGTACATTGACCTTAACTGAAGCAAGTGATGCCTACAGTTCTTTAGATGTTCATCTGGTATCTGTATTTGAATCTTTTTAGAATGTGTAGTCATGTGTTGCATTTTGAGACCTTCTAGCCTGCTTCACCTTGCCGGACACATTCTATTTAAGTGATGTTTGGATTCAACAGGTCTGGCAGTGATCATGCCCATTGTCAAAAGGTGGTGCTGTTTACATTGTCTGAACAAGGTGGTCACAACGTTGTCACAACCTCATAATTAAGTAATGTTGCTGTGTGTTGTTATGACTTCTTGCTGGCAACTTAGGAAAATTCCATTGAGTTCCATGCACAACATAATGGAACTTCTGAGGATTCTATGAGGTTGTGACAACGTACTGACAATGTTACCACTACGTTGTCACAATGTTGTCAGATAATGCTGTCACAACTTTCTGAGGAATTACATTTCAACATTGTGACAACGCTGTGAGCACCAAAAACAATAGGCTGTCACAACGTAACTGTGTTTGCTGGTCACTCTCCAGTCCATACATTCCATATATAGATGCACAGGTATAGAATTCACTGTTTTTGTGACGTCAAGAACTCCAAACTGTTTATATATATATCAGTTTACAACAGTTTAGCCCTGTCATTTCATGCTGAAATAATGTAAGCAGTGTTTCAGCCCTACTGCTTTTTGATAGAGGCACAATACAACCAACCAATTTTATCATTATTTAAAATATTTTTAACTTTATTATTAGATTATATAGAGTTATTATTAATGATAAACGCATTAACTACTCTTCCACCAAGTGTAGTTCAAAGTAGAAAATTGTTGCCAAGCAACACAACAACAAAAGAGTATTCAGTGATTGTACTGTAGTTTGCATACAGAGTTCAATTCAATTGATATGTGAGGTCAAATGTGTAAATATCAAGTAATCGACTTTGGCTGATTTTAAAACGGACCTATCTGTTTTATATTGGGAAATAAAGACCTACTTCTACTTTTTTCTTCTCCTACTTTTACTGCTGCTCTCTGAGCCTACGCCTCCATTGAGATTTATTAACTGCATTTTGCAGCGCTTGTTCCCCAGTTCTACAGTGCTGATTCATAGACATTGTTCTTACAGCGAAGCCGTTGCGATTCTCCTTCGTTTCTGAAACCACCCACAGCTTCGCTTTTTTTTCCTTCTCTTCAGTCTCGTTCTGTTAAAGTGTTTATGCTTGACGCAATATTATGGCCCACTGCTGCCACACCAGATCCCTTAGGAACATCATCTTTTCCCTTACACACAGTCTTTCTCTGCATCCACCTAACACACACACCACTGTCTATTTTGTATTGCCTGAGAGTCACATTGTTATGAAGTAAGCTTTGATGAACCATAACATACGGCTTTTTTTATGGCTGATGGGGACTGTAATGGCACAAACTGACTTTCCAAGTGCTCCTTTGAAAATTCTTTCAATATTTAGACTAAGAAGCGTCAATCTAGTCAGGAGATAAACTATAGAATCACTTCAGCTTCCATTTTGGACTACTTCAAAAGAAATTCTGTACTTAGTGGGCTATTTCTCCAGAACTTATACTAACACAATTCTAGTCTAGCAAGCCAGATTTTTCCTTAACATCAGTGAGTCTGGAGCACTTTGTCGCTTACCTTGCCAAAGAACTGCCTACTTTGACAGAAACTCAAAGCTGACCAACAAAAGACTGAAAATACTCTTGAAAAAGTGATTGATGGAAGTCTTCATAAGGCAGAGCCTGTGCATTTATTCACTATGTTCTGTTTCTATGCTGTTCTCTTCTGTAGCTCATTTACTCATCCTTCCCAGCCTTCAATTTGCAAGGGAGTGTCATCTCTCCAATCTGTTTCTGTGAATTAGGCTACCAGTGCCTAAAAACAGCGATTTCATTCTTTGTAAGTAGCTGTGCTCAAAACTATATTAATTTTTAAACCTGGCACACATTCTGAGGAATATCTTGAAGGGTTTATTTTTCTCCTGTATATTTTTTTTTTTCAAAATCATAGCCTATAAATGATGAAAGCACCCCTCACCCCAAAGATATTCACATACATTTTTAATCCTTTTTTTTTTTACCATGTGTGGAAATTTACAACTACTATCTTCTTACCAGCGTATTCATTAAGGGATATTAAAAGTTGCATAGCTGTCAATTTCCTCCAATAAAGCTAAGTAGAAAATTTTATTTGGTTCCCTTCACCTTATTGTTCCACCTTAGAAACATTGCGGATCTTTAAAAAAAAATCTCTCTCCATGACCTGGAGAAAATCATTCATTTCTTATTGTACTGTATTATGCTGCAGCCTGTTTGCTTACCGGCACCAAGAAAAGACTATATTACACCAGTCTTTGCTTCTCTACTTTGGCAGCCATTTTATAATAAGATTCAATTTAAAGTACTTTTTGGGGTGTTTTTAAAGCACTTAATGCTCGCAGTATGCAATTGAAACTTAGGGGTAACCATGCCTTCGCAGTCTGTGCCCCAACAATTTACAGTCTATCATAAGGCAAGCTCCTTCTATTTCTGTATTCAAGCCTGGTTTTAAAACCTGTCATTGCAAACGTGCATTTAAACGGGATCGATAGATTATGGAGTTGTCTTCATCTTAGAGTTTACATCCTCTATTTTCTTACTTTCATGTTATTAAAGTTATATTACAGCTCTTCTGTTTTTATCCTATGTACAGCTCTTTGGTCGGTGTAATTGAGGTGCATTAAATGTGCTTTATAAATAAATCTTACATATTTCTGTGCTTTCTGTCCCAACATCGCAAGTAATTTCAGAATCTCCCCAGCCTAATGGACCAAGGCTCACAGGAAATATGCCATTAAAGTTCCTCTTAATAACTTAGGAAAAATAATTACACCCTGACTGAATTTTGCTTTTAAAACCTGTCAAGCTAAATGAAAAATGGCTTTTATGTTGCGTTCATTCCAAGTCTTTGACATGGTATTTGAGTTCCGTCGCAGATAGTAGGACATGTTCGACTCTTTACACAGCGAATTTTGGGTTTTATTGACTCAAGTCTTTTGATCCTTGCAAAAAGGAAGTGGAAACAGGAATATTGCAGTATGAGAAAATATACTGGTCATTTGTGAGGTTTTAAATGAGTTTAGCCAGAAGTCATTGGCAGTTTTCAATAAGGGTTGAATGAAGAAATATGCTATGTTTTCTGTACTGCAACACCCTAGGACTGATAAAGCTTGTAAAAAGGTAGAATTTTATCAGTAACAACGAACAACTATGTTCCAACTCTCTCTCTGTGTTTCATAATCTTGATTTAAAAAACAAAAATAAACTCATTACAAAATGTGTATTAAAGAAGGTGCTATCATAGCCTTTCATTCTTTTGGCACTGTTAGCACCATAGACCTCTTTGTACCACATAGACTGTTTAGCCTAATAGCACCATGGCACCATCACCCTGTTAGCACCACAGCTCTCTAGCACCATAGCCCCATTATCACCATAGTCCTGTTAGCGCCACAGCTCTTTTAGCACCAAAGCCCCATTATCGCCATAGCCCTATTAGCGCCACAGCTGCTTTAGCTCCATTGTGCCATTATCACATTAATCCTGTTAGCCCCACAGCTCTTTTAGCACCATTGTCCCATTATCACCAAGGCTATTTGAGCACCATAGCTCCATTATTGCCATAGTCCTGTTAGTGCTGTAGCCCTGTAGGACTATGGCTGTGTTAGCAGCAAAGCTCTAGCATCATAGTCCTGTGCCTAAGGCCTGTTAACATATTAGCCTTGTTAATATCAAAGGCAAGTTAATGCCTTTTTAGAGAACAATATGTATCACTGCTGCTACTTATTTGTCTAGGTATGTTAGTGAGGAAATGGAAAATAAGATGAATGTGTGTAATGGGAATGTATGAATTAAGTGCTTGAAATATTTTGCTATTTCAGTAAAGTCACTTATTATTCTTGTGTCAGTTTGTACTAGCAAGTGTCAGGCTAGTTGAGGGCAAAGCTGTGATCTATGTGAAGTTCTCTCTGTGATCTATTTGATCGTATGTTTCCAGGCATATGTCACATTACATATGTAACATTCCTCATATTTATACAAGTACCTTTAAAGCTGCTGTTGTTACAGCTGTCCTTAAACTCCAGCTGTTCTACGTATTTGATCCACTCATAGACAATCAGGCCATATTCCACTTGGTAAAGACGTAACAGGAGTGGTGGCCTGTGAACTGTTCATGATCCTGCATTTTCAAAGAACAAAATAATGCATTTTTATACTTTTGGGTAATGGCTATATTGAATCATTAAAATAAAAACTGAGCTGCTAAAACACTAAGAAACTATAATTGTTTGTTGGAAAGGAGGGCAGTTTGATGAGTTTTGATGGATTTTTGGAGTAGCACATGCGAAATGTAATATCAATTAAGTTTGTTTTGGTGCATTTTTATCACATGACGCACTGATGTAAATCATATCTTGAATAATCATATACCACAATTTAAGGATGATTGAGTCAGCTTCCAATAAGCCACCCTAAATTATGGAAATGGTGGACATTGGTCTTCTGAAACTCTTTCTTCTACGCAAATTTGATTCTTGAGTCTTAAAAAGTGCTTTGTAATCTGTTTTAGATTCATGCAAATAAGCAAGAAACAATATTACTGTGATCACATTCCTGTGTAATGATTCTGTGTTTGCAGAGGACATTTTGCATTCTCCTGGCTCCACAGCTGAAGAAAATGAATGTCTATGCTGCAAGCAAAGTCATGCATCTGAGACAAGATTTTTGTGCTCAGACTTTTGGTGACCATAGCATATGCATGTATAACCCTGCAGGGAGACAAGAATATATTCTATAACTAACTTATTTATGCTCCACCCACAACTTAAACAGCATAGCTTTAAATCGTAGTAACTTAACAAATATCTGATAAACACTATTGTAACTGCTTAATAATGTTTTTAAAGATGTTTATGACCTAATTAATAACATTAGTAAACTAATATCAAACAATTCATAAATATTTTATAAGTGCAGTCTTATTGTAAAATGATACTGCTTAAAGTTTCACAACACTAGCCATGAAAGCATCCATTTATGGGATGAGCATGGATAGGTCAGTACATTGTTTGAGGGCATCAATAATCTGTCCTGCCCATGCCCTTGTGGCCCTGCACATGATGGGCACCAAATCCCAGGTTACCCCAGCTTATCACTTATGTCTAAAGCAGAAAAGTCTGGCTATTGGTGATCACTGCATTCTGATTCACAGGGCAGCAGCTGGGATTACCTATTTAGAAATTAATCCCCTTCTCTGCAAAATACAGTTATAGGTCCGAGACAGAACGCTTGCAGATTGAGCACAGATGACATTACAGTGATGAGGTTTTGTTCCCCCGCGGTGACTTATCATTCGGGCAAAGACCCTGCCTGGGCTTTCTCCTCGTGATTAAATCCTTCTGCACGCTGTTCCTCGCCCCATGTGACCCCTTTTAGGTATTCATGGCGTTTCTCGCAGATGGTTATTTACAGTGCATCACTGTATCATTAATGTGAGATCATAGGAAATGGAACAATGTCAGTGACTGTTTGTTTCCATATATAGGGTGGGTTCCTGAGCTTTATAGCTGCAGCACAATTCGAACCTAGTAGAAGTTCCTCAACACAGAAGGGAGCTTGTTGAGACATGATGTTTTTTTTGTTTTTTTTTTCGTATTACATTGTGAACGTATAGTGGATGGATGGCTGTTTTTGCTCTGAAGTAGAAGAAAGTGCTTCAGGTTGTTCCTCTAGTCCCTCCTTTCAAGTTACATTCTTAAAAATAAAGATAGCAAAAAGAGTTCTTTTGAGCGATGCTGTGGAAGAACCACTTTCAATTTCCTAAAGAAACTTTCAGTGGACGGCTCTTTAAAGAAGTATTTTCGTAAATTAAATGTGAGAGCAGTAGTTGTACCATAACTGCCATTTTGGATGGGCCAGACAAATTTGTGAAAGGGCAGAATTGTGAATGTCACTCCCATGAATGGGGATGTAGGCCACAAAACAACATATATATAACCACAACCAAGGCATTTGCTAAGCAGTATTCAAACACTACAGTATGAAAGAAATGCAGTAGGAGACAGCGGTGTAGTGAAAATAGTTGACACAGTCAAAAGTTGATGCATTAAGTTTAAATTCAGAGTCATACGGAAGGTTCCGCATGCACAGTGAACATACAAGTAATCCTGCATGAAAAGCTGCCTGTAGAGCAGTACAGCCAACATATTTTGTTTAGCTAGGCTGGAAAGGAAGCTATTTGATGCTGTCGGAACAAAACCCTGTGTCTCCAACATGTTAACTTTACAGGAGAAGCAAAAAACATGCTTTACTTTAAATGTAAGTCAGTGGAACCAGAATTTTTTCCAAGTCATTTTGGTTTGTTTCTTTTAGTCCATTCTTCATGGCAACACTTTCAGATTATGTCAAAAACTAAAAAATGGACAAAAACGGAGATACAAAGTTTTGTTCCGAGAGCAGCATATTACTCTATCATAAGAATCTGGCTAGCTTAGATGATAAGAGTTTCTGTAACAATAATTTGGGGAAAAAGGACAGTTTTGTTGCAAATGGAGGAGTATATTTATAGGCATAAGATTTAAAAATAAATAAATAAATAAACTGTCTCGATCATTCAAAAGTGAAGGGGGAAGTCTTTTAGCCTCTGTAGGTTAAATCAGTAGATGAGCTGATGGGTGGCATCCCTGTGTTCCCACTGCCCTTTATTTGCTCACTGGAATTTCTAGCTCTAGGTTTTTCAGGTCCTGTGTATGTATGATGTGCTATAACATTTAAAAAGAAACACAGTTTGCATTACAAAGTTTGCTTAGCTAGCTATCTCACTAAAGCTAACCTAGCCAAGGGCAAGTCCGTCCCTAGTAAATAATCCCTTTCTCATTGTCCTTTGCATGACCTCTGGTGACTCCAGGACCCTAACCATGACCTTAGGAACCTGTTTATAGGCCTGAGGTTTGATATTTTATATAAAGAGCTAAAGGGAATGTACAGTCTTGGGAACATTTGTACACTCCCAGCTAATGGTAGCGCAGAACTAAGAGTTTAATGTTAAATAAGAGGCGGTCATCATCTTCTGCACGAGGCTATGGTTATTTTCTGCTCAGTGAATGATGATGATGAGAATGATGAAAATATAGGTTTGAGAAGGTAACACTGAGAGTGGAGAAATATCTTTTCTAATTTAAGCTATCATGGTTAGCCTAGCCACTCTACTGCAGAATTTTCAGTCATGTCAGTGGCACGTTAAAAAACTATGCTTCATAGTAGCAAAATACAGCAGTATACAATAGTAAGACACTACACATTAAAACTACACTAGATGAAAATGATCTATCCTTATTATTGCCAGCTAATTAGGTACACCTACCTACACTGATTGGGCAATTAATCTAGTACACCAACTAATTGCTAACTAAAATACCTGGTGGGTTGCTACGCTAAACATTGGGACATGTGCACTAAATACTTCTAAGTTGTTGATTTTTTCAGCATCAGCTTTTAACTTTTACAGTTCTACATGTGAGAAATTGACCCTGCGTGAGTCTTGCGTCAACTTTTGACAGCAGCAACTATTTTCAGTAAACTGACTTGCTAGTTGAACTAAAACACATAATCTGAGCTCATAATGGACAAATTCAACTCTGATCTTGCTTTGTACACGAGCAATAATGACCGACATAACTTTAATATGCTGGTGATTTCTGCCCTTTAGGCCTTCGCTGTTAATGTGCTTCATACAGAGTTACTGTAGTTGTTCTGTTTATTTAATGCTGTGTAATGGGGTTCTCTGTTGCTTTCAAGCTTAAAACAAGCCATGTTCACATGCCTCTACCTAACCTTCCACTCAGAGTCCTTGATAAACTTCTTTTACTAGCTATGATGAGAGATGCATAGGTTTCGCACAGAAAACTGTAGCAGGGTTTTGTTTGAGAGTCTGCTGGTGGTGACACATTGCAAATGTCAGTTATTTTAGCAAATTTGAGCGGGCATATGTTGGGAGCCAATGATAAAAGTGGGTCGCAATCATAGCGCAGCCACTGTAAGAGAGTTTGAAGAATCATTTTAACATCTTAAAGTTTAACACCAATTAATTTTACCAAGACCTATAAATCTAAAGCCAGGAATCATTTAGAAACCTTTATATTTATAAATGTACAGGCTTCATAGTGGCAATGCAATTTGACCTACTAGATGTTTAGCAATACTCTAGGGTTTTAATCATTCAGCCAATAGTTAGTTTGTTTAGAACCTTTTTGACACAATTTAAAAGTTCTATACCAATTAATTTTCCTAGAACTATAAATCTAGGCCAAGAAAATTTTAGAAACCTTTATATTTATGAGTGTACTGGCTTCATAGTGGCAATGCAATTTGGCTTAGATGTTTCTCAGCACTGAAGGGATTTAATCATTCAGTCAATAATCAGTTTGTTGAGACGTGGCATTTTATGGGCAAACAATTTATTACAGCGTGAATGAACAGAGAAGGGATGGTTGGTTTAACTTTGAAGTAGCAAAGGTGCTTCAGGTTGTTCCTCTAAATTACACCACTATGTGAAAAGCTGCATGTTATAATGCCACAAAGTTTCTGAATTATTGCAGCTGTGTCTTCCCCTGGGTGACTTAACCATTGCTTTTGTGTCTTTGCATTCTCCCTGTTCTCCCAGCCTTCTGCTCTAATTGTACCTATTTTTCCTCTGCCGCTGATTTTCATTCTCGGGCTCCTTACTTTTCTTCAGTTATTTTACTCTCCAACTTCATGGGCCCTCCAAGCTACAATTTGTTTGACTCCAGCTCCTTTTTTAATAAAGTGGAGATCTATAACCGGGAAGCTTCGGTGGTGCCTGCTAGCCAGAGAGTCTCTGGTGATGAATAAGTGTTGGCATTCTCATTGTGGGAAATATTGCGGTGCAGAGAAACTGTGCGGTTTTCTACTGGTGAGCCTGGCATGAGGGTGATTAAGGAGGTTACAGAGAATTGGGGTGCCCAGGCAGAGTTATGAATTGAGCTCACCATTGAGCAGCCATTTTGGAGGAACCTACGAAGCTGAAAGGGTTAGCAAGCAGGGGTGATTGAGACTGTCAGTAGAAACCGCTCTGAAAGACGAGTAGCGAGCAACAGTTCCTCCATTCTTCTTGTGCTGCACAAGTGACATTTTCCACTGGGGTTTAAAACAAGAAACTTTGTAAAACTTTGTGCCTGACACATTTCCCACTCAAGAGCTTACCAGGTGATATTCCCACAGCGCTGAGCTGGAGTGTAAGGGGCTGTTCCAGAAGTTGGACTTGAAAGAGAAATGGTGCACCCTAAGTGGATAACAAAATTCATTGATCTCATAGTTCTTGGAAATAATACAGTTGGTGTCTGAGTGTACCGAAAGAAAGCACTGAAGGAAAAATGAAACTTTCTAAAAATGAAAGTTACTTACAATAGATTTTTTTGGACTCTTCAAATGTGGAGAAGAAAGAAATTTAGTCAATTACTGACCACAGGAACACTGTTGACTAGATCATTTTTTTGGGTGCTGCAAAACTATTGTACTTACATTATATGCAGAAGAAGTATTCAGACTCCCCTTCTAATTAGTAAATTCAGCTTCTTTAAGGTGCAGGCAGCCATTACTGACACAGGAGTTTTGTCCTATCCTTTATACCAGTATGCAACAAACAAGCACAGATAACAAGTTTTGTATGTCAAAATAAAATATTTTATATTTTAGATGAACTTTAGTTGTTAAATAGTGAGTTGTTAAAAGTAATCCAAAAATAGGTTTACTTTATTTTAGGGGGGGGAGTGTGTGTGTGTGTGTGTGTGTGTGTGTGTGTATTAAAAGATTCATCAGATTTCAAAATGATTAATTTCACCTGTAAATCATTACAGAACAATGCAGTAAATTGTAAATGGTTTAAGTGAGCATAAAGTTTATTATGAATTTTACAAGTGCTCAATATGAACCTCCAGCTGTACAGACAACATCAACACCATAGTCAAATTCATCCCATACTCAATTGAGCATGTCGGGTGTCACGGCTCTTTCAGTGTGATTTCAGAGATCATCCAGTGTTGTGGAACCAACATCGAATGCTCTGAGCTGTTGGAGGTTCACTGCAGACGAAATCCCGTAGCACAGTTATGACAGAGTCACTCTTATTGAAGTGGAGAACGCAAAACGCTTTCTGCTCAGGGGTCACCATCTCCTCACAGACTGAAAGGAGCCATCTTCTGGTGACTTGGTAGTTTTAAAGCTAAGAATTTGTAATGATCCATAATGTAAATGTATTATGGATCATTACAAATACTTTGCTTTAAATATCTAAAATATCTTTTATTAATAAATCAAATGGAAGTGATGTGGCAAGTGAACTAAAAGGCTGTCATTCAGAGACGCTGCTGCCACTCATCTGCGATAAAATGCGCTGTTACCCTGAAATAAGATCCAGTGGTAATGGGTGTCCACGCAGCACGCTACAGCCGTCCTTCCCGTTTTCTTTAGTGATTTTATAACTTTCTCTAAAAAGTTGCGAAAATGAACTCATTTTTCTTTCGAATTTTCCCGTTCCACCTTAAATGGTACAGCACTTACATTCGGAGCCTAAAGCAGAATTTAAGGTTGAACGGGAAAATTAGAACGAGAAACTGGCGAATGAGAAGCTACTTCAGCCTCGTAAAATAGCTGAATGTTGCGAGACATTTTACAAGAAACTCTTCTAGTTTTGAAGAAAAGTTTTCTGGCAGAGATGGGAGGAAAACGGCTATAGCGAAAGCTTAAAGCAGAGCGAAGTAAATCTGCTCTCTCGTTTATATTTTTAGCCCATACTAAGACATTAACACATACTGAGACATACTGGACATTAAATGTTGCGGCTCCCAAGGTGGTTTGACTTTGTTGAAAGGCAAAATGGCTCTTCTGAACATTTGTGTTGTGACTCCTGACCTAACCTGGCTTTTAATGCAGAGGGAGCTGGTTGGATTTCTCACTCATCCTGTTGTGTTTTTGTTATGAGACTATCCGGGCGCTGCACTTACCCACTTCCAGTTCTGCCTTTTGTGTTCCGTCAACATTACGTTATAAATTAAATATTTAGAAAATCGATTTTTGACATTTATGAATCGATTCAGAATCGTTCACGTCCGCATCGCAATGCATCTAAGAATTGAGTTTTTTTCCCGCACCCCTAATATATATATATATATATATATATATAGGAGTTCTACAATTACAGACCGTAGTCCATCTTTTTCTCTGCATACCTTGTTATCCCCTTTTACCCTGTTCTTCAGTGGTCAGGACCCCCACAGGACTTCTTTGGATTGCAGGTTATCATCATGCTGTAGTGGCACAAACATGGTGGTGGCATGTTATTGTGTGTTGCGCTGATACGAATGGATCAGACACAGCAGTGCTGCTGGAGTTTTCAAACAATGTCCACTTATTGTCCACTCTATTCCTACCTTGTTGGTCCTCCTTGAAGACATAAAGACAGAGACAGTAGCTCATCTGCTGTTGCACAGTTTGTGCTAGTCATCCTCTAGTCTTTCATCTTTTCATCAGTGGTCACAGGATGCTGCCCACAGGATGCTGCTGGCTGGATATTCTTGATTGGTGGACTAATCTCAATCCAGCAGAGGCACTAAAGTGTTTAAAAACTCCAGCAGCACTGCTGTGTCTGATCTACCAGCAATGTTCCAAAAGCTACTATAAAGCCTTCCCAGAAGAGTAAAGGCTGTTACTGTAGTAAGGGGGGTGGGCAAACTCCCTTTTTCTGTTCCGAAGAAACATTGCATGAGCAGGTGTCTACAAGCTTTTGAAAATGCAGGGCTAATGGTCTAAATGGCTTATATTTTCAAGGAAATCTTTCAATGAAAAAATCTGTATTCAAAATCCTGTGCAGATCAGGACTGGGCCTAATCCCTCGGTGGGAAACCGACCAATAGTGTGTTCGTCTGATGTGTGTTTGCCTTTAGGTCCACCTCGCAGAGATCAATTAGCCTCAGTCAAGACACTGCTAGAAATATTTGCTTCTTTTGATGTGCCAGACAAGTGCTCTCTCTGGCTGACAGGCAGTCTGATGCAATAACACTTCTCCCCCTGCCTGTTTGACCATTGCCTTTTTTTATCTGCATATCATGAATTGCTACCATAGTCCACTGGTCCAAAGCAGTCCCGCATCCTAATTGCTGTTTTCTTTTTCATTTCCTGCACTCTGGGCCCACGTTGTCAAGAAGCACATTTTGCAGCTAACTCCCCACTGGAGAGAGAGGAAATGTCGAGCGAAATGAGCTTCGACAGGCCTCGCAATTATGCAATTGCTGCACAATGCCATCGAGCAATATGCCTGGATTTACATGGATTTATCTGATCAGCAGTGGCTCAGAAAAAAAGAAGAATAAAATTGCAGCTTTTGTGCACATCTCTGCGTTTTAGGATTTGAATGTTTTAATATTGGAGAATCTATTCCATCCGTTTAGAACGTCACAGCCTGGTCTCCAGTCACATTGCATGTGCTCATTCGGACGTTTTCCCTCCTTGGGCCTCAGCGGCCGTTGGTGATTTCTGCCTTTAATGCCTCCATGCAATATTAATGCAGCCTGAGTAATGGAACAGATAGGCCAAGTAGGCTGGTAGAGCTTCAGAGGTGAGTGGGGGTGGAGGAGGAGGAGGACGATATAGATGAATGTTATGTAACACCGTGCAGTCGAACAGAATGCTGTTATGCCTTGTGTGTTTGTGTGTGTATGTGTGTGAGACTGGAAGATTGTCTCAGGAGGATGTATCTGACAGTTAGATAATACAGCAAGACAACTTCATTAAAGAACTGGCAATCAGACTAGCATGAATAGCGTAGCTTATGATACATCATAGACCTCACATTCATTCCTTGTACACCCACTCAAAACATGGATGCTTGTTTATAGAACCTATCCTTTACTAGCTAAAAACAAAAGCACAAGAGAGGCTTTTTAGAGGCTGATTTTCATTGTTTTTTGTAGAAAACACCCCATTGATCTCATAGTTTTTCTAATAAGTGATGCAATTGTATGAGCAGGGACGTTACTAGACCCATTATACTGATTCATGCACCATTATAATCATGCAGGGAAAGCTAGTCTGTAAGCTATTAAGGTTTCCATTTTAACCGTGACTGCTGGATAAACTACACAATACAAATATGGTGGCTGCACAAACTTACATTTTCCACAGTGCACCGGCTTCTTTCAGTTTCCACTGTAAGACTGTAACTGTTCTCAACGCAGAGCTAGCAGTTGGTGGACACTGACAAAAGAATTAAACAGCATAGACATTCAAACATTGCTATACACTATATGGCCAAAAGTATGTGGACACCCCTCCTAATTATTGAGTTCAGATGTTTTAGCCACACACATAGCCATGCAATCTCTACAGACAAACACTGGCAGTAGAATGAGTCGTACCAAAGAGCTCAGTGACTTTAAACATGGCACTATCTTAGGATGCCACGTTTGCCACAAGTTTATTACATTTCTGCCCTGGTTGATCTACCCTGGTCAAATATAAGTGCTGTTATTGTGAAATGAAAGCAGGGGCAACAGCAGCTCAGCTACAAAGCGGCAGACCATGCAATAACATTGAGCGGAGCTGCAGTGTGTAACACATAAAAATCATCTGTCCTCTGTTGCATCACTCGCTGCACAGTTCCAAACTGCCTCTGGAAGCAACATCAGCACAAGAACTGTTCCTATGCCTAAGGTCACTATGTGCAATGCCAAATGTCAGCTGGTGTGGTGTAAAACACACCGTCACTGGACTCTGGAGATAGATACTCGCATTGGCATTGCATTGTTATGAGCGACGGGGAGAGGGCCATCATACCCACCCAGGGAGAGTGAGCCCATGTTGTCTTAGCTTACCGGCCACGGATGGCTGTGGCCTTGCCGGGGATTAAACTCATGATCACCCATCAATACAGCTGATGCTTATAAAGTTGCACCATTCAGGAGGCCAAGACTGAACATTTTTAACAGCACATTTGTATAGATGCTTCAATAAGTGGAGAAAAAAAGTGTAATTTACTCTTCGTTTGGTGAATGCTCTCACTGGCCACTTTATTGGAAACCCCTACCTCATTTTTTCCATCTCTTTATAGGTCCATCTTTGTTTTAGTTCCACTATATAGGTGTACAGTTGCAAACTGTTTCCCAGTTGTTGTCATGCACTCTCTACCCCACTTATCAATGGGCAGTTTCTGACTACCAAACCTCTGTTGACCAGATATTATTTGGGCGGTGGATCATTCTCAACACAGCAGTTACACTGATGTGGTAGCGGCATGTAAGTGTGTGTTGAACTGGTATGTGGGTATCAGGCACAGTGGTGTTGCTGCTAGGTTGAGAGTAGCCAAACACCCAAAAATATCCAGCCAGGGGCAGTTCCGTGGTCAGAAAGTGACCAGGGACACAGGATCTATAAGGTTGCACCTTTATGCGGAACTGATTTTCATCCGTCCTCCCTGCAAACAAACAAGACCTGTTTTCCTGGATAACAGTTTTATTGGCTGCACTTTTGTGGTAACAGCCAGGATTTATGGCCTGGTGCTTTCAGTGGAGGGATCGTGTAAGGTCTTGTCAATTAAACAGTCAGTTTGAGTAAAAGCTTGTGAGGAGGAGTTTATATGCAAGGGGGTGTTCGGTCCAGCTGCTGAGCTCCACAGTAAAGCAGTGCAACACCATACTGTATGTATATTATTACACACTACGATATGTCTTACAATATATTTAAAAAAATCATTGGTGAAACCCTGATGTGGTGTGATTTAAAAATCAGCCTGTGTTAAGTTGGCCTGTGAAGTTTGTTGGTTCACATTGTCTTTGTTGATCAAAAGCTCATTGTAAAATGAGTTTATTATACTAAAATAAAGTTGGCTGAGCCACGTTTGAAGCTGTTATAAAATACTCATTATATACACATATAACTTCATGTTAATTCTACATTAATGTCTCAAGTTAATTGTGCTGTTCTTGCAATCTTTCACTGTTTTGTGGCTTGGCAACTGTAGCCTACTGTTAACAAATTACATTTCTTGGCAAAAGAATTGTTTATTAAAATTATTATTGTTAATAAATTACATGATTTTTGTACAATGGTGTATTTTATCTTATTGTATTTCGAAGCCGTTTCATAAAAACAATAAGCCATCAGAGGCTTTACAGTGATTTTATCACTCCACCATTTTGCAGTGTGCTTTCACAAAGGACAAATGACTTAAGATCCACTTTTATTTGTTTCAGGAAAAAACAAAAAGATCTATGCTATATTAATGAAGGATCACCAATTTCTGATTTATTTCTCTTGAAGAAGAAATTAACATAAACATTTAAGTGTAAGATGTTTTCCAGACAGATGAAAACGCATGAGATCTCCTACACTGAGAGACTGCTGAAAGATTTCTGAGATATAGAACAATAGAATATTAAAAGTGCCATAGAATTTATTTATGATGTCTACAAAGAAGGTACTTGACTTTGGTTGAGGTGAAAAATGACCAGATGCGGTTTTACACCCCCATTTCCAGCCCTGTGATTTAGCCCTAGAATGAAATGAGCTGTTTTCCCTTTTTTGTTGCATTCATGAAGAATTTGATGAGCTGTGCTCTAGTTTGCTGGTTCACAGTGAGACGCCACAATGACTCATACAGAAGCAACATGTCAAAATACACAAAGACACACGCAGGAAAATAAAATGAACCTGTGTGTAAATAACCTAGGTTGTCATACTAAATAGTTAGCTATGCTAGTTACTTGGAGCCTATTAGTAGCTAACGTTAACTATACTAGCTACTTGCTTTCAATCTTTAAAGTTGAAGCTGTTAGCTCACTGTGAAACTTTCAATTTAGGATGATTTGGCTTCAGCAGTCAAAAAGTCACACAGCATGGCTGATACTTACAGGTAGCAGTTGGGGTTGTGATGCTAATAAAGTTGGAACTGCCCCTCTCTTCAGTCCTTTCGGTGTCAAACGAGTGAAGCTGCTCCATATTGTTCGTTTGAGAAACTGTCAGGTGTGAAACTAACAAGCAAACTAACAACTTTGAATTAAAGTTGTTCGGGATCCTGTTAAACATGTGGGAGCTGAAGTTCAGTAACATTATTTTCATCTTGTAAACACAGAATTCACATTAACTGGAATATGAATATCATGTGAATGCAGGGTGAACATGAAAATAGAGTGAGTGCAGATTCCAACTGTCATCACCTACAGAGCGACCTGTCCAGAGTAGTCTGACAAAATGCTGGCATTTCTGGCATCAGTGATGTGTTTATTACTATAGAATAGACTTTAGAAACAACGGGCCTCATTCACCAACAATTCTTAAGAAGAAATTTCCTCTTGAAAACCCGCTTACACAGTTTTTACAAAGATTCTGACATTCAGCAGTGTTTTCTTATTTGAGAACCTATGCACACACTAGAGCACAAAGGGGCAAATAATTTTGCAGTTAAAGAACACATTATAAATCTGATGTAAACTTTTTGTGGCTTTCTCAAGAACAAATAAAAAAAAAAAAAACCTAAGGAGGATATTGGCAAACTGAGCTACATAAAAAATAATAGTAAAGGTGCCATAGAATGAAAGGCAAGCAAGAACTAAGATGCAGCATTTACAAGGTTCATTGTACTTCAGTGATAAACAAATTCATAGCATTGCAGTGGCTGGAAGTAACTTTTATCAAGAGAGCCACAAATGAAACTTGACATTTAAGTGGAGGACTCAACATATAACACGCAATCAGCTGGCCTTCTGCCTAGAACTGTGGATGGTTTAAAGGGTCAAACTAGGAAAATGCATTGTCTGCGTAAGAAAATGGTGGCGTTAATCATTTATCATGTGTTATTAATGTGTTGACTTTGACACCACTAGTAAATATCATTTAGCTAAGGAGTGAGATGAGTCAGACACAAAATAGTCAACAATATTTTGACCCTATTTTGAACAAAGTGAGAAAATCCCAGGGTTCTTTCTCCAGAGCAAATGTTAAAAAATGTCAAAACAATTCCAACAGGACTTAATTATGTCTAGGAGAAGTGAATGAGATTAATAGACCTCATTTAGAACATGTATTTCCTCTTTGTTAACTCCTTGATTGTGGTAAAATCACTGTAATGCATGAGATCTTCCTTGTCTGAGATGCTTACAGTTCCCAACAAACCTTTTTGATTGTTTAGAGATCTTATTTGCCCTACTCCATGGCCTATCAGACTCCATATCTCTCCCAACCTCTGCTGTAATTTACATTACAGAGACACTGCATCACTTAGAGTGTGGTGCTGACAGCGGCGAGTGTCAGGGGGTGATATTTACTGTATCACTCCCCTACCTCTCCTTCAACTATCAGTCCATCTGACACGCTTTCATCTCTCTCACTTTCTCTTCTCCTGCCTGTGTCTTTTTATTGATTGGAAATACTCGTTAGCGCTCATCACACATCGAGTACATGAGTAATTATTGGAAAGCTGTTTTGACTCGCCGATAGATCCATTACCTGTGAGTTGATTGGAGCATGTGTTCTTTACAAGCACTGACACATGCTCTCTTTGCACGTCTGTAATGAGTTTACAGCAGTCAGAGGCAGATTGCTGTAGAGCAACACCATCAGTTCCTCTGGTGTGCAAAGCAAGGCAAGCAAGAACTGAGATACTGAGATACTGAGATGCAGCATTCATGGGATGTGGCGGCTGCTGTAAATGGAAGTTCCTATTAGATCGTTGGTTCCCGGTCGTGAACATGGAGAACCCCTGTCTTGCATGTTTCCGTTGTTTGAAAGTTGTATTCACAGCAGCCTTGCTTGCATTTTTCTTGCTAATGTGGAACAAAACTCAGGCGATGGGGTGGTCTGAGTGCAGAGGCAGTGTATAGCAAACAGTGTATAGAAAGAAGATACTACAGCCCAACGTCTTGTTTTCTATTGGCTCATGTTTCCACGATTCACACAATTGATGGGGTTAATGTTCACCTAAATGAAATCAAAGCAAAGCAGCATTTTATTTTTCACTTTATTGTCCTCTTATTACCTTTGTGTGGTTTTTGTGTACCAAAAATTGTCATTCATTTTATATTACCATTTTTTCCAACCTCTCATTGTCCCTTAGAATTAAACAGGCTTTTTTGGTACCTTGAAGACTGACCTATGCAAATGACCTCTGTTCTGATTGGCCTACCTGTATTGCATCGCATTCGAACAGCGCTCAGAGCTGAAACTCTCTGTAGAACTTCAGAGTGACTGAAGCAGGGCTATACTGCTGTAGGCTAAATAGGTGGATATATGTAAATCAGCTCGTTCTTGTGACAACATAGAAACAGGGAATTAAAATTTCTGCCTTAACAGTTCATGACGATGAGGCTCAAATCCAATTTTTATCATGTCTGATTTGAGAAAGAAATCAAACAGAAATCAGAAAAAAACCTCAGTGACTGAGCCACAGTAAATGTAGGACCGGGGTTGGAATCAGTTTAGATGTCAGCCAAGACTAGCATCTTCCTGTGTAATGTTGTACATGAGATTTTGAAGAGAGTGAGTGTGGAGTGTGGAGTGTGGAGCTAAAGCTTCCTGCAGCCTTGATGGCTCCTTACGCTCCTAGAACCTAGCAGCTCTGGCAGCAGTAGCCTGGTCAGGGGTACTCAACTAAACTAAAGACCAATTAGTGCAGATTAGTGTGTGACCAGTCTAATGAACTGACCTTTAGTCCCTCTTTGCCAGTACATCTGCTTGACACTTTCCCTCCTGCAGTTTCTCATTCAGATCTGTTTCAAACATAATGAGAAGATCTCGTACAGCAGCTAATAAGCTACGGTGGGACTGTAGCATGTGGCATTAATGTCTTTCCCCTGTTTCTCGCTGACTCTTGTTTCTTGGAGGGATTAAAAGTCTGCAGCTCTTGGAATCGAGCCAGCAAGAGCCAATCCCCCTTGAGCATTAATGGAGAGTCTCAGTGGGAGTGTGTCGACGCAGTGTCTTCAGGGTTTAAACAATCTGCTGCACCAAATCTGTCAATCTGACCAGAGTTAATAAGTCACATCTGGTCATTAAGTGAAATTACCAGCAGCTGAGAAGGTGAACCAAGAAATATTAATCTTAGTATTTGTTAATATAGCAGAGCAAATCAGCTATGTTTCTTAAATGAGAATGAGAATTACTTTCCCACATGGTCTAGTGGTCACATTGTAAAAAATTACTCTGTAAACCAGCAAATTACTGCTAGCACTCATACTGGAATTTTTGTTTACAGTAATGACATGTTGTACTGTATTTCAAAATACAGTTTTTTAAAAAGACTACATATTTCCAGCACCATACTACTGTAATCAACAATATACCCTTTTCTGAATACTATATGTATGTGAACGCTTATTATAAAATGAAAATTGCATTTTAAATGTACAACCCCAATTCCAAAAAAATTGGGATGTTTTGTAAAATGTAAATAAATGTAAAGAAAAACAGAATACAATGATTTGCAAATTTCATAGACCCATATTTTATGCACAATAGAACATAGAACACATCAGATTTTGAAAGTGAGGCATTATTACCATAAAATTACCATTTTATGAAAAACATTAACTCATTTAAAACTTGGTGGCAGCAACGCATCTCAAAAAAGTTGGGACAGGGGCAACAAAAGGCTAGAAAAGTAAGTGGTACTAATGAAAAACATTATATTCACCTACCTAATATGCTGTTGGTCCTCCATGTGCCCCCAAAACAATTCCAACCTGCAGAGGCATGGACTCTAGAAAACCTCTGAAGGTGCCCTGTGGTATCTGGCACCAAGATGTCAGAGGTCAGGTTCAAATAGTGTCAGAAGTCTTGGGGGCATAACTATTACTACGTAGGAGTCTTTGAACTTAAAATATATATATATATATATATATATATATATATATATATATATATATATATATATATATATATATATACTTTTAAGGCCATCATACAAATTTAAAATTGTTTTTAATGAAGGTGTACAGTTTACACTTTCTCTCAGTTAATTAACTAAAATGTATATTATTTAGTTTAAAAAATATGTAGTTGTCAGCAAGAATGTTTTGTAGGTCCTATAAAGGTAAAACCAAATTACAGTTTTGTTAGCGGGTAAAATTCTGCTCATATGTTGGTTGTTGCTCAGAAACACTTGTAGGCTAACGTAAATGTTACCACACATGTCCACAACTTTTTGCTTACTTTGCTTACAGCATGTACTTTCTGTGTCAAAGCTGCCACTCACTTAAAGTTTAAAGCATCTAAGCTTCTCAGCAGTTTGAGATGTGCTCAACCTTTAACCTTTTCCAGTTTTAAACTGGAGTGACATGGCTCAGTGCAGTTATGTTACAAACTGAGGCCGAGCGGGTTTGTAGTTCATCCGGAGGGAGGACTCTAATGTTGAGCATGATAAAAAGAAGACAGTCACTTTGTTTAAGGGAAATCATTCTGTCAGAAAATTTGCATTTTATTTCACGTTGATGAAATAAGATTGGACCCCCCAAGTTCAATTTTGTCTTTTTCATGGGTACAACAGTACAAGATATTTTCAGAAAAAAAGCAAAAACAAGATATTTTCAGAATTATCTGAATACATGTGAATGAGGCCGTAGGCTCATAATAAAAAAAAAAAAATAGATTCATTTGTGATTTCTTGAGATGCAGTATTGGTTCTTGACCTTTGGGATAATCCTGGAAAGGCTAGCGGTACTAGCGGCTGTTTCCAAATGTCATAGGGATGGCCCTGCATTCCAGAAGGAATCAGATATGGACACCATGTTGTTGTGTAACTGGCAGTATTCGAAATGCATGAATTTCAAATGGGGTTGTATTCTCATTGGACCCTTTTTAGTATTCCTCTTGTTCGCTCTCTTGTACTTCTGACACTGCAAATCGTTTCTTTTTCCTGATACACTCAGCAACACTGCACTTATATGCAAATTCAGATGCGTCAAAACATACACTACTGTTTCCATATTAATCATTTCTTACAGTTTTTCCTTATTATAATTGCTAATAAATGTTATTTCATTCAACAACAGCTTATACACTGTATGGCTAGACACTGGAAGGTATTTGTTTTACTTAATATTTCAGGTTTTTAGGGAATAGCAAAAGATATTAAATGATAAATTATAATTATCTGATCACCACTGTTATGATTATTCACCACTTTTCAAATATGAGGCATTGTGGATGTTAATTTTATCGCATCTTAATTTTCAATGTTATACAGCTTTCTCAGTCATTATAGATTCATCTACAGCTCTGTTTATCATTCTAACATTCAGATCTAATATCTAACATTGCTCCATTTTTCACAGGTAGCTACAAAGTAATTGAAACCTCTGAGTTGTAGTGTAGGTGCATCATGTCATTTTACATGTACCAGCAACAAAACTGAGTTTCTGTTTTTTAAAACAGTGATTCGAAGCTTCTGAATGTTAATGTATATGTGCACAGGTGTGAGCTATATGTTCACATTCTTTTCTGCTTCACAGTTGGAGGTGTCTGAGTTCATGCTTTTGCTATCGTTTCGGTGCATGCAGTGTACCGAGAGCTAAGAGAAAATGAGCTCGGGTGCACATTGTACTGAAGCTCATATGTTTTGTTTTATGTCTGTATTTGCTGCACTTTAATGGCTGCTACTCCACTCTCTACAATGGAGTCACATGCTGTGAGGAAATGGCGTTTGGTTTACTGGTGAGTTTCTGCTTCCTTCACTGTATGTGCGTTGTGTAGAGCAGCACAGTGCAGTCTACTGTGCACATCATCATCTGTAGGAAATGGTATTTGTTTTACTGGTGATTTTCTTCTTTCTTTACCCGCACTGGTGTGCGTGTGTGTGTGTGTGTGTGGAGCCGCACACTGCAGTCATCATCTAAGGGACCTGGTGTTTATGAGCCTACTGCGCCACAGCCTCAGTCTGCTTTATGAATGCTTCTGAAGAGACTCTTTTCTGCAGCTCCAGCTCACCTGACTCACAATCACATGTACATATTCACTTATATAGACACCTATAATACATCCAAATTCACCCAGATATGAAGATGCTCATTTTAGCTGTTCGAAATCTATTATTGTTCTATTATTAATCTATTATTGTTGCTTTTGCTGTATATCTGTGTAATTATGTAATCAATTACATAGTCACATAAATTACATTCAACTCATATTTACATACTGTGTAAGCAGGTTAGAATCTTCACTCCTGACTTCTGTTATTTTTGTTTTAAATACTAATTGTTACTAAACAATTAGTACTAAATACTAAAAGTTACATAATGAATTACATTTACATTGTGTTGTGTTTCGAGTCTTGCGCTTCCATCCAACCATCTAAGCACTGGCCCTTTCATTGGGTGATCATGGGTAAGATCCTCAGTGATGTCACAGCCATCCATAAGTGGGAGTCCAAGACAGTAAAGGAATGCATTCATGTGGGACTCCTGCAGAACCCATCACAATATCTTGTTGTGTGGGCCTAATTTTCAGTGTCATGCGTGGGAGCAGACGTTTAACCAGCACAATGTAGGTACGTAAATGTAGAGAAATTAATAAACAGTTGTAAAGCAACCAATCAAGCGAACAACATGCAAATTTCATTTTTCGAGGCTAAAGAAATGGCAGAGTCTTCACACAGTTAGACAGCCACAGCTGTGGAAAGCACTCTTAAGAAAGGCAAATACAACACAATACAGCCAAGGTAATTCTGACATGAGGCTGTCATTTTCAGTCGTGACTAGTCTGCAGATTTTCTGTGGGAATGGGATGAAATCTTGTGAGAGCAGGTGGGTACTGAACTTTTAGTCACAAGTTTACAAGACAGCAGAACTGAAGTTGCTCTCTCTGGTGGACAGGATGCCCCTCCCTCTCCCCCATCACTCAGCTGACATGATACAATTGGTAATTAGCATTCTTCTCCAAGCATGTTATGCTGTCTAATGACGTGCATTAGTGGCAGTTTGGAAAGATGTGGTGGCGCTTCACATGTCTTGGAGGAAGCATGTGTTAGCCCTGACCCTCCCAGCTTGGTGGCATCATGTGTTAGGGAGACCTAGGTAGAGAATGGAATTGGCCACAGCTTAATAGGGAAGGGCGTTGGGTAAATATCCCAAAAAAAGGTGAAAATAAAAAAAAAAAAGGTTTCTTCAATAATAAAATAAATTTCAAGCTGATACCAATACCAGTCTGATATTTATTTTTCTTTAAAACTTCTAAACTTCTCAAATTCACTATTTTTATGAAAGCACTTTCCAGAATGCATAATGATTTTGTGAATTTAGAAGAAAATACATATCTGCAACTTTCAGTTCATTTTTATTTAATATAATCATCATCCTTGTTGTTTTTAAGCTATTTTTACATATTTTAGTACTACTGTTATATTATTGTTATACTTTGGTTGGAAATAAGTCTTAAACACTCACTGGAAAATAATCTAATCAGTATATATATTTTTTTTTTTGTCTTCTTGGTATCCAGATCGATACACCCATTGGTTAGAACTTAATTGAAGGCCTGTTGTATCAGATTAACCACTAACATGATTAGAATAATCAAATAAACCAGTTATGCTTTCTTTGATTTTTGAGAGGGGAAAAAGGGACTTCTGGTATATTTTACAAAACTCATCACAGTTTCTTAAGAGTAGGTTTTGCATAAGTAATAATTTGACAGTTTTCTTTTCAAAATGATCATTAAAAGAACATATTTAAACTCTTTATCTGTTTTTTTTTTTTGCTACTTTGGTAGATTGTATGTGCTGTGGCAGAAATGTCACAGCTATCCTTTGATGCACATTTTGTTCACCATCATACCGTTTCCAAACTACCAGGATGCACTCAGTGAATTTTACATTACATCTTTTCCAAATGCACTCATCCCAAGATCAAGTTTAACATCATCCCACCAACCGAAAATAAACATGTATTTTGACACAGAAAGAAAAAAATAATTACTTATTTTCTCTACTGTTGTATGTAATATGTCTGAATGTCATTTTTCTAAAATAATTTCTAATTATCTTGAAATAAGCCTTGAAAAAGTCAGTCATTATTTTTGACCTAACGAGCATCAGAGAAGGAAAAAAATCCTACCTGTCGGAAATGGCTATTTATACAAGAAGCATGTGAACTAAATATGTGGTTATACTGCGCTAGTTAATTATGAAGTTGCATTTGGGTTCTTTTGCATGAAAGTTCTTAGTAGATAAGCTGCTACATTGGCCACCTTCACCACAGAAATTACTGGTAGACTGTTGGTTAATAGCACCTCTTTTAGCAAATATGGCCCCATGGTGTTTTGTTAATTTAAAAAGAAATGTTTATTCTGTCACTGGGTGAGAGAGGTTGAGGAGTTAGAGCACCCTTCTGGTGGGCCAAATCCAGGGCCATCTTTAGCCTTTTGGGGGACCTAAGCAGGATTTTTTTGGGGGCTCCATATCTTGTTAACTGATGTACTATAACAATTGGGGCTAACTAATAATAATAACAAGCACAAGCTCTCTTAATCATATGTATTTATAGCTAATTTGTGGATTGCTGATGATTGCATGCATGTTTGGGGTTCTAAAAGGTACAGATAACTTTCTCAGCAATCTGGATCCAGGTTTCTGTCTCACAATGCAGTATTTCTTGCTTACACAACTAACTTCATGCTTACTTCAGTCTAATCCTGGTGGCAGTGGTGAGAGTATTTCTTTATGGTTATATATATGATTTGCTTTCTGCATATCTAGGTAGTATGGTTTCTTTTTCCTTCTTTGGTGATTCCTCATGTCGTATCTAAACCTGAATCAACAGAGTAACTTAACTGCTGTTATAAAGTGTGTTAACCACATCTGTGTTTGTTTGGTTTTGTAAAGCTCAAAGGAAGTCAGAAAGCCTGTCTAAGTTGAGCCTTCTTCGTTCAGATCCGCTACTTCTTGTTATCCAACTATAAACCAAAACAAATGGTATAATGTAACACCACAAAAGTATCTCTTTATCTTTAAGTTTTTTCTCTTTGGCTTTCTTTTTCATGTTTGGCTCAAGATGCATGCATTCTTCTTTTGATACATGATTAACCAGTTGCTTTTTCTCCTCATTCATACATCTTAGACAACGTAATGGTACAGTAGTAGCCCAGCTGTTGTTAGGGGAACCCTAGGTGGACAGGGGGCTCTAAATAGCTACTTAGATTAGATAAAGCCAGTATTGGCCAAATTTGGCCTGTGGGCCTCACTTGGGCACCCCTGGTCTAACAAATATGTTCGGCAGACCTATGCACAAGAACATTCTTGCCTAAGAGCCATGTTAAAATACTTGTTAATCTTAATATCCAACATTAACAGGAAATCTACTACCATGTCTAACGCAACTTTTAAATGCTGTACACTTTTCTATGCATTCCATGAACTCTCTTCCTACCACTGACCTGGTGTTCTCATCACTATTGTGTTCTAGAACCTCACAATTTACAAATTCAGCACTGTTGTGCAAGAGCTTTATTTTAGACAATATGCTACTCAACAAAATAGTCTACAACATGTTAACAAAATAGGTTGTGCCATGGCATAGCTGCCCCCCAGTTCCATGGTCAATATGGTTGAACGTTTGATTCTTATGAAGTTTGCTTGCTTACACTCTTCCAGATTTTACTTTGTGGGTCAAACTGATTCATTCTTTTCTCTTGGCTCCTACATTCAGGCCTGCTTGTCCTAATCACCGGTAGCTAATCAGAGAAGCTGTGCAGACTCCCCACTGTACCATTGTTCTTGACTCTGGGCCCCTCAAGTACTCAACCCTTCAAGGATCATGACTTGAGTTTCCCTACTCTAGTTACTGTTCTATTGGCGTCAGTGAAGCAGTCATGACGCCATTCGCTTGTGGCACGTCTCCTGAGCTCAACGTGTGAAATGGCCTGAAGCTGTAGCGATGCGCTAGTCATAAACTCGGGGAATGACGTCTTCATTAGGAATAAATCAGCAGCGCCAGGCTTGCCAAAGCAGCGTGGAGAGTTAGAGGCATGTTCAGCCCATCACGTAGTGTTTTTTACTGCAATGATCTCCCTCTGCCGCTCACTTAGATCTCTGCTTATTAAAGGGGAACGACTCGTCAATATTAGATGGGGGAGTTAGTGCTTTCTGAGGAGTAGTGCAGGATTTTCTCTCTCTCGCACACACACAATCTTTCTTCCCCGTTTACTTAAAGAGCTTAGACGCATTTTCATGTTCATTCAAATCATTTCAGCATGTTGCTGAAAACCAAAGAAGGCACTGGGTTCATCCCCTCTTTAACTACTCTATCAGAATAAAAAACAGACCATTTGCCATTCTTTCGAGCAGAATTTTCTTAAGATCTTTCTCCCTTAAGTGCGTCCTCCTGAGAACATTTGAGTGTTTGTAATATCCTGTAAAACCTCAATGTAATCTCAGTCAAGCATTAGCAGTAGCATTGGAACGAGCAGAGCACAGTGAAGGATGAAAGTCTGATAGAGACGTCTGTTATTGTGGGCAAGCTATCGGGAACCTGGCTGTGAAGTTAATTGTCCCTGCTGTGGAGGTTAATGAATGAGAACCTTCAGCCAGAATCTGATGTTTGCTTTAAAATAACATTTCTCTGTTCTATCTTCTCATTTTTAATAGGAAATAAATACACTCAGCACCACTTTTAGAAACATTTACCCTGTGATTATTGTCTACTTTATACCAAGTTGTGAGTTTAGTAGATACACTGACCTTACCTACACTTATTTGCCATTTTATTAGAAACACCTGCTGTGTTAGGTGCATTATGTAGAGATACAGTTACTGGATGTTGTTGCGGTGCAAGTTGTCAGCCTCTTTCTAGGGGTTGCATAGAGTAGTCAACTAATTAACCCACTAGTCGGCACCTAGTGAAAGACAGTGCCTGAAATACAGTAATTAGGTTTTCTGCTAAACTTTAAGGCCAAAATACTTTGTTAGTGTGGAAATAATTAATGCGATGAAACCTATTCTACTGCAAGCTGTGTAAAACCATGCTGAATTACAGGTGTGTAAAACCACCATCTAAAATAGAAAAGAGACATTTTTGGTACGCCCTTCATTTATACACATTGCACACAGAGATATCTCATTTACTTGCTACTAGGACTGTTGAGCCTGAGACAGTTGTCTAGACCTAGAATGTTTTCTTAGGCATCTACATTAAAGGTGAAGCAAAGGAAAAAATACCAATAAAAATAACATTAGTGTATATATGCTGTTGCCTCACAGCAAGAAGGACCTGGGTTCAATTGCCCGGCCGGGCGACCAGGGTCCTTTCTGTGTGGAGTTTGCATGTTCTCTCTGTATCTGCCTGTTTCCTCCGGGTTCTCCAGTTTCCTCCCACAGTCCAAACACATGCAGTCAGGCCAGTTGTACACGCTAAATTGCCCCTAAGTGAGAATGTGTGATTGTGTGTGTGTTTGTGTGTGTATACAACAAGTACATGCCATTTATTCCATCAGTTCAGCTGGGTATGTTTTATTTGTGACTGCAGATCACAGAGAATGCTGATTTTACCAAATCAAAGTGTAATTGTATAAACATCAGGACTGGTTAGCTAGAGTTAGGCTCTCTATCAGTACTCAGGTATCGGCAGATACTTAAGGATTGGGTATTGGTTTCCAAAAAAAAAAAAAAAAGTGGAATCGGTCCATCCCTTTTCTAAACAATTACACATTCCCTCCTCTTAGTTTTCAGGCTTTAACTTGGTACATAGATTTGCTTGAATTTCACTATACTTAAACAAGTAGCCTAGATTACTTGGAGGTATTAATCTGTTTATATCTGAAGTCATTTAAATCTAAAGTAATCTGAAGTAACAGTGTTCTGTAGGATATGTATCACTGGAGTTTGTGCAGCCAGATACAGTTATCATGACTGAGCTAAATCAAACATTTGTTTACACAGTTGGTGTGTTTCATGCAAACTTTTTAGAGAATTTGACAGCCATAACTCTGATGTTTAGTCTACTGTTTTGCCAACTGACCATTGATTACTTAAAAGTGTGCCTAGCTTCTGGTTCAGTAATTCGGCCCTTTGCTCTGAAAGGCTTATGGGTGTGTAGATGTAACTGCTTGCTCCTAGCATTTAGCTTAATGTGGAATCATTTGTTTCCACTCGGACTGTTAAAATTGGTGCACGGAAGTGCAGATAGCCAGCGCCAGTTTAAAGAGACATGATTCCACAACTAGTAAAACAACTGATAAAAGACTTTTTTAATAATCTTCTACCTCATCCATCAGTGGAAAGACACCAGCACAAGACCACTGACCAGATATTTTTAGCTGATGGACACAGCAGTCCACTACAGACGTGAAATTACACACTATAGTCCATCTGTTGCCATTATACAAATAAAAAGAGGCAAGTTTGTTGGGTGATAGTCTTATGAAGAGCCCAATAAGTGTTCAGTCAGGTATTGTCATATTATGGGTCATATCCTCCAAGGATATGTATGTTCTTCTAAGGCCCTGTTTGCACTTGGCATTATCATCAACCTGATCTGATTGTGGTGATCGAATCATTGTTAAACCAAAGCACAGCGTGTTTACCCTTTTCAGATGTAGCTGCCGTATTCAGGTAATGATCGGATCTCATTTACACAATATTTAAATTAAAGCTGGTGTGGCACCAGTTCAAAAAAAGGCTTCTACTACAAAGTAGGCTTCTGCTACAGGTTATCACAAACAGGTGTGGTGGGAGATTTGTTTACTGTCCTTCACGGGCCCCCAAACACCACAACAAAACCACACATGACATGTGCTGACATTTATTTCATTCCTTGTTTATTTCTTTCATTTTGTCGACTCATATAAGCCATCGATTTAGTAAGAGTGTTCATCATTTCAGTTTAGTAAGAGAGAAAATATGAAAAGAGAGAAACAGGGCACTCACTCCCTACATGTGGGATACAAGATTTACATAGGTTTCATTATTGATCTATTGTTTCACTATTGCTCTATATCAAGCTAAGGCTCTCACAAGCCATCTAACACAATGAATTGGTTTGGTTAAGCCAGCGGGTGTGCCATATAGCAGGGTGCCCCCCTGCCGCAGCCAGTCCGAAGATACCAGCGATAACTCCAGTTAAAGAGAAATGGCAGGGGGTGGTATTTTTTCATTCGCTTTACAATTTCTTTGACAAAGATTAACTTCAAATCAACAACTATCACTTTATTTGCTCCTGTGTCAAATTTAGGGGCAGTCCTAAATGAACCAAAAAGTAATCTCTAGAAGTACATCTGCTGATGTTTCCAAGAACAGCAGACATAGATACAAATATTTTGCTGCGACTGATAGTAATAACAGTAGCAACACTGAGATGGTTCCTAACATCAAAGCGGATGCTGGAACAAACAATAACAGGTTAATCTTTGTCGAAAAAAGGAACATAATAATTCAGTAAAAGTTTGTGGTTGTAGTTTATTGTCCTTTAATTCGGCCACAAAACTAGAATTAATCTGTAAATGCAGAGTGCCATGGTGTCTGTCACTGCTTAGCTTAACCATCTGGGGTCCATGAATGAGCCCGTGTGCCAAGTTCAATGTTTTAATATATATTTCTCTATTGTTGCGATAATACAGCGCAGAAATACAGTTTAAACATTTCCTAAATCTGTAGGATCTTATCGTTGCAACACATGTCATCTGCTTCTCACTGTGTGTAATTGGTAGATTTATGTGTTCTTCTGCATTTTGTGTGCAACTGAGCAGTGGACACTCAGGAAATTACTAGGCACTTACCCATCACATCGGAAACCTTTAATTCTTCATTCATTCGACATCGGTGACACATGTAAAATGGTGTGCAAAGAGTTTATGGCCACTTAAGTTGCAGCAGTGGCTTTAGAAAATTAATTAAAATTAAATTAATTAATTGATATTAACCATGTGGGTATCATGTTTTGTGCAAGTGCTTTTAAAGGCGAATTTAAGAGGATATGCAAAAATCAAGAAAATGCCCTTAGACCCCAGAGGGATAACCAGATGATCCAGGAGACATGACAGTGTTTTTCCAGAGACTTGAAGCTGTTTTGTCTGATGTCTGAAACCTGACTCTGTGGTCTGAGAATATACACCGTACCGTAGGCGTCATTTTGTACAGGCATGATGTCTGCCCGCAGATCCGAGCACGTTTAACCAGCTCAGCTCAACAGGTTTCATCTATGGTAGGTATCATGTGGCATTGATGCAGTATATCACATCACCCAACATGTTTAAACGTTCAATTATGTTCATTGGTGCGAATACTAGTGTCTTCTTATGGTTTGCATGAAGTAAATTAATAAATGAACGACTGGTGGTAAGTGAGTTTTTACCGTTACTAGGGACTGTTACCATAGTAACTCGGTAAACCATCACCTGGCACAGGCCTAAACCTTCCAGCATTGGTGCTTCTCATGGTTCCCACCAACCCTCACTCTTTAGTGGACAATGATCAAAGGAAAGTATGACCAAGATCTGGTTAGGAAGCTGCTCACAACAATGGTTTTTTAGTTTAAGGAAGGACATTGTATCACACTGAAGGAGCTAATTAAGGACTTTGGCCTTAGGAATGTCTGTTTTCATTGTCTATCCGTATTTTTGTTTGTTTCTAAATGGATAGACTAAGGCAAGCCTTCTGACCAGCTGTTTGCTTGACATTAGGCCTCTAGCTCAAAACCCATCTTGAGAATATTGACCCGTTTGCGCTACAGCAACCCTATGAACACACATTCAGCAGAGCTTCAGATCAGATTCACCTGGCTGACTGAGCTTCATGCAGCATGGCTCAGAGATTTAGGCCACCAGGGCTTCACTCACTCAGAACGGCTCTGATCCTTGTTTTCAAGAAGTGGACAATCAATCAGGCAGTGATGTGGAGAAAGTACAGGTGGCATTGGGAACAATGACCACTGATGTCAGACTCGATGATGCCTACACAGCGGCTTTTAAAGGATTTTGTGTTGAGCTTGCTTTGACAGATCCTGCTAGTTAGGCTAGTGTGTGTGTGTGTGTGTGCATGTTTACAATGCATTGCTTTTGTTCGGAACACTCTGCCAGACTTAGTAGACTTAAACAATGTGTGATAGTAAGTGATGTGTACGTGTCTGTGTATGAGAAAGCCCTCTTCCTCTGTTTAATGATTTATGCCTGGAGGCCTAGATGACTCAGCTCAGATGTAACCTTTTTGTCATTACACATGGAAATCAGCATTTTCCAAACAAAATCATCAGTCTCTCGCTCTCTATCTATCTATCTCTCTGCATTAGTACATTTGGTTATGCAGTGATGCAGTTAGAATATAAGACTGATAAGTTCTGGATTTAGGGAGCACATCTTGGTTTCCCTTCCTAAATCAGTGTAATGGATTGTGGGGATAGTTATAATGTTTCCTAGAAGTATCTGGTATATTGACACCAACACTGTTAATTCAATACAGTCCAAAAACTGGAACACAGCAGAAGTTTAGAAGTGAGGTTTGAATTGATGAATTGATGTAAATGATCAATTTTGTCTGTTGAAGTATTTATCTGAGATGAATAAAACCACATAAATTGTTTCTTACCACAGTGATTTCTGTTTAGGTTAAACTGACAGATTTTTGCAGTGGATGGTGTTTGAACCAAACTTGACACGTAAAAACGTATGCGTCAAAATAAATATGACCAGCAAGAACAACGCTGGCAAATGTATTACAGACCACAAAGTAGTAAATATCATAAGATCAGAAAAATGAGGTGTTTTGAACTTAGCACAAGGCAATGGACAGCTCTCATTGTTTACTTTGGGTGACTTAGTTGCAACAATCAATTGCCTTGGTTATGTGCTTCAAAATAGATACATATATAGATCATTTTACTGAACTGGTTCAAAGCCAGAGTTGAAACACAGTTCAGACTTTGGGTTTTGACTTGGGCTTTGAGTGACTCTGTACCTTAATAATGTTTGTTTAGTTGAAACAAATGACTGAGCATTCCTCTTTGTCACTACCAAAACAATCATAACACCACTGAAACTTTACCAAATGTTGTGGTAGTGATTGTTTCTGTAGTGACAATTTTAGCTTATTTTGAGCATAACTTAAAAACACTCGCCAGTACAGCTTTGAACTGTTGTACACACAAAATAACCTAATATAAAGTTTACTTGCAAAGAATGTGTGTTTCAGTAGTGACAATTCTGAATGTTTTTCAGGTTTTGGGACACATTTACTTTAAAACAATAAGATTTATATGCTCACCATGTGGCCATGAGGGACAGGGATGCTGTCTCATTTCCTGCTCTAAAATGCAGGGGTGTGGCTAACATAAGGCTCTGCCTATGGACTAAAACTGTTTGTATTTCAGTAGTGAAATGAACATGGAAAAGTGACATGAAAAAGTTTTTTTTATTTAAAAATTAAACTCATTATAAATCTAAAAATACAGAAAGTATTATGTTCTCAAGTTGAAAGTTAGGGGTTAGGGTTTGGGACAGACAAAAACAAGACCAATATCCTGTAAATAATGATTTGTATATAATGTTGTATATATTTAGCTTATTACTATTTCTATTAATGCCCTATGTTTAAATAGAACATAACAGAATCCTTCTGCATACTTAATTGTTGTTAAATTGTTTCTTTTTTTTACTGTGGGACCACAGTTTGAACTAATATCTGGTTAAGGTCACTGCTCTATGTCATAGAGAAATGAAATAAATATTGGTGTGTATGCATGCAGTGTTTAGCAGCAGAGAGCAGCAAATGATATGGCTTGTGTGAAAGCATGCCAAGCATTAATGTAAAATGTATCAGACTCTTGGTTGTTACCAGAACAGCTGTTCTTACCCATGCATTTGGTGTAGTCCTAATAAGGACCCGAATTCTCCGGAGAGACTTCAGAGGTCTCTGGACTTCAGAAGTAAGCGCACCTGCAGTGTGATGAAATATGGAAAGAATTGGAACAAGATCAGAGACAAAGGCCTGAAGAATGCAGCCCTGTTCTGTGTCTGTGAATTTCCTTCCATGAGGAAAGAGCTGTAAGTCTTTTGTAGCACAGAGCCCTTTGGCTGCACTAAAACTTGGTACCTCCACAATGTCTTTAAATGCTCCTGCACTGTGTTTTTACTTGGAGATGTCCCCCAATGTCCAGGTGGATTATGGTGAAGCTGAGGTACCCTGCAAGTGCCTTATGACTTTTTCATGAATGTTCTATCTTTCTGTACCTTGTCTGCTTCCCCCCAGTGGTCCGAAAATAAGTGCACATGGGTATTTTGGTGTTTGCGACATGTGCTCATCATATCCACACAGTCTGGTCAAGACAAGAAATTCTTGTTACTTACTCTATTCTAACATTATATAAACTTAATGCTGAGATTTTAACAGCACTGCATGTATATTTACTTACTGGCCACTTTATTAGGCACACTTACCTTGTATCTACCCTTACTGTCTATTTAATTAGCTCTACTTACCACATAGGTCCACTCTGTAGTTCTGAAATTACAGACTGCAGTCCTTCTGTTTCTCTGCATACTTTGTTGTACTTATGTTCATAAATGGTCAGGATCCCCCCCTCACCCCCAAGAACTACAGTGCTTAGAAAGATCCACCACCCAAATAATAACCCATTGGTGTCCCTGTGGTGTTCCTGACCATGACCATAACTAGCATGAAGATAGTAAGATCTGGTAGTTTTGGAAAGGTTTTATGAGATTCACTGGGGAAACAGCCCTGAGACCACCCAATCAGCAGTGACTGGTTCACAGCTGTCGTTTGGCCACAGACCTAACAGCCCGCTCTGTTTATCTCTGTATGAGATGCTACACTGTCCAGAGTGACTTCTTAAGATATACAGGCATGCAGCACTCATGCCATATGCTAAAACTCTATGCTAAAACTGTGTGATTTTACAAAGAAAATAATTAGACTTAGGCATGCTTTAAAATAAATAAATAAATAAAAAATAAAAAACCTAAAGGAGAAATTTGTCATTTTTCAGCAAAATGGACCTGGCTAAAATTTTATTCCTAGCCCTACCCTGATCCTGACCATTGATAAATGGGGTAAAAGGGGTCTAACAAATTATGCAGTTAGTATACCTGATACAATGGGCAATCCGTATACTGTAGCCCAATAGCCTGGCCCTAGTCATGCCCCTGAGCATAGATTATCAGTAAGATTCTCAGGCAATATCAGTTAATGATAAAAAGTGCTTTGACCGCTAGACAAAGACAAGGTTGAGCTGAAGCCATTGTAAAAATATCATGTGGACCACTTGTCTGTCCGGATGGTGAGTACAGAATGGGGCCGACTAGGTCAGGGCTATACAGACTGGCTGCTGGTGCATGTTGCCGAGAGCAGAAGTGTTGAGCGGTTGCACCCTGCCGTGATGGGATTAACCTGCTTTCGGCTCACCCTTGTGTTCACTTGTCTTCATTCAGAGAGCAGCCGTAATCCCCAGCTCTCTCTCTCTCTCTTCTCGCCACCATCTGCCCACTAATCCAGCCATCCTCCATCACTTTCATCTGAGTTGTGACATTGCCGAGTCGTAAGTGCAGTGGGAGGTGACTACTGTCCACCTTTCGTCCAGCCCCCGGTCATTATGTATCCTCACTTGCTATTGACCCTATGGTCTGCAAATGAACATCAGTTAGAATTGTCAATACATGGATTGAAGTCTCACTACAAACACTTTCCATAAATGGTCCCTCAATGGTGAAGCATGCTACCGTCCTCTATTGCAGCCTTAACGGCCCATTCACAAACACATGATCATTGGATCCTTTTACACTCATAGGGCAAGAATCAGGCACAAGACAGACGCCTGCACTGACTAGAATCATACTGAGTGATGGGGAGAGGGGGGCCATCCTACCCAACCAAAGAGCCAAGCTGAGTGAGGTGGGGAGAAAGGTGTCTTAATCTGCTCAATATCTTAAACACAGAGAAGTAGCTTAGTTTGTCTGAGCTCATAAATCAGGCTGACTTTCTGCCATTGCAATGCAAACCCATATCAGTAAAGGAAAAAAGTTTCTAGTAGTATAAGAGGTGCAAAATCCTAGCTAACGTTGCTGAGAATGGTGCAGTTGTAAAAAAGGGTGGGGAAAGAATTAGTATATCATCAAGAGGCGTGGTTAGACATTCTTTAGCAATATCAAATCTATATCAAATCAATATTAAATCAATATCAAATCAACTCTGCTCATTAACTTTAAGAGCTGTGTGCAGTGACATTTACCTAATGGCTGGGTATCTTTCACTGCCTATGGAGAAAATATATCTATCATCACATGGAGTATGATCACTGTAACACACAGCTTCAAGAGGCTTCTTGCTTTTATAAAACTATAAAAAATACAACATGATAAAATCCACTAAGGCGTAATTGATTATTAATAATAATCACAATAAACAATTCACATCCTAAAATACTGAGCTCTTTACATATTCAGCATGTGTTGTGGTAATAGTGGATTAAATTCTCATTCTTTCGATGGCACAAAAAGCATTGATAAGCTTAACCCTTCTGCCCTTTGGTTAGGCTCAGTTTCGTTTTTCCATCAGTATTCATTATTGTGTATTCTGTAGTCATTCCATAACTTCCATTGTTTTGTAATGTTAATGTTTTGTTATCAAGTGTTGCAACTGACACTTACAAAGCTGCTTTGTGATAGTGCCCATTGTAAAAAGGACTATTCAAATTAATTTAAGTGAATTCATTTCTAAGTAATATTACTAATTATTGGCCAGGCAATGTAATGGCCAGTTGGCTATAGTTTGAAGCAACAAAATAGATTATTACATATAACCGCACAGTGGTTTTAGTAACTTTGTGCATAATACAAAATTCAGTCGCTGTGTGTGGTCATATGTGTGCATACTGAGTATTTACAACTGCTTCACACAGTTGTACGCAAACGTTCGGGTGTCCCTGGTCAAATCACATGTTTCGCTGATTTTCTAAGTAAAAATAAGCACATCCTCTACAGAGAACACACTTCTACACATCTCAGTGCACATCTACTGTTTTTTTGCTCAATTTAACATATTGGTAGAAAAAAACGTTTCTAAAATGCGACCTCTGCAAAAGTTATGGCACATTATATATTTTATATTGTTTTCTGTATATGTTAGAAATTTTGCACTAAAATTGGCATATATAAGTTCCTGTAGAGGATGTGTTAAATTTACACAACCTTTTTTCACTTTTAAAGATCAACAAAACATGTAATTTAACCAGGAGGAAACCTTTGCATATGACTTATTTGGCTCAGCTAATCAATTCTAGCACTTTCATTAAGTGTAGATCTGAGGAGTGCAAGCACAATTTTGGGTTGAAAATAAAACTGTAAGACAGATTTTAAACCCACTTGTGCCACTCTGTCCACTTTGGAGCAGACGCCATCATTTCTCACCGCCATTATACGACTGAACTGCACTTGCTCCTACGTGAAAGTAGGGCCCATATTCTTTCACATGGCCTTATGCCTTATTGTTTGACATTAAGACATGCATTGTATGAGACTGTGATTCGTAATTAACTTTAGCTTCTTCTATTGTACTGCAGGTTCCTCTCCTACCTCTTATGACTGTCTTACACTATTCCTGAAATGGAACCATAGTCATATAGCACTCACATTGAAACTGGCTCTTGTCATAGATGTGCACTTGGATTGTATTTGCCTCACTTGTAAGTCGCTTTTGATAAAAGTGTCTGTCAGATGAATAAATGCAAATGTATCCCCTTGCTCAGCTCCGACACGTTCCAGGAAGAGCAGTGCTCTACCAGTGGGAAAGGGAGAGGAAGTCCCATAACGCTCTGTCTGTCACTGGTCAGTCATGCTTAAAGTTTTATGAAGTGTAGCCTCATACGCCTCCACATTCATGCAAATGCAATGTGATGCTTAAAACGAAGCATCTCGCCCTTTCCAGAATACCTAAGCATCAAATGACAGCACCAATAAATCTGTTCCCACTTCACCATGCTCAACTTTTACCCCTAAGATTATATAGCATCAAGTTTTCAGAGTGGTGCTGGGTGCTTGCAACAGGCTTGCTCATTCTGGAGGGTTTTTCTAAGGTGGATTTTGTACGGAGGGCATAAACCCTTAGGCTATATCAGTTTTACTGATGATAAGACTTGGTCAGGGCTTTTGGATGGAGTTCTGGGTGATTGGCAACTTTTTTGAAGAATATGAGATTTCATGATTTCAGAATTCAAATTCCTAACAGACAAGGTCACAAGAAACATTACATTAGGGTTTATAAGAGGATTACTTATCGCACTTATAAGAGGAAGTCTTATAAGTGCGATAAGTACTAGGCAAAGTTCAGAAACCACGTTTCATTTATTTCCAGTCAAAATGGCAATGAAGTACAAGTTATTCAATTTTCAGGAGATATTTCTGCCATAAGATAATCCACTGAAAGCAAGTCTCCTGAAAAGAATGGACACACTAAATACTGAAAAGTGTTATATTTGTATTGCGGTTTCTGTATACTTTGTGGGGTTTTTTCTCTCCTTTCCCCCCATGAAACGTAATGAATGGCCATTTTGACTGGAAATTAAAAGACAGTCTCTGACTTTTGAACAGAACTGTAATACTTCTTATTAATTATGACAGTATTGTATTATTTTTGAAGAACTATTCACCCTATTTCTAAATGACATTTACTTGTTTTAATTTATTCTAGTGAAACTATTATTCATAGAAGCACAGATATCTACATTAATTATTCCAACAAGTAAAAAGTATCTGCATTATTTCTTGAAGCAAATGAAATCATCTGCCAAAGGACTAAGACAGTTTCACTTAATAAAGTAGTGTAATACAAGTAAAAATATTTTAGGCTTAGGCTTATTAACTTTTAATCTTAATCTTATTGTTTTAATCTTATAGTCCTCTCTTGTGACAACAGTTTTATAATATTATAACATTATTATAGAAATCTCACACACTTTAGAATACAAAGCACATAATGTCAGCAAAGATAAAATGATTTTCACTGCAACAACACCCAGGTGGAACTTCTCTGAAGAAAACCAATATATGGGGCTCCCGAGTGGCGCAACCGTCTAAGCGTTGGCCCTATCATCAGGAGATCGCGAGTTCGATCCCTGGTGATACTACAGCCATCCGTAGCCGGGAGTCCGAGAGAGCACAATTGGCCTCGCTCTCTCTGGGTGGGTAGGATGGCCAGCGCGATGCTAGTCAGCTCAGGCGTCTGTTAGCTGACGTAACAGATCTGGCGGTTGGCGCTTTCCTCCGAGCGCGTTCGGCTGTCCAATGACGTTGCGTGAGCGGCAGCTCGAAAAGAAGCGGTGGTTGGCTTCACAGGTCTCGGAGGAAGCCTGTGTTAGTCTTCACCCTCCTAGCGTTGATAGCATCGTGTGACTGAGGGAGTCCTAACTAGCGGGTGGGATTGGAGACGACTAAAATGGGGAAAAAGAAAAAAAAAATTAAAAAAACAAAAAAACCCAATATATGATTTTAGAGTTTTCCGAATTAATTCAAAACAAAGTCACACATTGTTAAATTTAGGTTTGTCACGCTTGGGTTGGTCATTTTCGACTGATGTTTGTTTCTAATATCTTATGCTTTACCATAAAGCCAAAGTTCTTTGGGTAAACGGAAGCGCACCATCCCCATCATAACCCTGTAACACTGTAACCCTGTAAAAGCAGAGCACCTTAGCCTGTGGAAGGGGACATCAGTGTAAATGTCATGGCCTTAAAATGGAAGGCGGCTCTTCTCCGAGCATGAGGAGGTAATTAAAAAGAGACTGAAATAGCCTCCAGAAGTGCTGTTGAGGATAGAGAGGTAGAAAGAATACAGGGCTAGAAAGGAGGCCTGAGGTTTCCTTTTTCAGGAGCTCTCCTGTGCAGAGGTCAGGACAATGTAGTGCACCTCCTCTGTATTATCCTTTTCTCCTCCAGACCTCAAAGCTTTTGTGAGTCTGAAAGTCCTAGTACGTTAATGACCTCTCGGCTGCTTGTTGGCAAGATGGGAAAAACCTCTTACATCAGCCGGAGCACCTCTCAGATCCATCAGACATGTCTTCATGTAACATGCTGACAGTGTGTCGATGAAAGGGCTGAATTTTCAATGAGGGCTTGTAGGGAATTTAAAACGAGAAGACCAACTGCTTTTTTTTTAATATATTTCTGTTCACTAGCGATCATGCTGTGAGTTTGAACCAGCACAAATGCAAGTGATTCCACTCAGCAGATGTCTGAAGAGATGCAGATAAATATGCCCCTTATGTGAGGTTATGCGAACAGTATTGCGCTAGCGTTGCCATTGTCAGCTCTTATGGGTTTCTTTGTCACATTTTTTGTTTCATTATGCACAAAATATTTTCAGTAGGTAACAGGTCTGGACAGCAGGAAGGCCAATTTAGCACCCAGATTCTTTTATTATGGAGCCATGCTGTTGTAATGCATGTAGAATGTGATTTGACATTGTCTTGCTAAAATAATCAAGGCCTTCCCTGAAAAAGACGTTGTTTGGATGGCAGCAAATGTTGCTCCTAATCTTGTTTATATTGTTCAGCATAATGGTGCCTTGACAAATGTGCATTTAACCCACACCATGTACACTAATGCACTCCTATACTATCATGGATGGTGGGTTTTGAACTGTACACTTATAACAAGCTCGATGGTCAGTCCTCTCTTTATCCCAGAGGACACAGTGTCCATGATTTCCAAAAAGAGTTTCAAAATGTGATTCGGCGGACCACAGGACACTTTTTCACGTCGCCTTAGTCCATCTTAAATGAGCTCTGGCCCAGAGAAGGTAGCAGTGTTTCTGGATCTTGTTTATATATGGTTTCTTCTTTGCATAGTAGAGTTTTAATTTTCATTTGTGGATGCAGTGATGAACTGTGTTCAGTTTTCAGAAGTGTTTCTCTGCCCTTGCAGTGATTTCCACTGTAGAATCATGTCTGTTTTTGATGCAGTGCTGCCTGAAGGGCCTGAAGATCACAGCCAGCCAATATTGGTTTTCAGACTTGTCCCCTGCTAACAGAGATTTTTCTCTGGATTCTCTGAATCTTTTAATGATGTTATGTACCATAGATGAAGAAATCCCCAAGGTCTTTGCTATTTTACATTTAGAAACGTTGTTCTTGTATTGTTGCACTATTTGTCTGCACAGAGTGGTGACCCCATCCTCATCTTTACTTCTGAAAGACTAGCATCTCTGAGATGCTCTTTTTATACCCAATCATGTTACTGACCTGTTGCCAATTAACCTAATTAGCTGTGACATGTTCCACAAGGTTTTTTTGTCTGTGTAAAACTTTGGCTGCATCTTTAATTTTATAAAAGGATCATACAGTGCTGCTGCTGTTCCTCCGCCCAAACATGCATTGTCTGCCGCTTTCAGTTTTAGTGATTCAGTAGCACTAGTTCTGTCCAACTTCAAAACATTATATGCTATACTGTGTATAACATTTTTTACAGCATGCCAAGTGTAGCAGAACAAGCAATTTATTGATGTTATTATTGCTTGAACCTCAAATAAGAAGTTAGAGTAACCTAAATTTACCAAAATCTCCAGACCAGAAGAAGAGAGGAAACTCACCCACACCAAGGATGCTTCAATCAAAAGGGAATTTATTGGGCTAAATATCAAACCATCTTCAAATTACTTTCGATGAGGTGACAAAAAAAAATGTAGCTGCAACTCAGATAATGGAATCCACAACCAAAATGGTATGGACACTACAGCTAAAGTCACTTTTGGGGGGCAACTCGAATCTTAGGCGTGAAAGTCAGAGACCTATACCTTTTTACTCACAGGAGTGCATACTTAAGGTGCCTACAAATTAGAAGCTGCGTCAGCTCTGTTAGACTAGAAACGCGCCTAAATGAATTGAAACATGTAGAAACCCCCTAAATATGCATTGAAAAGATGCTTCAACAAGCATCAATAAAGCTCAGACCTTTTGCTGTAACGGATTCTGACGTGGAGGCACATCAACCAATAGAAACGTGCAGGCAGAAAACATGAAAATCCAAGATGGAGGAGAGTAGCGACGCTGTGTAATTTTTTCTTGTTCTATATGACTTCTTTGCATTCGTGGCTGTTGTCTGCTTGGCTCTGTACATGGCCATTGCCAAAATTTTCCTTCGATGGCCCATATTTCTTTGTTTCTGGTCCAAATGTTTTGCTTCACACTGGATTTCTAACTTTTGTTGAGCCCCACTCCAGCTGTGTAAACGCCATCTAGAGTGACAAGATCTGCATGCTTATGCCTCTTCCGCTCCGTTCTTGCGTTGTCTAGTGTGTAGACATTGTTACTCTTTGCTGCTCGGCAGTGAGTGAAAATTAAAACAGGGCTCATGCGGCTTATATGCTACTATAACATTTTCTAAAATTGCTTATGCAATAATGAGTTTTTACCCTGCCCTCTTAACTGGAAGGCAGTATGACTTTTTTGTGGAAAGGGTCAATTGTACATGCAGCCCAGCTACCTTGAGGGCAGATTTGAATCAGTTAAATGAGACATGAACACCAAGTTAGGCCTACTACCCACCTCTGTCATGACTCGAGAGTCCAGCTACTTGAGTTTGACTGAATCCTAAATCATTAAGTCTCATAATTATAATGATAAATAATCAACAGCTCAAAGAAAATAAGAGAATTCATGTTCATGGTCTGAAAGGCATAGGACCCCCTCCCTTTCCTGGGCTTCTGGCACTGTTGTTGGTGTAGTACCTGAGGGCAGAGACCCCTGACTCAGGGCCGAGATGTGCTCTGGCTTGGGATGCTGATGGCTTTGAACCCAGTGCCCCATTACCTCCTTCGCTGCACCGCTGCACAGCTGACTGCCTCCCTCTGCTGTGAATCTATGAATAAATAACACCACCGGAGGCTTCTGACAAATGAGGGGAGATCAGACACGGTTCCCCGACCCCTTCACTTAGAGAGAGAGAGAGCGAGAGAGAGAGAGAATGTGAATACATACAGAGCTCTAAATGATGATTGGAAGCACCTCGGAGCATTATGAGACATAAGTAAAAGTCGTGATGTAATGCTGCCTGTTATGAATCACCGCTGTAATTATTGAACGTAAAGCAGAGTCAAATGACGTGTAGGCTGTGTGTAAACGTACTAATCATCACAGCCGTATTGTATATCATGTTCTCACATGTTACTACTGCATATATTCCCACAGTAGCTGGCTGTGTTTGTGTTTTACGCCCGAGCTTGCGATAAATCAGTTGTAAACGTCGTTGCACAGAGACAGGGTTATGTAGATTTGAAGCAGCATCCGTCATGATGATGAATTATTTCTCAGTGTACACAATCTATCACAGCTACTCTGCAGATTTTTGTCTGCGTTCATTGTGCAGACGGAGAGCAACTTGTAGAAATAATCTAAACATAAACTTTTCAGAGCAAGAAGAAAGAACATTATGCGTATTGTTTTTCTCTGCTGTTCAGTAATTCAGTAATGAGTGTCCCAGCTTTATTGCCAGCTTCCAATAGCGTGCAGGTAATTGAAAAGAATGTAATAGTTTCTCGCTCACATTTGTATTCGCAAAAGTGAAGCACAGCCACACTGGAGGTGGTGTTTAGTTAATATGTTCAGTCATTTTGGGAGGTATTAGTGGCTCTCGTTGTGCCCTCGCTCTGTCTCTCTCTTTTGCTCTCATTCTTTCTCCTCTCGGTCTGATTCTCATGTTGTTCTTCGCTGTCTTTCTGTCTTAGCATTTCTCTCTTTTGTGCTCTTTCTCTCTCTCTCTCTGCCCTTCTCACTCTTTTACCATATATTTTGCTCTCATTCTGTCTCTCTCTCTATCTCTGTCTCTCATTCTTTCACTCTACTTTCTGTTGTGCATTTGTTCTTTTTTCTCTTTCATTCTCTTTATTTTGCTCCGTCTCATTCTTTCTCTCTCTATTTCTTGCTCCCATTCTTTTGTTCTTTTTACCTTTCTTACTACTTCACTTTCTCTCTATTTCTGCCTCTCTATTTCTCTCTCTTTCTCTCTCCCTCTCACATTTCACCACATTATCTCTTTCTAATCTGTTTCTATCTCATTCTCTCGCTCTCATTTGTCTCTTTCATTCTTGAACTCATTCTCGTTTTTCCCTTCTCTCTTCTTCTCTCTGTCCCTGTTTCTCTCTCCTTCTCTCTTCCACTTCTCTCTCAATCTCTGTCTCGTTCGCTCACTCTCATTTCTCTCTCTCGTTTTCATTTTCTCTTTCTCTCTCACTTTCACTCTGTCTTTCATTGTCTTTAATTCTCTCTCTCACACACTCTTATTTGATCACATTCTCTTTCTTTCTTTCATTCCCTGTTCCTGTCTCATTCTCTCACTCTTATTTCTCTATCTCTTGCTTTCGTTCTTTCACTTTCTTGCTCATTCTCTTTTTTCTCACTCTTATTTCTCTCTCTTGTTTTCTTTCTCTCTCTCTTTCTCTCTCTCACTCGTTCTCGGTTTTTTCTTCTCTCTTCTTCTCTCTGTCTCTGTTTCTCTCTTTCTCTCTTCCGCTTCTATCTGAATCACTATCTCGTTCTCTCACTCTCATTTCTCTCTCTCGTTTTCATTTTCTCTTTCTCTCTCTCTCTATCTCTCTCTCTTTCTCTTTCTCTATCTCTCTCTCTCTCTCTCTCTCTCTCTCTCTCTCTATCTCTCTCTCTCTCTCTCTCTCTCTCTCTCTCTCTCTCTCTCTCCTTATACTGAATGAGTAGAAGGTGTTTGTATTGGGCTTCTTCTGTACATAAATCATAGATTTGGCTTCCAGGCATTTTCTTCTTCCTTGTCTGTTATTTCCTCCTGCATATCCCATGATCCTCTTTCTTTTCTAAAAGCCGACACTCATCATCTCTTTTCATTTTCTGTCACAACAGGGAAACAGGCAGCGAGGGAGTGAGACAAAACTCTGGGTCACGCTGAGAAAGCTGAGTCACACACAGCCATTATTGCTGCTGTTACGCGAGCGCAGACACCTTAATTAAGCCGCACGGCTTAAACCAACACATAAAACACACCACCGACGTGAAAAACAGCACTGCTATAGAGGTGTAATCGCTTGACTCGCTGATCGTACACAATTATTTATCATAGTAAAGAGACAATGCAAGGGCGTTTGGCTATGAATGAAAGATACAAGAGTACACATGGAGTCTGATTTCAAACACTGTAGTGTCTTTGTTTCCAAAAGAAGAGTTAAAGTCAGAGATGGTCATGTATCTCTGGGATGCGAGATGCAAGTTCATAACCCTACATAGTGCCATAATTTCAACTCTTATGCAGCAAGCAAGTATGAATAGTGCAACATGACTGCACATAACAATGTGCTCTTTTAAGTGGCTGGAATTTTAAATGTTTTTCAAAAGATCTGCATCTCAACTGTGATAGCAATAATCCGAACTCTTTTGACTAGCATAGGACAGATACATTATTCAAAGCCCACTAAAATGTCCGCAAACTTACTCATTTACCCAGCTATAGATCATCAAATTCAGTTGTGGAACAATGGAGATATTCTGGTTTAAATTTGTGCTTTTCCCAGGCCAAAAATTCAGTGGTCAAGAGAACATGAAACTTTATCGCAAGATGTTGTATTATTGATTTATGAAGGAAAACCATCATGCATCATTTCCATTTGACAGTGGCAGATACTGAAGCACAAGCTTCATTTCTAATAACAGCTTCAGTATATCAAGATCAATATATTTGCATTAAAAGTGCTTCTCGTTTGTGATCAGACTATATTGGTGAATCTTTATATGGGGGTGGGGGGCAGTGGAGCGGTGACAGAATGCAAAACCCATCACTGCTGGTACTGTATCTACAACTAATCTTTGAAATCATCCTAACCCACCCCTCCCCCTTTACAGTGCCCCCATCACTACATGCAGTAAATGCGCTACTTAAAGAAAAGAGACAAAACTGCTTTGAAATGATTACAGCACAGTGGTCACCAACCCTGGCCCTGGAGATCTACCTTCCTGCAGAGTGAAGTTCCAACTGCAATTGGCCACACCACTAAAGGTTAGTGCTAGGCGAAAAGATGGGCAGTATGTTACACACAGGTTGGAACTATACTCTGCATGAAGGTAGATCTCCAGGACCAGGATTGGTAGCTAGCCAGCGCAATAGCTAATCCAGCTGAAGTTTTAATGTGTCCTAGGGGAATGTGATCTGTAACTTACCAAAACTTTAGATAGCTTAGCTGCCAACAGCTAGAATACTTACTATTGAAACTTTATGGTAGGTGACAGTTTCATCTTTCCTATAAAGACCACATTTACTGCATGTGGTGCAAGTCCAAGACCATGACTAGTGGAGATTGAATCAACCCCTGAGGTGCTTGACTGTGCACAAGTTTTTAAAATGGAATAAAACGTTTTAAATATTTGAAAATACTTTTAAATAGTAGTGGGACTCAGTTTGGACCAGAAAATAAATTTGGTGAGACCGATGGCCATAAGTCCAAGACCGGACTCTACAGCACGTGTAATGACAATGCTGGATGTAAAGTTGGAAATAAAAGATTTTAATTACTAGGTGAAGGGTGATGGTCCTAATTTAATCAATTCTGTTTGTGCTTTTTCTCAGGCTGAAATGTCAAGAAATGTCAAGTCAAAAGTCAATAAATCTCAAGTCAAGCTGTGAGTCATTTAAGGCGACTCCAGTCCGGGTCACGATATGACCTATTTCCGAAAGATTCAGTAAACAAATATTATGAGCGTGTTTGGCCATGAATGAAGAAGATGGAAGCAGTCATGGAGTCGAACTGATTTCAGGCACTTCAGTGCATCCATTTCCGAAAGATTGAGTTTCTGTTAATCGAGGAGCTGAAACTTTATGATGCCTCTTAGAAGCCCTAATTTAGCCTCCAACGAGTTGACTTCAGTGTAAATTGGACAGTCTAATGGCCTCCAGGCAGAAGACAGCAGTCCATTAGTCCCTGTCCATAACAGAATTTGCCGCACTAATCAACCAATTATAACCACTAAAGCCATTTAAGATTTACTAAAGAGCATCTTAAAAGCGATACTTTTTGAAATACCAACTACTGGAGCATGATAAATGTTATGGGGAATCTCTGACTGTGCTATTAAGAATGGATGAGGTTAAAACATTTGCTCTAAGATTAGATAAGTAAGATATAAAAGTTAGAAAAACACTCCATTTGTCAAACATGTAATGTAGCCTAATAGAGTTAATATTCAACAAAACGGTCCTGAGGTCCTGGCAAGTGCCAAACAGAAGCACACTTAATATAACTAATCAACTGTTTGATAATCAACTGATTTAACACATGGAATTGGATGTGCAAACTAGCCCTTGGTAGATTGGTGAGTCCTACATTCAATACACATAGAAAATCCACATTCAGTAATTATATTGGAAATGTTTGCTGCATTGTTGCAGACTGGTTGCAATTGCAATAGAACCTCTGCTAGAAAAAGCAGGATAGACCAGCACAGCTGGTCACCAGCAAAAACAGCATATGTTGTGTTTTGGATGCTGGTATGCTGGTCAGCAGCAATGGAAGTTAATATGCTGGGCACCAACAATATTAGCACGTGTTTTTTATGCTGGTTTACTCTGAACCAACATGACCATGCTGTGTGACCAGCTAAACCAGCACCAGATCATGCTGTTTTTTCAGCATTGACTAGTGTTCTTCTGCTGCCCTGAAACACCTAACTGGATTTCTACAATGTATTATTCCACTCATTTCCATTCATTACCAACCTAACCAATTTACCTGTCCTTGCCTCCATTCATTTGTAATTATACAACCTCTGTTGTCAGTAGATTGGCCCTTAGTCTGCATTAAAGCTTCTGCTTCTCAGTTCACTCCCGCTAACTTCTCAGTTCACTCTTCCTTTTGCTAGCGTGCGCTTTGGACTTTGCATTATGCATGAGAAAGAACATTACAGCGTGGCGGCCGCAATGACCGATTCCGCTGTTGCATTGCTCATGAGGCTGCCCTTGGCTGTGAGTTTACCAATGCAGCTCCGCTCCACAGGTCAATAATTCAAGCCAGAGGGCCGCGTGCTGCAAGACAGGCTATGCGCATTACTCCTCTATTACTGCCACTTACAATTACCATTAGCCTAATGACTCTCTCCCGCTGACAAACTATCACTCACTTCCTCTGCAGTCTCACTGCAGCTTGCCCACGTGTATGCTATGGGTTGAAGGTGGACTGGCTTGCCTGTTACAATTCGCTTGATAATCTTTGAATCTGCCCTTTTTAAAGAGCAAATGGAAAGTAAATGGGTACCAAATGAGGGCAGACACTGCTGGTCCCACTGATAAGCTGTTACATTATAATGCAGAGCTCTGTCTTCTGTGTCATTCTCATATAATGATGTAATGAGCTATGTAGTGAAATTCTCTTTGAGCCGCAGGAGAGCGCAATGATGATACCCTACAGAGGTCCTGGACCAGATTCATAAAATTCACTAATAAAAGCACTATGACACACAAAATGTGTGTCACGGTTAATAAGACCTGTTCATTAAGTCAGCATGGCAGTGATTAGCACACTGGGGTCTTTTTAACACCGTGGTATTTTTACTAGTGTCACAGACAAGAGCCGGTCAAAATGGGCACCGAAATTAGGTCATGCATATTGAAGACCCATGCCAAGCGAGGCTCTGTTTGGCTGCCAAAGTGTCAAAATTCTCAAACAGAGCTATAAATTTTAAGTAAAGAAGTGCTGGCAAATAGTATTAAATTATTTGGTAAAAATGCTTTTAACTTTTAATCAAGAAAGTTTCAAAGAAAGTTTCTTTATCAGAAAATGTTGTTAAAAATGACTTAAAACATGTAATTCTAACATCTTAAAATTCCTTGTAGGAATAAAATTTTGACATATGCTCACCACGTGGTATTGGGTGCTTACTTGATAGTGTCGGGTCATCACCACATAGTATCTGGTGCTCATCACATAGTATCTGGTGCTCATTTGATAGTATTAGGTGCTCACCTGATAGTATCGGGTGCTCACCACATAGTATTGGGTGCTCAGTTGATAGTATTAGGTGCTCACCAGATTTTTACCAAAAAAAATAAATAAATACACTACGTCCCTTTTACCAACAATAAAAAAATACACCACATCCCTTTAGGGGCTCCATAGATTTTTGTATCTCAAAAAAAAAGAATGTCTAAAATTTGCACACAGGAATTTAGACAATTTAGAACTCTTTTGGAACAAGTACTCTGGTCAAATAAAACAAGAAATCTTTGCCAATAATTTAGAAAGAAGGGCTACATGTATGATCCCAAGAACACCATATCCACAGTGCAGTGAAGTATAAAGGTGGGATATGGGGCTGCTTCTCTGCAAACAGTGTTGGAGCCTTACATATCATCAAAGGAAGCATGAATGGAACAATGTGCCAGACGATATTAAAATTTAATTTTATCAGCCAAGAGACTGAATCTAGGGAGAAAATGGAAATTTCAACAAGACAATATTCTTAAAAATACAGCCAAAATTGCTCATGAATGACTTCTATAAATGAACGTGAAGGTGTTTCATGGCCTGGCCAATATTCTGACTTGAATCCCATTGAAAGTTTATGGAGGATGCCAGGAGTGCCAAGAGGAATGGACTGAAACTGAACCAGTGTGCTGCAAAAAGCTAATCATTGCTTATTATAGACGTCTCAAAGCTGCCATCGCCAACAAGGACTTTGCAACAAAGTACTAATGTTATGAATTTGTGGGGTCTGAATTACTTTTTAATTTTCCACTTGGTCATGAATACAGTATTAAACTATGATTATGCTCTTTAAAAAGATGGTTCTCCAAGGGGTGTTTATTAAAGACTGTGGTTCTTTACGCAACCATTCCCACTCAAAGACCCATTTTCATGCATTTTTATAAATGGTTCTTTGCATAGTGAAATAGTTGGAGAATGTGTTGTATATGGTTCTGTGTAGAACCCTTTTGAAAATGGTTCTGTATAGCAGCACGATTCTGCCATTGTTATGACACCAAGCTTAAAACAATAGAACAACCTTTTTGGTGCTATATAGAACTATTTTCCAAAGGGTTCTACATGGAACCATATACAACATATTCTCCATCAATGTGAAGAACAATTATACCATGCAAAGAATCATTTAAGCATGAAAATGGTTCTTTGAGTGTTCATGGCTCTATGTAGAACCACTGTCTTTACTGAATAACCCTTGAAGAACATTTTTTTTTAACAGTGTAGTTCAGTATCTCCCCAGTAGAAATTGTGAATGAATCTATCTGTTTGCAGATCTTGTTCTTGTTTCTAGATTTGAATTCCTGACAAGCCTGTCATGACTGGTTTACAATGCGTATTTGTTCGAGACACACAGAGTTGTCCATGTTCTTCTGGACAGTGAAAGGAAATGGCCTTACTTAGAGCAGTGTGAAATGATGTAACTGAGGGAAGTCAGCACAGGACAGGGCACGACCTACACCAAGGACACACCGGCCCCCGCAGGCGAAGGATGAGAGTGAAAATGAGAGCATGAGCGCGAGTGGGGAAATTCTCCACATCCCCGAGCAACTCTCTGATAGAAGTGATGCTGGATGCATTCCAGCGGCTTTGATTTGTTTTGACAAAATCTGAGCACTTGCGCTGCTGAGATGCTTTCCGCTCTAAGCCAGGCCCCTGCAGCGAGAGAGCTGGGGAATCCTCTTTTATTGATCACTCATTACATAAGGGAAGCCACCATTCGTTTTTCTCCTGCACTGCTCTGCAACCCTGCTTTGCACGATAAAGGCTGACTCTTAGTTCACTTTGGCTACTTGGTTTGAACTCCTGATGCCTGCAGCTCTTTGATTGACATGTCTGGTTTACCTAAAGAACTACAGATGACCCCTTTGAGAAAGACTTTGTAAGCCCCTCTGAGAGTCAAAGTGCTGACTACACTTTCTTTTGCACAGAGGTTTTGATACAGTAAGAATTTTGAGCAGTGATTTTGGGTTGTTTTTACATTGATATTCTGCTGTATACACTGTATGGCTAAAGGTATGAAGTCTGACCATCATACCTATATGAGCTTGTTGGACATGCCATTCCAAAGCCATGGACATACGGAGTTGACCTGGAACAGGAAAGGGCCTTCCCCAAACGGTTGCTACAAAGTTGGAAGCGTGTAATTGTCTAGAATGTGTTTGTATGCTGTAGCATTAACAATACTCTTCACTGGAACTTAAAGGCCCAATTCCTGAAAAACAGCCCCAGCCCATTATCCTTCCTCCACCCAACTTTACCGTTGGCGCTATGCATGCTGGTAGGTAGCATTCGCCTGGCATCTGCCAAACCCATATTCTTCCATCAGACTACCAGAAAGTCAGGCATGATTCATCACTCCCGAGAACACATTTCTACTGCTAGAGAGCCTAGTGGCAGCATACTTTACACCACTCCAGCCACTGCTTGGCATTGTGCATAGTGTTCTTAGGCTTGTGTGCAGCTGCTCAGCCATAGAAACCCATTTCATGAGGCCCCTGATGCACAGTTCTTTTGCTGATGTTGTGTCTAGAGGTGGTTTGGGACTCTACAGTGAGTGATACAACAAAGGAGAAGCACTTCAGTTCATAATTAGGGGGTTCTGCAATCACAGGCCCTTTTAGCTATTTTTTAAATGCTTACAAAATGGACCTTAACAAAATGAGATTGCTTTTGTGATATTTCCTACTGTCGCAGTGAAGACATTTTCACTGTTTTTGTGTATTAATGGGAAACCGAAACAGGGTCTGCTGTTCTTAGTTTTAGCACAGAACTTCTAATATATTTGAATTTAACATGAATATGAAATTGTTCCAAAAGCCTAATTCATAATACATTAGGTGTAAGCTGTTCAGTGAGGACATTCAGATAATAATGAAGATGTAAAGATATTGACTTTGATGTTTTTTCTGTTATTTTTATAAACTTATGTTTCCTTGGAAACTAACTTTGTTTGGCTTTAAAAAACTTTATTGTAAGTCATTTGTTCAGAGTCTCAGCAAGGCTATATAAATGTGGTGCAGACATATTAGTACAAAAAGAAGACAAACAATTTATTTAAATATTTCTTTTTCAATTTAGCATTAATGCAGTGCAGCTTCAATGGAACTAATTTAATTAGGAAATTTAGTCATTTATTTTTATGCATGTGTGGAACATGAACAAAACTGGCATTGTGGCATACAACATGCTTATTTTACTCATTAAATTGATTTTCAATTAAAAAAAAATGTTTTGACACTAATAAAATATTTTATGTGCTTTGTGCTTAAAATTTTAGCATATATCCAAAACTCCATATCTGGGACTTAAATGTGTCCCTACATGCAAAAACACCCAATTATATAATTAATTACAGAATTAGTTACATAGAGTGTAAACACCCTCTAGTAATTTGGAAGCCTCTTATCCCAAGATATATGTCTAAATGACTGAGTGAGTAGACCACACATTAGTCAGTGCTAATGCTAGCTTAAATGGTAACAAAACCATTTTTTCTGGTTTTGTTTGAAGTATTGCTGTCGTTCTGTTAGATATGAATCCAAATTGTCCTACACACTTAAAAATGATAGTTCTTCAAGGTTTCTTTAGTAAAGAAAACACTCAAAGGTCCCTCTGCATGATTAAAGGGTTCTTTGCATCATGAAAAGGTCCTTCAGATTGTTGGAGAATGTGCTTCTATAAAGAACCTTTTTGAAATAGGTTCTATACAGCACCTAAAAAAGGGGCTGCTATTGTTACGATGTCAAGCTTGTGTCAATAGAAGAACCTTTTTTGGTGGGTGCTATGATGTGTTATAGATGGTTCTATATCTCTCCATCAATCTGAAGAACGCTTGCATGATGCAAAGAACCTGTTAATCATGCAGAGTGTTCTATAAGTGTTCATAGTTCTAAATAGAACCATGTTCTTTATTAAAGAACGCTTCAAGAACCATCATTTTACGTGTGTAGAAGACAAGTTTGTTTTTTCCTTTTTCATTTTTGAGAAGAGCTACAGCTGCTTGAAACATGAAAAGGGCTAATCACGACACAGGAGCAGGACAATTTCATGAACCAATTTGCTACAGCACCAACCTGAGACAGATCCATGCTGCAGCCCTAGTTAGTTAAGAATACCAAAGGAAAAAGCTTGCCACTTAAAAGGTACAGCAGGCTAAAATAAAACACCATAAAAATCAACTTTTTTTCAAGCTAGGCAAGGCAAGTTTATTTATATAGCACCTTTCATACACTGCAGCCTTTCAAAGTGCTTTACAAATGAGAAAATACAAATTAAATTTAAAAAATATGATTAAAACATGATTAGAAACAATACATTTAAAAGAGAAGAAATTAAACATTAAATTAAACATGAAATTAAGAAGGATACTGAAGCGTCGCTACAGGAGAGAAGAGCAATAGAACTAATAGTGTTTAAAACTGAGCTGAAAGCTGCTCAAATAGGAACGTTTTCAGCCTGGCGTTAAAGTGTCTAGTGTCGGGGCTTTTCTAATGCTTTCTGTCAACTGTTTTACTGAATACGGTATGTCTGTTTAAAAGCAGCATAGTAACAAAACGCTGTTTCTCCATGTTTAGTTTTTACCTTAGGGAGGACTGACTGGCTAGTTCCTAATGATCTGAGAGTTCTCGGCTTATATTGCTGCAGCATATCAGATAAATATGTTGGTCTTGCACCATTAAGACATTTATGGACCAGTAACAAAAGTCTTTTCTGTACAGACTGGTAGCCAGTGTTAGGATTAAGATATGGGGGTGATGTGTTCCTCTCTTTTACTTCTAGTGAGACTCTGGCAGTCACAATTTGAATCAGCTGAAGCTGTTTGTTTTTTTTGGAAGTCCAGTTAAAAGACCATTACAGTAGTCAATGCCAGTAGTAATAAAGTTGGATGAGTTTCTCCAGGTGTGGTATAGTAGCAAATTTTTTTATCTTGTTGATGATCTTAAGATGATAAAAATGCTTATTTAGTAATTGTATTGACATGACTGCAAATACTTAGTTCTGAGTGTATTAGTACACCAAGGTTACGTGGTAGTTCTTTCGGTTTTAGGGCTCTTGAATCCAGACAGGCAGCTAGACTGTGCCTCTCATTGCTATTCTCAAATAAAAAAATCTCTTTTTATCTTTGTTTAAAGTTTTGTCCCATCCAGTTAGTGACTCGCTCAAAGCACTTACAAAATGAGTCAAGGGGACCATAATTGTTTGGGGAGAAGGCCAAGTATTATCATGAGTATCATCTGCAAAGCTTTGGTAATATATCCTGCACTCTTGTAGGATTTGGCTGGGAAGAAGCATGTATAAATGAAATAAGAGCAGCCCAAGAATCGAACCCTGGGGGACACCACAGGTCACTGGCACTCTCTCAGAAACATTATTTTCTATTTCAACAAAGTAGTTCCTTCCTTGCAGGTATGAACTGAATTATTTTAGGACAGTTCCTGAGAGCCCAACCTAGTTCTCAAGTCTATGAGAATTTTATTATCAGTGGCAACAAAGACGGCACTTATATCGAGCAGTAGATGAACAGATATTTTTACAGAGTCTGTATTTAAATGTCATTAATAACCTTAATTAGAGCAGTCTCAGTACTATGAGTAGGCCAAAATCCTGACTGAAATTTCTTTAGACAGCAATATAAGGACAGAAAACCAGTAAGTTGCTTGAATATGATTTTCTTAAGGATTTTTCCAATGAAAGGTACATTTGAAACAGATCTGTACTCACTAAATGTATTTGCCTCTAGGTTTTTCTTTTTTTAAGAGAGGCTTCACAACTGCAGTTTTTAATGTGTTAGGAGAAACACAGCATGAGTGAGGTGTTGACTATCTGAAGTATGTCTGCTGCTATTCATTGAAACACGTTCTTTAAAAAGTTGGCTGGTAACATGTCAAGACTACAGGTGGATGATTTGAGACGACTACTTAATGTATTGATTGAAATTTCATTTACAAAGGCACTAAACTGTTACATTTGAACCTTTTTTTAGATGGTGATGGAGAGAGCATGGGCTCATTGGTGGATATAGATGTGCTATTGGCTTGTCTAAAATATTAGGATTTTATTGTAAAAAAAAAAAAACCTCAAAATCATTACATTTCTCAGTTGATACTTAATCAGGGGCCATATGTATCGGTGGCTTTGTTAGTTTGTCAACCATGAAGAAGAGTATTTTGCTACTGTTATTGTTGATAATGCTGGAAAATAGGATTGTCTAGCTTTTCACATGGTTGTATTGTAATCACGCAGCCTTTGAAGATTTCTTTGTGGATCAGAAGCTTGGTTTTATGCCATCTGCAGCCTTCCTACACTCTCCCTTTTTGGAGCTGAACTGCAGTAGCATTCCTCCATGGTGCTTTCTGTTGGCATGACATGGTTTTAACTGCTTAAATCTCATACATAACACTAACAATTTTTGAGCTGAAGCTATCCAGGAAGGCATCAGCAGAGTCAGATAGTCTGCATGGTGCAGTACATGATTTGCTCATGACAAACTTTTCTTAAAGCATATGTGTCTGGTCTTGATATCTAGTAAGCAGGCTTGGGAAGTATGATGGTAATACAGTATACTATGATATGTAAAAATGATGACAATATTTTAAAATGATGATGGTATTTCAAAATTATGTGTGTCAAGATTTCTATTTCACGCCTGAACGGATAAATAATTTTACAAATTTATATTTTAGAATTTTTCAGGTGGCAACAAACAAGGCAAGACAGAAGGTCATCTTCATGTACACTCCTATGGTTTGTCTATTCAGTGAGTCTGGCATGTTGCATCAAAATATTTGCGATTTATGTATGTATTTATTCATTTATTTATTTACTTATTGCTTCAAAACTCTTAACATGGATGTGACTTGTCACATGTCTTTTGTCTTGTGAGAGTCTTATGCAATCTGATGAAACCGGTTATAGATTCTTCAGGGACAGCTTTCTTTTTGCATTTACCACATGGTGTATCCTCAACTATTAAATTTGATTTTCAATAATTTATTACTTAATTAATAACAGTAAAGGAAAATAATTTATCATAACATTATATTACATAACCCTCACATGAAGTGAATGGATTTAGGGGTTAAAATATTATGGCTATGTTTCTCTCTCTCTCTCTCTCTCTCTCTCTCTCTCTCTCTCTCTCTTTCTCTCAAAGGACCTTATGCAATCCCAGTCTAAAGGTACCAGCTGAAGAGGACACACTTCACTGCTCCTTCACACACATGGACTCCCTCATGAGCTACAGAAAAGCCCTCCACACGTTATTCTCGTGTAGCACGTTTTTACCATGGCTCTTTGGTGCTTCCTGCAGTTCTCATGTGTATGCGTGCTGCACCTTAACTGAGGTGAAAGAATACAGTCAATTGCTTGTTAGGACATAGGAAGAGAGTCTACTTCAGCCTTTTTCCCTTCACACAGGCAGACAGAATTGTGGGAAGGAAAGTTTTCAAGCCTGAGAGTGAACCATATGTCCTGTACAGTATGACAAACACAACGGAAATCAGCTGAAGATTGCAAGAGTTTCGCTGGACCCCCCTGGAACCTGGCCTGTTCTTCACTTGATAATCTTTATGCTTCATTTACGTTATGATGGTAGATGGGTGAGGGCAAACTGGAAAACCCTTATTTTTCAATGGAGGATAAACATGTAAATGCAGAATAAGGCTTATAATTTTGTAAATACTGTGAATTCTTCACAGTATTAAAACAGTCTCAGGTCAAAGTAAAAATGAGGCTGAGCTTTGACTTAATGCTCATGAAGTCACTTATATTCTGATCTTTCTGATTCTATTCTGATGTTTTTAAGATCTGAAACCTATGTGTTCAAATATTATGGTATAATATCATCTTTCACCCTTTTTGTATCAGAGTGAGGTTTCCCCATAACTTTAGAAGTGTATTAATAAAGCTCCTAAAATTGTTTTGCATGTGTTTTCCAAAACTGAACAACTTCTAATGCGTGAGTAGTTAATTAGTTGATGTCACAGGTAAAATGTATACTGTCTATTTAAGAGGCACCCAAGTAATGTACACAGGCGTGTTGTTCTGATGCACAGTAGTAAGAGAGAGAAAGTTTGTAAAGCATCTTTTATTTTACTTTGTTTTAATTTCTGAGAGTAACGCCACTGGAGGGCTTTGGACCTGGTTCTTGATTCATGTATGAACGGACAAGTGAAGCCGTGAGACCTGGCTTGTGTGGTCGGCTAGTATAGACCACTGTAGTTGCGTGTCATTCTGTAGTCCTCATTATGCCCATGTAAGGAACTCTGGGTCTAAGCTCAATTTCTCTATGGCCAGAAAGAATAGGGTTTTCGAAAAATCGCCTCTATCGCACCCTGTGTTAAATAACGATGTTCAGAACCCGATACGTTTGTCCTGTCTACATCTTTCTCCTAAATATCATTGTATCCTCTGAATTATGAGGTTGTTTAATAGCCTTACCACTATTAATGCTACATGCAAGCTGAAGCTACTGCGCATCAGTTTGATGTCATTAAGCTACATGAAACTAAGGCAGCCTGTGGCGGTGCTCTGATGAGTTGTGCTACCTTATCAAAATGTCCTACAGTAACGCACATTTACAGGTATACCTGTAAACAGAAGCTCTAGGTAGGATATTTCGATAGCCTAAAGCTTCTTTTCAAAAAAATACTACCAGCCTTAAAACTACAAGGCTGAATTTAGCTTCGTTTTTGCCAGCTTTTTGTTTGAATTTTCCCGTTCCACTTTAAATGAAGCAGCAGTTGTGATTGGCGATCACATACATTAGCAAACAGGACAAAACAATAGTGACCTGTCGGTTCTGTGAAACAGCAAAAAAGTTAATGTTACTCAGCTGTCAAGCAGAAACAACATATACATAGAAATACGTTACCTCACTGGCAAAGCGTCTTGGTTTGTGCGGTTTTTAAGGAGGCTGCCAGTCTAATGACGTCAATTCAGTGCATAGTAGCATTAGCTTATGTGTAGCAATATTCATATTTCAACTCTTTAACGACCTCATAATTCAGAGGATCCAGTGATATTTGAGAGAAGAATGTTCATAGGACATAACATATCAGCTTCATAGCACAACATTGGTTATTGTCATTGGTTTTGATCAGAGTTACTGAGTTCCTTTGAGCAATTAAGTATCACGGCAATGGCCAGGGTCTGAATTGTTGCAGATGTCTTGGGGTCCCCTGGTAGAAAGATCTGACTATGAGGTGACCCATAAATTGATGCATATTATTTTCACAATATATTTTTGTGGTTTATTGCTGTAGTTTTTCACAAGCATTACTAGGCAGACATTTCTGTATTAATATAAGTAATTTTTATGCCTAAGGCATCCACACACCAGATGTCCCACATCACTCAGCGCCCTCAAATCCAAAGCATTGCTTTTAATGCACATGGTGCCGACTCAGAGCACTGTTCAATTTCTCTGCGTGCTACAGTGCACCACTCAGCATTTTGTCATTACTGCGTTAAATTAAACCCAGAATGAGACCACAAAAAATGCTCAATCACATTTGGCTTGGAATTTACACTCAGAACGAATGTAAAGTCTTATAGATAAACAGACAAATGCTAATTATCTTACCTCAGGTCACCTCGTGTGAGGGCCTTCAAATCGTCAGAGGATTCACATATAGATCAATGAAATAACACAGGACCCCTCGTGTTCAGTTTTGTGTTATGGGAGGCACCCCTACAGCCACATTTGCAGCCAACAAACAGCGATGCACGCAAACATGAGTTGAAGGTGCCTGCATACCATATTGCGAGGTGATGCAGCATGCTACTGTTTAGTTAACTTTTCCACTTCTTACTATTTTTTGTTAAAATATTATTATGATTTTTCTAAATACATCTGTGCAGATCATTGTAGGAATGTATGTTATATGTGAAAAAGGGAGGTGCCCAATCCGAATGGCAGTTATGGAACACAGATATTCAGTATCAAAGATGAAAACAGTTAGCAAAACAGGCAAAACAACACGCCCAGTTACTGTGTTGGATCTTTGGGATGATATATTTAGTCCTCTGACTGGCTGCATAGCTTTAATAAAAAAAAAAGAAAAACCTACTTGGAAAAAATAGCCACTGGCCATTGATCTGCTGTGATCTAGAGGAAGACTACAGAAGACTATAAAAATGTTACCCCCTAAATTAGACAAAAGTTCATTGCATTGTAAAAACAGTGGTAGCACCTTTAAGCCTGACTTTTGTGTGTACTTTTGTCCATTTTTATAGATATCAGTGTGCCAGACCATGTCAAAAACAACATAAGCACATCTATTTGAGATTACATAACAACTCAACACGGTTTGAGGAAAGTGATTTAGGCATACAGTTTTCACAGTGCTGACTGGTGGAGTACAAGTTGACTTGTTCGTTACATTAGCCTGGCAGCTCCAGTGCAGGACTAAAGAAGTAAACGTCAGACACCAAACATCTTGGCCAACTGACGACGATTAGTCAAGAAGAAAATTGTGTTTATTTATTTGTTTGACAAAGTATCACTTTAACATTTTGAAGATAAATCACAGTATTCATAATCATAATAATATTTTCTATAACATAACAAAAAGGGGAAAAGGTAACAAAAAAGTAGCATGTTTTGTCACCTCGCAACATGGTATGCATGCACTTTCAACTCTTGTTTGTGTGCAACACTGTTTATCACTCGCAAATGTGCCACCGCCAGGGTTCGGATTTAGGAGGGCTGGAGGAGACAAAGACAAAACTGAATGTGGGGGGTCTTGAGTTATTTCCTTATTAAAGTTTAAAGAGGATTAACACTGGGTCTGGTTGAACACTTAGATGTACATTTGTGTATTACAGTTATTTGTTCAGGAATTTGTGCCTTGTATTCATAGACAGAGCCTTAGTCTTATCTGTTGTTACAATTATAGTGTGGTCAGATACATAGTGCTCCTGTCACAGCTGAGGTTACAAGTGTTTATAGTTTCTAGCAATAGCCGTTTCGAATCATTAGCTTGCTCACCAGCCACAAACAAGTTTCAATTTTTAAGCCTTGTTTTGCAAACTCTCAACCACTTTGAGATTGCTTTAAAAACTTTTCAGATGATGGCATTAGTAAACATAACCACGCTACTTTCTTGTGCTTTCTGAGTAGGCCCTTATCAAAGGCCTACTTATGTTTGGTAAATTATCTGATGAGAGCTCACGAAAAACACTCTTAGATAATGCATGAGGTGCGAAAGTGTGCAATTAAAGGCAAAGGGAAGTTAAGCCACAGGCTTAATGATAGCATTACAGGATAATTAAGCAATCATAATAAGGACAGCTAGAGGGCTTCTCTTAAAGTAAACAAATTCATTTGCCTTCTAGGCTCCTTGCAACTTTTATTCAGATAATTATATTAGGTTTATTATTGTTGCTTTCCTCAGAAGAGGTTTATGGCCTTTTGCTTGGTGTGGTTGCTGGCTTTGCAGATCTGACTTAAGCCATGCCAGGCTATGTACTAGCACTGCAACTGCCTCATCATGTTTTCCTGCTTCAGCATATTCTCCAAACTCTACTAGTGCGTGTTCTCATCTGTTTTGATGAATGAAGGATGAATGGGGCTGAGGATTGGTAATGATGATGAAAATATTGGGACAACAAGCCCAATTCTTTTGTTTTTTGCTATACGCTAAAGATATTTTGAGTTTGAGAAGATGAATATGAGATTAAAGATCAGAATTTCAGCTTTTATTTAGTCATATGTAAATCTAGTTGTGTTAAATACCCTGCACTGTAAAATTTGATAAGTTGATCATATATAAAGGAATCTAGGAAACTGGTTGTCTTGAAATAGTTAAGTAAATATACCTATTATTTTTGAGTTATGCTTACTTTATTTATAGTATTTAAGTCTATTTAAAACAGTTGTATTTACTCAATTTAGTTGTTGTTCCTACTTTAGATAGCATATAAATGTAAGTTGTTATTCCTAAGTGTTGGCAACTTACATAACCCAGGTTAATGTGACTAAAAGTTCTGTTTCCTTAGTAGAATTCAGGAAAATGATTGCCTTAGAAAGATAAAGTAAGCACAGCAAAGAATTATTAGTCACCTGTACTTTATTTTAACAAAATGCTATCCTGAGCACCTCAACCTAACTAAAGAGTTTGTGGAAACACATAAAAGTTTACTAACAAAACAACCATATTTAAGCGAATTAAAATAATATTTTAAAATGAAGAATCTTTAGTCTTAATCTTTGTTCCTGACTTTGCTAAAGAATGGCTCATATGACACAGTTTGTGTAACAAACACAAATGTTCAATCATGTTTAATGCATTTAACCAATCTTAAAGTTTCCACTATACACTGTAAAAAATGGCTCGTCAGATCAACCTAAAAAATACTTAATGTAGTAAGCAAGTGAACTGAGATTGGCTAAAACTAGTGAATTTACTTGTTACCATATGAAGTATTTTTAGGTTGATCTGATGAACCATTTTTAACAGTGTATCTGAGAATTTCCTATCTAATCATGCCTGCATAACACACTTACTGCAAAAAGTGCATTTTTTAAGCTGTGAAGTTTTGGGCTCAGGTTACCTACTCCCAGGTTCAGCATCACCCTCTGAATGAAGTCAAAGGTGTTCTTCAGTCTTTTGGGATAGTCCAAAGGAAGGTTATGTATTAGTCCAGAATTCAGGCAAATAGCTTGAGCGTGGCTTTCAGTGTCATCCATAACGACACTGTCTTTCAGTGTAAGCCAATGGATGGCTTAAGGTGCAGGGCATTTGGACCTGGTTGCTGGCTGTCTTCAGGTTTAACAGTCAATACCACAAAAGGAATCTGGGTGAAATCTGTGATGGCATCTTAATTCAGCAGACAAAAAAAGAAGGTTACAAAAATACAAGGTAAAACTTTTCCTTCATGGCATCAGTGTGTAAAACCTAATTCAATGATTTTATGTAATGCACTACAACATCATGGGCCTAGAATGAAGGAAAAACAAACCAAGATTTAGCATTTTCTCCTGAAGAAATGTCATTTGCATTTATTTGCAATTATTTGAATTCACTTCTTTGTTTAATCCCAAATGTTTTTACAAAATCTTTTACAAAATTTAATTTAAAAAATCTTTTGCGTAATTTCTCCAAAAAACGGAATTTTCTACAAAATTTGGAAAATTTTACAAGAATAAACATTTTCTCCAAAAACTGAAAAGCATGGGCAGCGATATTCCATAGTTTGTGTTATTATCAAAAAATTCCATTAAAATATGAAATACTGAATTGATCTGCTAAGAAAAATATTGTTCGTGTTTTTTAATGTTTTGTTTAGCTCGTTGGTCCTTTGCTCCATTGTTTTTCAAAGACTATTAAAGGAGGAAACATATTACACAGCACAACAGCTATAATTGATTTGCTTTTAATAGTTTTTTGGCAGCCTGGGTTCGAATCCCTGGCTGGGCGACCAGGGTCCTTTCTCTGTGGAGTTCCCCGTGTTTGAGTGGGTTTCCTCCGGGTGCTCCAGTTTCCTCCCACAGTCCGAAGACATGCAGTCAGGCTAATTGGACATGCTAATTTGCCCCTAAGTGTGTGTGTGAATGTATATGTCTGTCTGTCTGCCCTGCAATGGACTGGTGACTTGTCCAGGGTGTATCCTGCCTTCCACCCAATGACTGCTGTATGGGCTCCAGCTCCCCCCTGCGACCCAGAAGGATAAGCAGCTTAGAAGATGTGAAGAAGCATTTTTTTGGCAATCCATGGCTGGTTTTCATATATGTAATTTGTTAATAATGAAAATCTATAGAAAAACTAACAAACCTAAACCTGGGCAAGGATCCCTGCAAGTGTCCTGTCAATAATTACTGTCTTGGATTTAGAGATCATGGGATGTGGTGGTCCGAGGACTCAAAAAGTCTTGTTTAAGATCTTTACTTGCCAATCTTTTGAACTCTGCAAAAACTTTAAAGAACAAAACACAGCACAAATACAGCCAGAATTTGTTTACATTAAGAAATGGCCACAATAGTTTGGTAGAAACAATATGTTCATGTTTATGTGATTTGTATGCTTTATTTTATTTAAATTAAATACGATTGTTGTGCTGGCCAACGTTCCAACATGTGTTTCACTGGAGGCTGCTCATCCACAGTTTCTTTCCATCTTAATGAGAAGGTCTGGCTTGTCAGCGGTCTCGCAAGTACTGCGTTTGGTGCCCTTTTCTTCATTTCTTTTTCAAGCAACTGTCTAGAGCTTTCCAGTGCTGATACATTCTGATCCTGTGGAAAATTGAGCAGAAAGTTTGTCTCACTTCTCCTGGGTTCCTTCAGGTTTTTTGCAGATGGCTCTCCATCTAGATTCTGCCATGTTCTCTTGTTACTATTGTTGTCAATACTATTGTGTTGAATGAACATTCTTATAAAGTGCAGGAAAAAACACTCTTCTGCACGTTTGCACTGCAGAGCTTGAAAATGTCGAGTGTAGTTTACTCAATACTCTGTATTTAGTTTTAGAAGTCTTTCATACAAAATGAGTACATTACTAAAATTACATGAGTTAAATCACTTGGATAGTATGAAATAAGTAAAGTACACTAATGTTATTTAAGTAAGTAGTGGTGTTACTTTTTACAGTGTAGAACACAGCAGCTTTGGTGGCAGACCATCCAATTTTTAGGTGAGAAACTGTATATGAAAAGTCTTAAAGTAAATTCAAGTAAATAACACAGTATTTGGTTGCTTTCAATAACTGTGTTAAGCTACCGACCCACTAACATCACCAGACTGTTGCATTCTGCTTTTGTGTTGCTTTTCAGGGAAGTAAAATGCACGCTTAGTTGAGTTAAGGTCTGGTAATTGTTTTCTGTACACATCTGTATTCATTCTGCTGATCATGAATAACACTGCCTCCACCATGCTTGACCAATGAGCTTGTATGTTTTGGATCATGAGCAGATCCTTTCTTTCTCCATACTTTGGCCTTCCCATCACTTTAAGGTTAATCTTGATCTCATCAGTCCATAAAACGCTGTTCCAGATCTTTTGCGGCTCATCTCTGTATTTCTTTGTAAATTCCATTCTGGCCTTCTGGGGCCGTATTACAGAAAATTAAGTCTGAGATCATATCTTATCTGCTTTGTTGTCATGGAAACTTCAGATAGGACTGAAGCTAGGGCAGAAGCTATTACAGAACAACAGTTCTAGTTGTTTTAATTGTCTGGTTCTACTGTTTTATGCAGTGATAGGCAGCACAATTCACTATAACTAGCATAATGACGCTACATTTATCTACACTGAAAACAGTGCTTTGTGAGGTATTTTTTAAGCATGCATTTTTTAAGAACTCAGACGCTGCATACATCTCCACCATCCCTTCTTATTACCTTCGGGTGTTAATGCTTGGTAAAAACTCATTAGATATAATATTAGCTACAGTGATGGTGGTGAATAATGAGGAGATAGAGCTGAACGGGTGTCTGTTTATTAGGAGGAAAAATGTTAGCATGCTCAGCTAAAGCGTTTGGAAATTAAACTGAAACTGGACAGCAGCAACGCTCTGGACAAACAGCATGAAGCACTGCCACAATATTAACTTTCAGTTTATCGTGCTTTAGTTTTATTTGATCTTTTTTACATCAGTAACAGTAGCTAACTTTAGCTGTCTGGCTAACTAACTTGATTACGTGTTTACGTTTCAGCTGTGCGCGTATCGTTGGTTGCTAGGTAACAGACACGACAGTTGATTGTCGACTTCAGTCGAGAAAGTTAAGCTTTCCTAACATGAGATAAGATAAGATGCTGTAATATAAGATAAGATTCTTAAATTAAGATAAGATTTGCTTCTGTAATATGAATTTGTGAAAAATCCAAGTTAAGGAAGTTTCTGTAATACGGCCCCAGGTTCTTACTTCTGATGGTGGTTGTGTGGTATGGCCTCTATATTTCTGCTTTCAAAGTCTTCTTAGGTGGTGGATTGTGATACCTTCACCCCTTCCTTGTGGAGGTTGTTGGTGATGTCCCTGCTTGTTGTTTTTGAGGTTTTCTTCACAGTTCTCACAAAGTTTGTCATCAACTGCTGTTGTTTTTTTCATGAGCCAATCTTTTCCATGTCTGGTTGGTAGTACAACAGTGGTTTCTTTCTCTTTCACAACATTTAAAGTTGTTATATTGGCAATGCCCAAAGCTTGTGTAATGGCTCTGATTGATTTTTATTTTTTATTCAGCTTCAAAATGGCTTGCTTTTGTCCCTTAGACAGCTCTCTGATCTTAATATCGGTTTATCGTTTTAACAACAAATGCAGTCTTCACAGGCAAAACCCAGGGATCAAACCAAGAGTAGACATCTAGAGGTATTTATTCTTTTAAAAAAATCAGTCTAACTGGGTTCACTTAAAAATGGATGGGTTCAAACAGAAGGTGCCAAGTTGTTTAACACATCTAGATGTAAATATCAGGAAATAAAAGACAAAATTCTGATGTGGACAAGATTGTTAAGATCAAGACAAGAAAAAGATTGGTTTGTAATAACAATACAATAGCCTATCAAATATTAATCAGTCATAGGCGAAGTTTTGGAAGCAGGTTAAAGAAATCTCTTTGTCCTTTCTGCTCAATCTCAGTCTTCTCAGTCATTTTTTTCAACACCAGTTGCTTAAACAAAAAAGTGAATGAGTAAAACTTTGCACGAGTTGTTTCGTTGCCTGGAGATCTAACTTCCTGCCAGTTTCACCTCCAACCTAAATCTAACAAACCTCCTTCAGCTAATCAAGTACATCTGAAGACAATGATTAGACATATCTAGTGGGGTTGATTAGGGTTAGAGCTAAAGTCTGTAGGAAGGTACACCTTCAGGAGCAGAGTTGGTGACCACTGTTCTAGAGGCAAGCAGCAAAAGACAGACTCATTTAACACTTAAACTGAGCTTTGTGTACACAATGACTTTCACAGTGTTGTGGTAGTTTAAAATGTGCCTTACTTCACACAACTTTGCTCTCATGAGGAAAGAGAAGAAGCAAAAGTGCAAATAAAGAAAAGCTTTGCAGTTGACCAGTTTCAAGAAAAAAAGTTACCTCCTTACCCAGAGACAGAGACAAGAAAGAGTAGAAGTAAAGTTAAGACCAAGACAAGACTGGTACCATTCTTTTGGAGTGCAACAACTGTAGGTGCTACTTCAAGAAGAGCAATCTGGTCTTGCTGAATAGGGAGAAATAGCAGAAAAATTCCTGCTAAAAAGTTTGTCAATAGCAGTTGATTTCAACCTGGTCCCTTTTCCCTATCCCAGTGCACCTGATCCAACAAATCCAACTAATTGGTGTATTAACAAGCCCTTCCTGAGTTGAAGTGGGTGTTTTAGAGCAAGGAGAGTACTAAAATATTGTAGCATGTTCAGGAAATGTTTTTACATGTTAGTTTTGGGTCAGTTGTTCTCAGCATTTATTCATGTGGTTATTCTGCTAAGGACTCTTAGTGTGGAGGGCAGGTCTAGGTCAACCCAGCAGGGATATGTGTGTGTGAGCAGAAAGACCTGAGAGCTGAGTAGCGAACAAGCTGCTATAGAGAAAACTCTGCTTATGTACTGTGTAACTGTGGCCAACAGTAGCTGGAGAATAAAGCACCATGACTTGTTCGAAAGCTGTGTGTCTTTTAATAGCGGTGAATGCTGCTGTAAGTAGGACAGGGTATTCCTGTTGGGAGCCACAGATTTAAACTTACAGTGCAACTCTGGTTGAATTCATCATCCAAGAGTCAATTCTGTGAAGGCCTGAATTGGGTGTCTGATTGCAGGAATAAGACGGTTTCATAACCTTGTTAGATATACTCTGTAATTGCTGTTGCTCCCTCCAGTTAAATCACAATGGGTTTCCTTGAGTTATAAGCATTTAATTTGCACGTCCATGCCGTCAAAAATGCTGTGAGAACTAGAAAAATACACGTCATAAAACGAGTCTAGTGCAATACAGCAATGTTCGCAGAGAAAGTAAACTAAAAACCACATCTCACAACACAAATATAGCCCACATAATCCATTAAACTGAAGACTATAAGCCGTTAATTAATGGATAAGTAGCTTGTTGAACATTAATGAAAACGTCAATACGCCATCACGTTACTATATGAACTCCGCTAGCATTTTAGCTGTAGGCTAACCCATATCTAGAAACACATGGAAATGTACATATTACCTTACCTCATTGACCGCATTAACTCAAAAAGGGAAAGAGAGAAAACTTCAAGCTTTTCCACTCAAGTCCAATCTTCACAAACCGTAATATACAGCAACATAACTTAAGCATCCTCCCAAACCTTAACATGTGCTTTGTTTCTCATCGTGATGCATAGAGTGTGTCAATGCATAATCCAACCCATATCTATGATATAAGAATATTTGTTCCACTATGGCTTATAGAAATATGTTATGCGCTAATTATATTTATCAACCAACAGAATTAGATTATGAACTCAAACTGCACAACTGACCTTGACAGCAGTTATATACTCTGTTTGCTTTTGCCAGATATGTGTTTACTAGATATATTTACATATATTGCTGATAAAAAAGGTAAAAGTTCAGTTTGTCAGGAGACACTACTCAGTGCCTTTGTTGAACCAAGCTGCAGTATGCAGGAGGCGGAGAACTACGCTTGTGCTAAGACTCTGCTGCAGGGAAAAAGGGAGGAAAAGAGAGAGAGGGTGCTAGGAGGAGGTGGAGAGGGCTCCACATGAAAGCAAGAGGGATGTTCCCTTTGAAATCACACCTGAGACCCAAAGTGCATCAGGGTTGATCTCTGTCTCTTTCATAACATGCTTCATGCCTTTTCTTCTCTTTCACTTTTTTCCATTTGTCTGTCTCGGCGCAGGGTGTAGCACACATGACATGTGAGCAGAGGGGTGGAGGTGTGGCTTTCCACACCAGATGCAGGCAAGCAACACAGGTTTATGGGGATCAAAAGACGATCAAACACGAGGGGCTGTTTACCCAGTCCCTTTGCACGTCAGTTTTTTAGCCGCTTCAAAGGAAGCCAACACGGAGGAGTTTAAGCATTCCTCTGTGCGGCCCACACTGGCCCATGAACCTCGGAGAAGAAAGCTGGAAAGAATGCAAGGGGGGAAAAGTAAAAGCGGGTGGAAGATTAGCTGCAGCGAAAAAAAAGGTCCTGGTATTGAGAGAAGATTTTAAGCTAAAGCTGTAGATGATGGCCTTGAGACCTCGGAAGATTACGCCGGTTCTATTACCTTCTTGTCAGGTGCCTGTGGCCTGCAAAGCGCTTCGGAGGCTCGATCAATTGCCATGGAAACGTTAAAGCATAAGAACCTTTCGCGGAAGCCTTGAACGCCTCTTCCTGAACTCGAGCACTTAACGCAATGCAACTCCTTTCACTTTATTGCCGCAGTATTTGAAGAACTTATACAGAGGAAACAGTCTCACCAATAAAGGCTTGTCTTAAAGGTTTGGAGGTTAAAAATGATGAGTCATCTCCTAAACATGTGGTCACTGCCTGACTCATAATGAAATGACCCTTGGAAAGTTCCAAATCCAAACTTCTGGATTTTCTTTTTTTACATCTTGCTGAAAACTGAAGTTCTCAGTATTAAAGTCTTGTTAGGATGTTAATATATAAAGAAAGCAGAAGAATTTGGTGAACTGGCTACTTTTAAACCTCTAAAGGTTGTTACACGCCAAACGACATGCGAATACGTGACAGGAAAATTCGAAAGATTCCAAAAGCACAATGGATTGCACAATTGTACACAATGGATTTACACTTTTATGCCATTTTGCTGTGTTATTTACACCACTCAAAAAATAAATGAACAGCAGAATTTCTCCACGTCAGTCCTGGTGCCACATGGGATCTTAACCAAGAAGAATGTAATTATTTCACTATACTTGTGGCATAAAAAACAGCAAAATTAGTTCTCCCAAAGATTTTTATGTGGTTAGTAGTCTGGTAACTATAGTTATGTATTGGTATGCATAACATACCCTCCTCGTTGTTGAGCTTGAGAAACAAATGCTGTGTGGACATGCTGTTACTTTTTATTTTGTGGGTGCCGCCACATTGAAATGATGTCACGGTTTAACGAATCTGTGAGGTCTGAGCTCTTAAAAAACTATGAATTACAAGTAAGAGGGACATTGAAAAGGATTTTTCCTGTGTGGAAGTCAGAAACCTCCCACTCTGTCATGAACACAGCATAATATTTTTTTTCCACCAATTGTTCAATCGTAGCTTATCAAAATTTAAAAATGCAAACAAGATTAAATAATGTTGTTTTTTGCTATCCAAAAATTCACATTTGATGTGCAAGATATCATCACTTAAATACAATTGCATTAATTTATTGACGTTCCAACAAATCATACAAATAAATCATGCTCGTATAAGCATAAGATTGGTGTATGAAGACCTTAACAGTTCTCCTCTCCGAAACGGCAAAAATTCAATGGTGATATTTCAATTAATATTTTAAAAACAGTCGACTGAAATGTTTAAATGCAATTAACAACAATATTGTAATAGTAATAATAGTATCTTCTAACAATGACGGTTGCATTCTCTAGCATAGTGCTTCAACCTACGAGCAATGCATGATATAGATCCAAATGTTTTTCTTGATTTTCATTGGTTTTATTTGGAAAATTGCATTTCAACTTTTTCAACTGCTTGTAATTTGCTCGGCTACATTGTAAATGAGGGTCACCCTCAATGTACTTCTGAGTCGAAATAAAGGTTGATTGATTGAAATGTTTAGTTTTTCAGATCTGAATAGTATCTTTCAGCCAAAGGTATAGACTTTCTGAAAGAACAAAGGGCAACTCTTTATTCAGCAATTTTTTCCCATTTTTCTCTGAGGTTAACTGGGGTGAATTTGGCCTTGATTCCGACGTTTGGCATTGATTGCCATTTCCAGAGCTATGCTGCGGCCTCCTTTAGCTGAGCAGTGACTCACAGTAATCGACCACTGTGATTATCCAGTCTTCAAATCAGCAGGTATGAGACACAGCACTCTGTCTTTCATTGCTACAGCTCGCCAAAGAAGAGAAGGGTTTATGTTGATGGCCAGAGGGTTTTTTCGTCAGGATCCAGGTTTCTTTTGGGTTTCTTTTTTCTTGTTCTGTTTTTTCCTGTTGAATTTGGCTTCCTTCAGGTGGTGAAATAATTGCATGTCTCAAAGTGAATGTGAGCATGTTGTTGGGTTGTATGTGTGATTTTAGGTGTTAGCAGATTTTTTTCTTCCAGTTCTCTCTTCCAAATCTCTGATCTAGTAAGACAATTACAGCTTTGTTTTACTGACTAATTACTCTGACCAGCCAGTAAATCTGGAGACATGTCCAAGTGCATTTCTTTTATTGAAGTGTTAAGCTGGCCAAACATCAGAAGAAAGGACTTTATTTCTAACTGCAAGGCAAGATACTGCAGATATATACAAGATGTAATTGTTCTCCAACTGAACTTTTCTGCTTTAGTGAATTTATAGAGCATATTTAGTAACACTTTACAGCAACTACATGTTCATAAAGAATTTCTGATATATTCTTAAACAGTAACAGTCCATTACATTTACTTAATCATTTTGTTAAATACACTAATTAAAGAGTAATGTGTATAATGTAATTGAAAACAGATTATGGAACTGTTTTTTTTTTACACTCTTGTTCTGAGCTGTTTCTCAACACTAGTATCATTGATTCAGGATTAAACTGTGAGAAATGTGTTGTCCCTCCTTAATCATAAAAAATAACCATGACTAAGTATGCTTGATTTAATGTATCCATCTATACTGAGAACATTCAGAAACCTTAAAGTGAAATTAAAAGGTAACGATTGTATTGTGAACTGAATTGCTTCATGACAATTTAATCACTATATTTTGATATGTACTAAAAAAAAGACAATGTAATTTGTATTATCAACAGTGATGGCTTTATGGTGATGACTTTGGTAATCAACTACACAAACTAGATTACTATACACTGTCAGTTAAAAGATACTGTGCAGGTACATTTTTCATTCGTCAAGGAACGAACAATGTAAATGTACCTTCAAAGGTACAACAATGTTTATAAGGTTCAACTTTAGGTTAAAGGTACTTATTTGCACCTTCTTTACAACCTAATGTTTTAAAGCAGAACAGTAAAATACGACACAGGGTGTGTTGGGTCAGTACAAAGAATTTGGTCCAATTATGATCCTTAACTAAAGGTACAATGACAAGTTAGTACTTTTTTTCTGAGAGTATAGCTTACCCAACACTATAAGCCAGGGGTTAACAATATTTCGCAACCCCCTCTTTGCCAACCTGTGCTCCCTCCAGACCCCCATTCCCACACACACCAGTATACATGTTGAAGAAATTATGAAAAGTATTCATATAGTAAGTCTACTCACTTACTTGGCCTGCATTTCTTAGCTAGCACTTTGGTTACAAACCACAAATCTTTAACCAGGCACTGAAAAAAATGCTTCAAGTTCAGTCGTCCAACAAGACCATCCCTCAGTAACAAGCTCACCAAAAGAAATTCATAATTGACTTTAGCATGTCCTCCATAGCCTGTAGGTGGAGCCATTCAGCAGAGCTTGTATGCACTCATCACAATTTATTTTATGTATGTTTGATCAGGTATACGTCTTAGATATAGCACCAATCTCATGAGCCCCAGGACCACGTTGCATCCTTCAAGGGTGCCCTGTCCCCTGGTTAAGAAACCCCCTTATGAGCTTTTAAAAGGTGTACTTGAAGACAATTTGAGAAAGCTATAAATTACAACTCCAATTCTAAAGAAGTTGGGATGCTGTGTAAAGTGTAAATAAATGTAGATAAAATCAGAATACAATGATTTGACAATTTCAAAGACCCATATTTTATTCATAATACAACATAGAACACATATCAGATGTTGAAAGTGAGACATTTTACCATTTCATGAAAAACATTAACTCATTTACAACTTGATGGCAGCAACGCATTTCAAAAAAGTTGGGACAGGGCCACGACTACCATTGTGTAGCACCCCTGCTTCTTTTAACAACAGTCTGTAAATGTCTGGGTAGTGAGGTGACCAATTGCTGGAGTTTTGGGAGGGGAATGTTGTCCCATTCTTGTCTGATGTAGGATTCTAGCTGCTCAACAGTCCTGGGTCTTCTTTGCTGGATTTTTCATTTCATGATGTGCCAAATGTTCTCTATTGGTAAAAGGTCTGGACTGCAGGCAGGTCAGTTCAGCACCCAGACTCTTCTTCTGTGAAGCCGTGCTGTTGTGATGGATGCAGAATGTGGTTCAGCATTGTCTTGCTGAAATATGCAGGGCCTTCCCTTAAAAACACGCTGTCTGGATGGCAGCATATGTTGCCAAAATCTGTATATAATTTGTTCAGCATTAATGGTGCCTTCACAGATGTGCAAGACACCCAGGCCATGTGTACTAATGCTCCCCCATACCATTATGGATGCTGGCTTTTGAACTCTGTGCTAATAACAAGCTGGGAGGTCTTCAGCCTGGAGGATGCGGTGTCCATTATTTCAAAAAAGAATTTCAAATTTTGATTCATTGGACCACAGGACCCTTTTCCGTGTTGCCTCAGTCCATTTTAAATGAGCTTTGGCCCAGAGAAGACGGTGGCGTTTCTGGATTGTCTTGACAAATGGCTTCTTTTTTGCATGATACAGCTTTAAGTTGCATTTGTGGATTGCTCGGCAAACTGTGTTCACAGACAATGACTTCTAGAAGTGTTCCTGAGCCCATGCAGTGATTTCCAAGACAGAATCATGACATTTAACAGTGCCGCCTGAGGGCCCGACGATCACAAGCATCCAATATTGACCGTCAGGCTTGTCCCTTGCATACAGGGATTTCTCCAGATTCTCTGAATCTTCTGATGATCTGTAGAGGGTGGGATATCCAAACTCTTCACAATTTTACGTTCAGGGACTTTTTTCTGAAATTGTTCCACACTCTGCCTCTCTAAAATGCTCTTTTTATACCAAGTCATGTGAGTTAGTTGCAAATTGCTCCTCCAGCTGTTTTTTTATTAGTACTACTTAATTTTCCAGCCTTTTGTTGCCCCTATCCCAACATTTTTAGATGTGTTGCTGCCACCAAGTTCTAAATGAGAAATGAAATGGTAAAATGTCTCACTTTCAACATCTGATATGTGTTCTATGTTCTATTGTGAATTAAATATGGGTCTATGAGATTTGCAAATCATTGTATTCTGTTTTTATTTACATTTATTTACATTTTACACAGTGTCCCAAATTTTTTGGAATTGGGGTTGTATCTCTAAGGCTGGCTTGACATTGTGAAACTATCGTGCAACTGTGGTTGCTGGAAACCTACATGAAATTAAATTGCATTTGAGTTGGATGATGTAAAGCAAGGCAACAGCTGCACCTATCTCAGCTTCATAGAAGTTTCATGAAAACACCAATAACACATCACGTGATTGCGGCGAATCACATATTTTCAAATGATTGATTTCCCCAGATCAGTGAACAAGAAATTGAAACAGAAGATAGAGAACCCTCTCGGGCCTACTCAAGGTTGGTAGTTTCTTATTTTGTCAGTTTTCTATTATAACAACAAATGTGATTTTGTCAAAGCTAACCTTTCTGTAACCAGCTGTGTTAACTAGCCAGCTAATGCTAAAAGCTGTTTAAACAGCTGCTTGTGCCACCATTGACTGTTCTTTGTTATCTTGCTGTTATCATAATTTCTGTGATTTAGCTAGATTTATTTTCTCCTTGCTTGAAAGCCCCTAATTTTGCTGAGAGCATCAGATTCATTTGGGATCCAAATGATAACAATTATTGCAGAAGAGAAAAATGTGCTTAGAACTTCTAGGAAAGAATGAGCGAGGCATCAAGTAGACTATAACTATAATGGCTAATTAAACATTAATTTTCAAAGGCTTGGCATATACCCAATGGAATTTTAAAAAGTCAAATATTTAATAAAGAAACATATATAGATAGATGAAAGATAGATATAGATAGAGGAAAAAATGGCATGATGGATGGAAAATTATACAAAGATAATAAAAATGCTGTAAATATGTAAATTAAACCTTCTGGGATACTTTATATACTGAGAAAGATACTGTGCATCACACATATGAGCTGCTAATTTGGCTAACTAGTGGAGAAATTGAATGCGTTGTGTGTAGCTTTGATTGTTTTTAAATTGAAGTAGCTGTCAAGTAGCACCGAAATGATGTTACAGGCAACGCATAACATGCAACTAGTAGCATGAAAGTTTCAGTGTGTGAAGCCATCCTAGGATCATCATGACAATAGGTGAGTGAATATATAATTGTTCCTATATTGTATCACATGCTTTTTTCCCAAACATTGGTCATTTTTGAATAGCATGTGCTTATAATTGTATTTGTTCCCTGAAAAGGATGAATGTTTCCAAAATGACTATGTAATTATAACGAAGTGTTACTGTGCTGAATGGTTTTTGTGCATGTAGCTGCTGTAAAGTGTTACTGAATATTTTATCACCAGGATGATAAAACAAGGTGCAGTTTTTGATGTAAACAATTCTCTACACCTTTTTGAAATTCATTTTTTTTCTCCAGTAATACACAACGATCTCCGTTACACAGCAGGTTATGATAGATAGTTCATGTACTTATGAACCCCACACCTGCACTGCTTCCTTTGGGATTTTCTTTTGTTGCTGCTTTCATGTCCATCTCCATCTCAGAGAGATCCGTGTCAGCTCCTATCTCCGCAGCCCCGACCGCTCTGCCAAACTGAGGGGAGAAAAAAGGCAGCAGAACGCTGCAGCATCACAAATCATTGGGCCGTTTGGGCTGGGGCGCTGGCCTCGGGCCAGAACGGCCCCTGCGCTGAATCAAAGACGCAGTGAAAGTGCCTCGGCCCTAACGCTGAGATTATAATCATACATCAGTGAGGAGCTGGCTGGGGCGGAGTGAGTGTGTATGTGTGTTGGGGAGTGTGGAAGCTGTTATTGCAGTGGAAAAGCTCTTTTAGAACGCTAAAATCATATCACACATGCCACTGTGGGCTTGTCAGTGTGATCTGCAGGGTCTGGTCCTATGCGGGGGTCATGTACAGGCCACGAAAGCCAGCACTTTGCGTGTGAGTATGAGACAGTGTGTGTGGTGATGTTTCATCCATTATCTACTGAAGTTTTTGTTTGATATATGTCTGTGAAACTGTCTGGGCCAGAAAAATAAACACTAGTTTATAAATCATATTTACAACAGAGAGAATCTGTTGCCAGTGGTCTCAGTTTGTGCTGCAGGGCGGCAGTCACAGCACCTTGTGGATTCCCAACTCTCAATCAGACTTAGTACACTGCACTTAGCCAATCAGCAGTGTAGAAAAACAGTGGCTCAGGATGCTCGAGGAAATGCACTTGGCTGATCGAGAGGTCTTTGCTAGGCAAAATTAACACACTGCTTTAAAACAATTGGCCATATTTTCTCCAATCAAAAGCGCCTGGTACCAGGTTTAGTAAACATGGCCAATGTAACACAGCCTGCTAATACAGTGTAGGTGCTATTTATAAAACATGTTGAATATTGAAATATTGAATATAAAACATGTTGAATATTGAAATATTGAATATAAAACATGTTGAATACTTAAATGTTAAGCAGACATAATTCTTGTTTAAATGGAACAGAGACCAGTTTATTGAGCAGCCCAAAGGAGTTTTATGATGGTGTGGAATAGTACTTTCATGTTACCTTGTTTGGTGTTATCAGTCTGATATATTACTTCTGTTTGTCTTTTCATTAGTCTAGCTTTGATCATTCTGTATAGCTAAAGGTTTATTTATCATTGCTGTTGAACAAAAACCTCATTTATCTAAAATGGCAATTGTACAGGAGAAGGAAAAATATTCTTTTGCTTGATATGGAAGTTAATATACAAAATTTTTTTGCCGAAAAATTTTGGACTTTTTCTGTTGGTCCATTCATCATTACATTTTCACACAATGTAAAGTTCATCTGATGTTCTAAAATTATGTCAAAAAAATGAAAAACTGGACATGCAAAAATGTATGTGTGAAATGTGTGAAAAGCAGTGGAGACAGAGTTTTGTTCTGACAACGATATTGGCATGTCATTTTGCTAGACTTTAATTTTTGAAATGTTATTTGAGTGTTGTTAAATGTATGTTAAATGAGTGTAATGTGTTGAATGCTGCACTGACTGTATTTTTGAACAGGCTGTTTGTGATGGGGTTGGTTGGTCTTGTTCTGTTTATCTCTGTGTTGATGTGCTCAAAGCTGATAATATGCATTGTTTTGTCATGTGTTCAGCATTCCAAGTCATTTTGGGCCATTTATTTTAGTCCTTTCATCATGAAATTTACAGACAATGTAAAGGGTAATAGGCATTTTCAAATTATCTCAAACACTAAAAAACAACAAAAATGGAGATACAAGGTTTTCTTTCGAAAAGCAGCGATATATTGTTTTATACTGATGTCATTCATTTAAAATACTTTAGCAGGCTGAAGGTTCTCCACAAGGGGCTATTAGCACTAAAGTAGCTTTTTGTGCATCATTAGAATAAGGAATGTGCATAATGGTTATGGAAACAATTACAGCTATGATATAAAGAATATTCATTTCAATGTCTAGGTAGTGTATGCAACTCAGTGTATTCAGTAACATTGTGTGGACAGGACAAGACGTCAGAGTCCAGTATGAGATTGGACCACTGTATTAGTGTAGTAAATAATGGCCCTGCCCTCACTGTTGGCAAAACTAAGCCACTCCACTGCTTCTTTCTGCATTTTGTCTCCATCATAAGAAAACCTCAAATCTATGGCAAATTTAGGATAAAAAATTGTAATATATAAATATTTACTAATTTAGCCAGTGAACTTGCAGCACTAGTCAAAAGTTTGGACACACTTATAGAACTTTTTCTACTATTTTTCACATTTACAATTTTTTTTTTTCTATTAACAGTTAAGACAGCAAAACCACAAAACAGTTCATATGGAATAACACCAGTCAAAAAAATATTAGCCTACCAAATTTAGACCCTGCCCTCTTTTGTCACAACACATGCAATACAATAATGAGAACAGATATTCCACTAAGCAACACTGAATTACGCCTCTTAAAATGTGTCAGCCTCACACTTTTGCTGCTGGTGTAGAGACCCTACAGAAAGCTATAGCAGCTGCAGCAACTAGTCCATAGGGGAAGTAGCTAAATCATAAGATTCATTAGAATCTACAGCCATGATTCCTTTTCCCATTACCAGCCCTGTCAGCAGCACTACGGCCACACACGCCTCACCCTGTGGAGAGATATTATGAGACCAACATTATTTTTGCTGGAAAAAAGGTCATTACATTTAAGTGTTGAGTGTGGAGAGGCTGTTGGTGTGAGTGGAAAGGCAGACGCACTTTGTAATGTTCTCACCTAGCACTGGCCATAAATCTAAACCCCTGTTCACAAGTTAGTCACAAGTCACAGTCACAGTCTTATTTCAACGCAGGTTTGTTTTCTCACTTTGTGGGTCTCTCTGTTGACATGTATTACTGTAGCTGTTTAACCTAAATCTGACCCTTACCTTAACTCTATGTAACCGAGCATACAGCAGACGATACATTCTGAGAATTTGGCAATGCTCCCTTAAACATGATTAAAGCTTCCACCAGAAGAGTGTGTTGGGTTGACAAGCTTGTCCAAGAGGAGAAGAGCTACACTCTTAAAAATAAATGTGCCACATAAATGTGATTTGGCACAATGTCATAGAGCAGTGGTCTCAAACTACCAGCCCGTAGGCCGCATCCGGACCACAAGACAGCTTTGTATGCCTCCCTTCTTGTTCCTACCAGACACTGTGGCTGGTTACCTAACATAAGCTACATAAAATCCTGCATGCAACAGGAGCCATTCAAACGAAAAGCTAATGCAGCATTGAGAGCTGCACACTGAGTGATATGAGAATTCTAGGCCAATGCCGATATTTCATATTTTTAATGTACATACCTGCTGATGGCAATATTGATGCTAATACATAAATATTTCTAAAATTTAAATATTGGGACTGCATCTACTTGAATTAGCATTACAATACAATATAACATTTATTTCTGCAGGGGAACAAATAAAGTAAAATGAATAAAGTGCAGATATTTTAGCACCGTAGCCCAGCATCATTTAAACATTCTGCTCTGATATGAGCCTGATGTCATTCTATTATGCACCTATTTTTAAAGAGTAAAGAACATTCCAGTTGGACAGTATTCACATTTGGCTTATATTATTGAGTTAATGGGAAATCCTTGTAATCTCCCAGTTCAGCAGAAGCGTGGTTTTGGAGCTATCCAAACATGTACAAGCACACACACACTTTTATTCAACCTGGACATGTATACATGCCTCCACCCTCACAGCATGAAGGACCTCACTCATGGAAAGTGGTCATAAGGGAACAGAATCAAAAGTGCCCGCTGGAAAAGAAAAAGGTTTCATAGAAAAGGAAAATAGGTTGTAAAGTAATTGGGTACAGGCACCATCCCATCTCTCTCTCTCTCTCTCTCTCTCTCTCTCTCTCTCTCTTTCTTTCTTTCTCTCTCAGAAAAATTGGTCTGCATTTAGTGCTCCTCACCCATGTTCTTTTTCCTCTGTTTGTACATCGCTCACATTGAACTGATGGACCATAATCTTTTATTCATGAAGCTCACTAGACAGAAAACTCTCTGCAACACTTTACTTTATAGTACTGTTTATAAGGCTACATGACACCTACACAAGCTCATCATGGCCACTCTACATAATTATGTATAAATGCTTATTCCAATACCTTGGTCAAAATTGACAAATGTAACCTTTATAGTGAATGACGTCTATTGAAAAAATCTGTACAAACATTCATATAGGGTTAGATCAGTTGTCGTGATGAGCTTATGTAGGTGTCAGTCAGCTTTATCAACACTACCATACAGATCTTTCTCTCAGTATCTAGGAACCAACCTGTCTATGCTCCGCCCAAATGCATTCTTTCGTAGCCACTGTTGAGATATTGGATTACAGCTTCAAAGAACATTGGCCAAAATATTCTGCACAACTGC